>NC_138772.1:403929721-404299721 GCF_965119305.1 Pelophylax lessonae
CTCTATAGGCCGGAGCGCAGATTTTTTCCCTCAAATCTTCTACTGTCCCCGGAGCGTTTGCGGGATCTGCATCTTGCGGTGCAGGACCTGAGGGCTCAGGGAGTGGTGGTCCCGGTGCCTCATCGGAACAGGTTTCGGGGGTTCTATTCCAATCTGTTCACCGTGCCCGGGAAGGAGGGCAAGGTACGTCCGATTCTGGACTTAAAGGCGCTGAACCGCTTTGTGCGGGTGCGCAAGTTCCGCATGGAATCTCTGCGGTCGGTGGTGGCTGCCCTGGTTCCGGGGGAGTTCATGGCTTCCATCGACCTGAAGGCTGCGTATCTTCACATCCCGAATTTCGAGGGTCACCAGAGGTTCCTTCGATTCGCCATAGCGGAGGATCACTACCAATTTGTGGCGTTGCCCTTTGGTCTCGCCTCGGCTCCACGGGTGTTCACCAAGGTGCGGGCACCGGTTTTGGCTTTGTTGAGAGCCCAGGGCGTCTCTGTCCTAGGGTATCTGGACGATATTCTGGTTCGGTCTGCGACCAGCCAGGGTCTGGAGAAGGCTCTGTCCGTTACGATGCAGTCTCTGCAGGAGTTTGGTTGGACGATAACTTTTCCAAAGTCAGCACTGTGCCCATCGGTTCGTCTCCCTTACCTGGGAATGGTTCTGGACTCTGTCCAGGTGAAGGTCTTCCTACCGGACGACAAACTCAGGACTCTTCAGGAAGGAAGTCAGGTCCCTCAGGGACGCTCCGTCCTCGTCCACTCGGATGTGCATGAGATGTCTGGGATTGATGGTCTCGGCTTTCGAGGCGATTCCCTTCGCCCAGTTTCACACGCGGGGTCCCCAAGCGGAGATCCTGTCCAGGTGGGACGGGCGACCGCGATCTCTGGATCCGGATTTCGTTGGGCCATCGCACCAGAAGGGTTCTTCTGTGGTGGCTCCTGTCCCCGCCGGTGTCAGGGGGCAAGTCTTTTCGTCCTCTCTCATGGACTGTGGTCACCACGGATGCCAGCCTGTCGGGCTGGGGTGGTGTTCTGGGCGTTCTGTCCGCCCAGGGAACTTGGTCGGAGGGGGAATCCTCCCTTCCGGTCAGCATTCTGGAATTGCGTGCGATGATTCTCTGCCTTCAACGTTGGCCGGACAGGCTGCAGGGCTGTCCGGTTCGGGTGCAGACGGACATTGCCACGGCGGTGGCTTACGTCATTCGCCAAGGGGACACCAAGAGGGCTCGGGAAGTGGCCGACATTCTGTCTTGGGCCGAGACGCATGTCCCGGCGATATCGGCGGTTCACATTCCAGGGGTTGGAGAACTGGCGGGCGGATTATCTGATGCCGCCAGTCCCTGGACCAGGGGGAATGGCCCCTCCGTCCGGGTGTTCTCCAGATGTTGTGCGCGACGTGGGGTCTCCCGGAGGTGGACCTGTTCGCGTCTCGTCTGTACAGCAAGGTGTACAAGTTCGTGGCAAGGCCACGCGATCCTCGGGCAGACGCGTTGGTAGCTCCGTGGCATCAGTACCGACTGATGTATGCGTTTTCACCGTTTCAATTGCTGCCCAGGTTCCTTCGCAGGTTGGTCTCGGAACCAAAACACGGTGATTCTTGTGACACCGGACTGGCCTCGCCGGTCCTGGTACGCAGACCTCGTGCATTTGGCGGTCGACGCCCCGTGGCGTCTGCCTCTTCGGGAAGATCTCCGGTCTCAAGGGCTGATATTTCGTCCTGCCTTGCAGTCGCTGGCTTTGCCGGCCTGGCTGTTGAAACAGAGGCCCTGAGGGATAGGGGTCTCTCCCCTAAGCTCATTCACACTCTGATCGACGCAAGGAATTTTTTCCTCGGGGTAGGTCTTTTACCGTATTTCGGAGGCCTATTTTGCCTGGTGTGAGTTCAGGGGGTCTTCCCATCGCCCGTGGTCGGTGTCTGGGGTGTTGTCCTTCCTTCGAAAGGGTGTTGACAGCGTTTGGCGCTGGCTATGATCAAGGGTCAGGTGTCTGCGATGGCCGTTCTTTTTTCAACGTCCTATGGCATCTATCTCCTTGATTGGCACTTTTGTTCGGGGGCATCTGGTCCCTCCTAGGAGGGTGCCTCTGCCTCCTTGGGACTGGAATCTTGTTCTGTCCGTGTTACAACATGGTTCTTTTTTGAACGGATCGGGTAGATCTCGTTGTCTATGTTGTCCTAGAAGGTCACCTTTTTTGGTGGCGATCAATTCGGCTTGCAGAGTGTCGGAGCTGGCAGCCTGTCCTGCCATTGTCCGTATCTGGTCAATCACTTGGTTAAGGTGGTCTTGCGACCTAACCCTTCTTTTTTTCCGAAGAGGGTTTCGGAATTTCACCTCAATGAGGACATGGTCTTGCCTTCGCCTTGCGCGAAGTCTAAACATTCGGAGGAGGTGGTGTTGCACTCCTTGGATGCTGTTCATGGCGATTAGGGTTTACCTAAAATCGTCTGACTCTTTTCACAAGTCGGATTCTTTGTTTGTCCTTCCTGGGGTCCTCGGAAGGGCGTGGCGGCGTCGGCTTCTGCCGTCGCCAATTGGTTCAGACAGGCCGTTGAACAGGCCTATGCTTTGCGGGGAAAAGTTTCCCTTATGCCTGTGAGGGCGCACTCTACCAGATCTCTGAGTACGTCTTGGGCCTGTCGTCATGGGGCTTCTGTGGCCCAGGTGTGTAGGTCGGCGACTTGGTCGACCGTGCACACCTTCACTCTGTTTCACAGAGTGGATGTTCAAGCATCGGCAGATGCTTCCTTTTGGCCGCAAGGTTCTTAGTGCGGCGGTCCCTTAGGGTCCCTGGTTTTGGTCCTTTGGGCTGTTTGGGATTTCTTTGTATCCCTGGGTTATTTGCTTTTTTCCTGGGTTATTGCTCCTGTTGAGCACATTTTTTCTCGTGTTGCCCAGCTGGTTTCCTTCCTTTGGTAAGGTTACTTTCTTGATGTGGAGACTGCGTTGCCTTTAGGCGCAGCTGCGTTTCCCACCCCTCATGTTTGCACTGCTTTGGGACGTCCCCATTGTGACGAATATGAAGATGGCGGCGACTGTCGGAGGACGTAAGAGAAAACGGAATTTTTGTAAAATCTTACCTGTAAAATTCCTTTCTCTGAGTCCTCCGACAGTCGCCGCCCCCGCCCCTCTTTTGGGGTTTAGGTACTCTACTGCTATTCCACTGAAACTGAAGCAGGAAACAGGAAGCAGGAGGGTATAGACTGAGGGGACCACCCCCTGGGGTGGGGATATGTTAAAAGCTTTAATATTGACATATTCTGTTGCCTAGCTACTCCTACGGAGCAAAGTCTAATACCCATTGTGACGAATATGAAGATGGCGGCGACTGTCGGAGGACTCAGAGAAAGGAATTTTACAGGTAAGATTTTACAAAAATTCAGTTTTCTCTTTCGTTCATTGACGGACACAGCTCCTGATCTTCTTAACCATTGGGTTATACTGCTCCCTACAGGAGTAGGACACTAGGCAGAAAAAAAGTCTGGCTATGCCTATGGGCAGTCCCAGGGGATATAATCCCCTCTCTCTGCTATAGGTACTGACTTTTTCTGCTTAGTCGGGAATAAGGCCCTAGTTCCTCGCTGGGATCTCTGGTCCTGGAATTTTTTATTTATTTTTTTTTCCTGTCAGATCTACCATCAACTGCCGAACTGGGCGCCAGGCTGCATAATTTAAATCCAGTAGTCACCCCAGTCTGGCCAGTGAGCACACGCAGACCTCTGCTCTGAGTTAGGTTGGCTGCGACTTAGCCCCACCGGACGGGTCTGGCCTGCGACGTAATCATCTCGCGAGGTCGCATACGACCTGGCCTCGCCCTGAATCGCAGAGTTTTTCCTGGCTGACAGCCCCCCATTTAGATGGCGAGGGGTTCTGTCTGGAGCGGTGCAGTGTTCCTGTCAGGCCTCTACTTATGCTGGGGCTGCGTGGGTGGTCTGGTCCACCTCGTCGGGTGGGGCAGGGTGCTATACTGGGGATAGGGGCGGGGGGGGGGGGGGTGCGCCGCCAGCGACCAGATGATCAGCGGTGTGGGGGGGGGGTGTACCTGGTGGGGAGGGCTCCTGCCAGGACCCCCCATCTTTCCTGGGCCTGTCCTTGAGGCCTAGATATACCTCCTGGTGCCGCGCAGGGCCGCCATTTTCTTGTAGCCTGTGTGCTTAATGCACAGCGGCCATGTTTGTCTTGCATAGTGGCCATTTTGCCATGGTTTGCCATGGAAAATAGCGGTGGCCATGACAGTGGAGCCCTCTGGGCGGTGATTTTGGCGGTGGGAAAGCCCCCCCACATCCCCTGGTGCTGACTCCTGGATCCTTTCTTTTCCTGATCGCTGCTCGTGCATTGCAGATTCTTCTGGTGTCTGCAGTGCCTGGTTTCTGTAGGGTGGGGAATCTGTTTGGGTCCTTTCCCTCTGCTGAGGATCAATTGGTGCTTTGTGGCCGGCAACCGGGTGGTGCTTCCAGAGCGGTAGGGGTTGTTCCTTAGTGTTTTTACACCATTTTTGTGGGGATTTCTCTGGTAACTCATGGGAGTCTCCCCACCTGATTCCCTATCTGGGGCTGCGGGGCCCTCCAGGTCCCATTCATCAATCGATGCACTGACGGTGGTCCTGGAGTCCATTGTGTCCCGGGTGTAGGTGCCTTTTGGGCCCCCCCAATCTTCGTTTGGGCATCTGCCAGACTGGGATCCGTGCACTTGCGGCTGGGCCTCCACTAAAATTTAGGCCGCGGCCTGCTAGGCCATGCGGTCAGCTTTGCGCGCCCCTTGGAAGAGGTGGCACTGTGGGGGCGGTTCAATGACAACCTTGACACCATTGTGTGGGGCACCTGCCCCTTTTTAGCGCTGCGGGACCATCAGGATATCCTACCTCTGCGTCCGCGTTATGGTGGGCGGCCCCTTTTTAACCACTTGCGACCCGCCCACTGTACATGTACTATGGCACTCTGCCGCTCCTGGGCAAAGCGACCTAGCCCTACATCGCTCGCTCAGGAGACTGTAGGAGGCTACCTGGGGAGCCAGCGCGTGTGACCAGAGCCGCCGGCCACTCTCGATCTCCCGCAGCAGAGAGAGGACAGGCTGCTGATGTAAACACAGCCGTCTGTCATTCTCCCTGAAGTGATCAGACGCTATGTGATCCTGCTATATTGGATCGCATGTCTCTGATTACTTCACAAGCCACGCCCCCTGACAGAATCACGCCCCTAGGGACACATTTAACCCCTTGATTACCAGTACAGTTAACCTCCCTGGCGGTATGATTCTTTTGGATTTTAGGTGCTGAAAGCGGTACCATCATTTTGCATGTAATTCTTGTGAATGAGCAGCCCAAACCAACTGTATGTATGTGTGTGTATGTATATACAGTTGTGTTCAAAATTATTCAACCCCCACTGAAATTGATTTGTTTTGGCCAGTTTGACATTGATTTTGATCATTCAGTCATCCTGCTTACAATTAAATCAAAGAGGCACGTGTAGGTCAGACAAATATAACATAACATAACATTTATAATGAAATAACCACAAATGTCATTTCTGTGCTCACATCATTATCAGTTTTATTCAACCCCCAAGTGACATTCAATCTTAGTACTTAGTACAACATCCTTTTACAGTTATAACAGCTTTTAAACGTGAAGCATAGCTTGACACATGTGTCTTGCAGCGATCTATGGGTATCTTTGCCCATTCGTCATGGGCAAAAGCCTCCAGTTCAGTCACATTCTTAGGCTTGTGCACTGCAACTGCTTTCTTTAAGTCCCACCAGAGGTTCTCAATCGGATTTAAGTCTGGTGACTGTGATGGCCACTCCAAAATGTTCCAGCCTTTAATCTGCAACCATGCTCTAGTGGACTTGGAGGTATGCTTGGGATCATTGTCCTATTGAAAGGTCCAACGTCTCCCCAGCCTCAGGTTTGTGACGGACTGCATCACATTGTCATCCAATATCTCCTGGTACTGAAGAGAATTCATGGTACCTTGCACACGCTGAAGCTTCCCTGTACCTGCAGAAGCAAAACAGCCCCAAAGCATGATTGACCCCCCGCCATGCTTCACAGTAGGCAAGGTGTTCTTTTCTTCATAGGCCTTGTTCTTCCTCCTCCAAAGATAGCGTTGATCCATGGGCCCAAACAGTTCTAATTTTGTTTCATTGGTCCACAGAACACTATCCCAAAACTTCTGTGGTTTGTCCACATGACTTTTGGCATACTGCAGTTGACTCTTCTTATTCTTTGGAGACAGCAAGGGGGTGCGCCTGGGAGTTCTGGCATGGAGGCCTTCATAACGCAGTGTGCGCCGTATTGTCTGAGCAGAAACTTCAGTACCTACGTCTGACAAATCTTTTCTCAGTTCCTCAGCAGTCACACGGGGACTTTTCTCCAATCTACACTTCAGGTAGCGCACATCAGTCGAAGTCAGCATCTTCTTTCTGCCACGACCAGGTAGCGTTTCAACAGTGCCCTTTGCCTTGAATTTGCGAATGATGCTTCCTATGGTGTCTCTTGGTATGTTTATCATCTTTGCAATCTTCTTATAGCCATTGCCCTTCCTGTGAAGAGTAATCACCTCTTCTATTGTCTTCCTGGACCATTCTCTTGACTTCACCATGTTTGTAACCACACCAGTAAATGTCTAGAAGGAGCTGAGTATCACAGTCATTTTAAAGCTGCCTAATTGGTGCTTATTAGGCTTTATTGCTGCTCCCTGACATACACAGGTGTTCAATACCTGATTGAAAACACTTCAATGAACCTCTGTTCTTCAGAGTGGTAGTCTTTAAGGGGTTGAATAATTGTGTCAATGAAGAATTCACAAAAGAAACATTTACTACTGTATTACAAAACCAATTGATGTCATTTTAGTTGCATGTGGTTCTTTAAGAAGTCCTTGTAGTATTTCATTCTGAATACAATTACAAATGTACACTAAATTCCCTAAAACCCTTTACAGCATTGGGGGTTGAATAATTTTGAACACAACTGTATATAAAAAGTACAGTAAAACTGCAGGAAAGGGCACTTGGGGGCAAACTAATGTGATTTTTTTTTTTTTTTAATTGTATCAGTGTGTTTGGTGTGTTATTACATTTGAATTTGCCGCCGGTTCCACCCCCCTGCGAACGTCACGTTGCAGGAGATGGAAGCCGGGGCACGGAGAGGATCGGGAGGAAGAACCGCTGCTAGACACCGCCGGGCCCATCGCTGGATCCCGGTTACAAGGTAAGTAACCCTGCTTACAGGATCCAGCGATGCTTCTGGCGGTACCCCGAGTGTGGCTCGGGGTTACCGCTTTTGGCTCTGAAATTTAACCCCGAGCCACGCTCGGGAATACCGCTAAGAAGGTTAACCCCTTCCCTGCCAGTGTTATTTTTACAGTAACTGTGCATATTTTTAGCACTGATTACTGTAGTAATTTCACTGGTACCCCCAAAAGTGTCTACAATGTAATTTAGGGGTCTGATCTGTCCGCCGCAATGTCGCAGTCCCGCAAAAAAATCGCAGATCACCGCCATTACTAGTAAAAAACAAAAAAACTATAAATATGACATATCTGGACTGGACGGGTGAGTGTTTAGTCCAATACCCCCCCCCCCCGTGTCCCTGGGACCCTTGAGGGGGTTATGTAGTGGGCGCACTTTTCACGTGGGATAGGCAGAGAGTGAGCTCTGCGGGACCCCCATACGGCTGGTTTCCGGCTCCCCTTCCCCCTACCTTTGGTGGGCTTTGTGTGGATTGTGTGTGCGACTTTAACGTCAAGCATGAGTCGTTCAATATCCGAACGTTTTCCCCCGATTAATCAGCCATGCCCTCCCAGTCTTCTAACTCTGAGCCTGAACGGAATGCCACGGACAATGTCCCCCCCCCCCCCCCTGAGGGGTCCCTGTCTCCAGCTTTCTGAGAATGAGGAGGGTGAAATTCCCTCCCTGGTGGTGCATGAACGTGCCGTAATAAATACCCTCGTAAGCATCATTACAGAACCCCAATAACCTTGACGAGATGTTATCTCCAAGGTCAAGCAAGAGATCCGCCTTCGGTTCCCGAAGAGCACGGCAGCCTGGTCAGGTTTTTTCCCTGCCCCGGGGAGTTCCACGATATGGTTACCGGCCAGTGGGTCGTATGTAACATATGCTGGTGTGCATATGTCTGGTCCCCTAAGGTGGACCAGACAGTCCTTAGGCTAAATAATTACACAGTGATACCGGTGGAGGATTCCCTGGTACTCGAAGATCCAGCGGATAGAAGCATGGAAGCTTGGTCCCGCCATATTGACTCGTTGGCGGGCTCCCTGTTTATAACCTGTGTTTGTTTCAGTGATGGCATTTCAGGCTCTCATGACATGGCCATAAGCACTTCACAGCATTCTGGAAGCGGAATTGGTTTCTCCGGCTATCCTTGGTATGGTGGATTTGGATGCAATACCAGCATGTACCTGTGGCGGCCCTAGATAAGGGCCCTATCATTGCCCGGCTGTCAGCCGTTGGTATTGCGATTCGTCGCACCATTTCGGGTTTAAAAGCTGGTTTGTGGACCACGCTTAGTACCGTATGTTGGAGATCGTCTCTTGGAGACACTCTAGATGAAATGCTTAAGGGGTAAGAGTACTCTTCTACCCCAGGCCGCGAAGGATAGACCTCCCCGTAACAGGCGGGGACCTTCCTTCAAGGTACGATGGGGTCCTTTCGCGCCGTCGGGGAGCAGTATAAGGGGACCGTTAAAACCCCAGGTGGTCAGTCTAGCTCGTATGGCCTAACTGACAAGGTGCCTGACTTTGGAGCAGATTGTGCTGTTCAAAGCACTGTGATCAGGCAAGCCCAAGACCAGTTCACTTGGTTCGGCGACCCAATTCACCTCTTCATGAAGGGACATCTTCACCCGTAGCAGGGGTGCGGGGACGTCTGAGGGGTTCCAGGAACCTTGGTTGTCCAAGATTCAGGATGGGTGGGTTCATGAGCTGATTCGCTCGAGATACATGATCGAGTTTTTCAATCCTTCCCTGCAGACAGGTTCTTTCTATCAAACCTCAGGTCGTCTCCAGACTGCCTCGACTGTCTCCGGGGGGCGGTGCAGGACATGCTCGCCCAGGGAGTAATTTTACCAGTACCTGTGCAGGACAGGTTTCTGGGTTTTTACTCCAACCTATTCAATGTCCCTGGATAATAGGGGAAAGTGCGTCCTATTCTGGATCTGAAGTCACTAAACCGCTATGTGCGGGTGCAGAAGTTCCGCATGGAATCTATCAGATCCGTAGTGGCGTCACTGAGTCCAGGGGACTTCTAGCCTCCATCGACTTGCAGGATGCATATCTCCACATCCCTATTTTCGAGGGTCACAGAGATATCTCCGCTTCACAGTAGCGGGGGAGCATTTTCAGTTTGTGGTGTTGCCCTTTGGCCTCGCTTCAGCTCCCAGAGTCTTCACCAAAGTGTTGGCCCCTGTTTTAGCTTTAATGCATTTTAAGGGGATTGCCGTCCTTGGTTACCTTGACGACCTCCTGTTGAGGTCCAGCTCAGCTGCAAAACTGTTGCAGGATCTGTCGTTGACAATCCAGATGCTCCAGGAGTTTGGGTGGACTGTAAACTTCCAACAATCGACACTGACTCGGTCAGTGCGTATTCACTATCTGGGCATGGTCCTGGACTCTGCCCAGGCTCGAGTGTTTCTCCCGGAGGGCAAACTTCGGGACAAGGATCTCTCCTCCCTGCGGACCTGTATGCGGTCGCTGGGTCTGATGGTGTCGGCTTTCGAAGCCGTTCCATTTGCTCAAGTTCACAACTGATCTCTACAAGCGGAGATCCTGGCCAGATGGGACAGAACTCCTCAGTTCTTGGACCGGAGAATTTCTCTCAGTCATCGAATGAGACTAGATCTCTTGTGGTGGCTCCAATCTCCAACCTTGACTCAGGGCCGATTATTCCGGCCTCTGTTATGGACAGTGATAACCATGGATGCTAGCCTTTTGGGCTGGGGTGGAGTAATGGGCAAGTTGTCTGCCCGAGGTCGGTGGTCCATGGAGGAGACCTTACTTCCAAAAAAAGTGTTGGAACTTCAAGCGATAAAGCTTTGCTTATTCCGGTGGACATCCCAACTTCAGGGCTATCCAGTCCGAGTACGGACGGACAACGCCACTGCAGTGGCTTGCATCAATCACCGAGGGGGCATCAGAAGTGCCCAGGTAACCTCAGAGGTGATAGAAATTCAAAATTGGGCCAAAACGCATTTCCCGATCATATTCCGGGAGTGGAGAATTGGCAGGCGGACTATCTGAGCCGCCAGACCATGGACCAGGGGGAATGGTCCCTACATCCAGAGGTGTTTCAACTCCGGTGGGGGACTCAGGACGTGGACCTGTTTGCGTCCCGTCTGAACAACAAACTAAAAAGGTTTGTGTCCAGAACACGCGATTCTCTGGTGGACGCCACGGGCGTAAGATTATGGTAAGATTTTACAAAAATTCTATTTTTTTTTTTTGAGAATTTCATATAAAAAAAAGTGGAAAAAAAAAAAAAAAAATATATATATATATATATATATATATATATATATTATATATTATATATATTTTTTTTTTTTTTCAAAATTGTTGCTTTTCTTTTGTTTATAGAGCAAAAAATAAAAATCGCACAGGTGATCAAATACCACCAAAAGAAAGCTCTGTGGGAAGAAAAGGATGTCAATTTTGTTTGGGTACATCATCGCACGACCGCACAATTGTCCGTTAAAGTCACACAGTGCCGAATCGCAAAATGGGGCCTGGTCATTGAGCAGCCATATCCTCCGGGGCTAAAGTGGTTAAAGGGGCTATTTACTAGTATGCGGGCCTCTATGGAGGGGCTCAGAGGCCCCCCCCGCCCCCTTTTTGCCGGGTCCAGTAGGTGGTCCATTGGTGGGCCCTCGGTCGGCGTACCCTTTGCAGGTTCGCAGTCTTCGGCCCTTCCCTGATTCACATTTTTTCCTTGCGGTAACCTTATGAGGATTAACTGCTTAAAAGGTGGACAGTCCCACCGGTCGCGGACCCGTCGGTTTCCAGGTTGAATAAAGCTACCTTTTTATTCCGGTTGACGAGTCCCTGACCTTTAAAGATCCAGCTGGTAGGAGGGCGGAGGCTCTGGCCCGTCCATATGTTTGCAGTGGCTGGTTCGGCACTAAGGCCAGTGTTTACTATTGCCCTGGTGTCGCAAACTCTGACAGAGTGGGCTAAACTTTTATGCCGGGACCTGGAGTGGGAAACGGCTTTCCCCTGTCTTGCCGAGCTGGCAGATCAGTTGATCCAGGGACTACAGTTTATCTGTGATGCTTCTTTGGATGTGGCTCCTTGATTTCTAGGCTGTCTGTATCAGCAGTGGTCCTTCGGCGTATTATCTGGCTGAAATGCTGGTCTGCGGACCAGACTTTTAAGAAGGCCTTATCTGATAGCCCCCTTGTAGGGGATCACCTGTTCAGAGCTTCCTTGGATGAAATCTTTAAGGGTCTCACAGGGGGGGGGGGGGGGAGGGGAGAGTAGAGAGAGTACTCTTCTTCCGCCGGCTACCAAGGCAAGGATCCCGGTCGTAGATGTGGGCCATTCCCCTTGGCTCATGAGGTGTTGTTTTTTTTTTTTTTTTTTTGTCCCCCCCATGTCTCAAGACAGGAGATCTAAGGTCAGGGCCTCCACCAGAGGTTCCAAGAGGACCTGGTCTGGCAAGCCAAGAGTGGGCTCTTCCAGACCTGCGGATAAGGCTGCCTTTTGCATGAAGGGGCGCCCTCACCCATATCTGGGGTGGGGGGACATCTTCTCTGGTTTCCGGGTTCCATGAACCTCCCTGGTACAGGACGAGTGGGTCCACAATGTTTTTTGGTCAGACTACAAGATCGAGTTCGGTCTTATCCACCGCAAATGTTCTTCACTTCCAACCTGCACTTGTCCCCAGATCGCTTACTCTTGGGGGCAATGCAAGACTTGTTACTTTAAGGGGTGATTTGTTCCGGTCCCGACTTCTGAACTTTTTCAGGGGTTTTACTCAAACCTCTTTACAGTTCCCAGGAAGGGAATTCTTTGTGTCATCATAAAAGTGTTGGCTCCCGGTGCTGGCATTGATTGAATCAGCGGGGGATTTCGTTACTGGGGTACCTGGGCGATCTTTTTCTGCGAGCGGAGTCTCTGACTGCTTTGATGGACATCTGGAGATTACTCTGCAAACTCAGCTGGAGTTCGGTTGGATTCTGAACCTTCAGAAGTTTGCTTTTGGTTCTGTCCTCAAAAACTGAACTATCTGGGTCTGACTCTGGACTGGCCAGAGTGTTTCTTCCTCTGGAAGAACTCCAAACATTGCAGGAGACAATTTAGCTTCTGTTGTTCAGCATATGTTCATTCCTCCCAGGCTTGCATGCGAGTGCTGGCCTGATTGTGTCCACCTTCCAGGTGGTCTGTTTGCACAGTTCCACCCAAGATCTCTGCAAAAGAGATTCTGGTGAAATGGTACAAGGATCCACTGTCTACAGAGGTGGCTTCGTTCTCCGACGCTTCGACAGGGAAAATCTTTCTCCCCCTGTACTGGACTGTTGTAGCCACGGAAGCCAGCCTGCCTGGGTGAGGATGCGTCCTCAGCACAGATGTGCTCAGGGGGTCTGGACTCTGGCAGAGTCCAGACTGCTGATGTACTGGAATTCTGAGCGATCAGACTTGTCCGGCTCATTGAACAATTCGTCTTCAGGGGTGTCCGGTACAAATTAATTCAGACAAGGCCACGGCGGCTCAGTAAGTAGCTGGCATTCTAGGGTGGGCTGCCGATTTTAGTTTCAATCCTATGGAAACTCTTGCCACGACTTCTGTGCAGGATCGAGGCAGAAAGGATTCCGGTTATTCTAGTGGTTCCAGACTGGCCTTGCCTGTCTTGGTACCCCGATCTGGTAAGGCTGCTCGCCGCTGCTCCTTGGGGACTTCCCCCCCCCCCCCCCCCCCCTCAGGGAGGATCTGCTGTCCCAAAAAACAATCTTCCATCTTGATTTACAGTCGCTGGCTTTGATGGCTTGGCCGTTGGAACTCCAGGTGCTGAAGGATAGCGGTTTGTCTGAGTCGGTGATTCTTACGCTGTTGAAAGCTAGGAAATCTATTCTAGGAAGATCTACTGTTGTACGTGGAAGATGTACTTTGCATGGTGTGAGTCTGTGGGGTTCATCCTCGCCCCTTCTCGGTGGAACGGATCTTAACCTTCTTTCACTCGTTGGTTGAGCAGAAATTTGCAACGTTCCCATCGAGGGCCAGGTATTGGCTTTGGTGTTTTTTTTCCAACGACCTTTGGCCACATACTACCTTGTGAGTACCTTTCTTTAGGGTGTCCCATGTTTGGTTCCTTCAGAGCGGGCTCCGTTGCCACCCTGGGATCTTTATTTGGGGCTTTCAGCTCTATAGAAGCCTCACTCCTGAAAATATTCAGGAGCTTTTCCTGCTTTCGCAGGAAAGTTGACCTTTTTTTTTTTTTTTTTGTGGCTTTCACCTCTGCACGCAGGGTGTCGGAACTGGCTGCATTATCCTGTCATTTGCCTTATGGTGGTTCACAAGAATAAGGTGGTGCTTCGCCCCTGTTCGTAATTCCTTTCTAAGGTGGTCTCTGAGTTTCATTTGACTAATGGCATTGCCTTCATTGTGTCCCAGGCCTAAACATCCAAAGGAGATTGCCTTGCATCCCTTGGGTTTGGTCCGGGCAATTGGGGTGTACCTGGCAGCTACGGAGTCTTTTACGAAGTCAGACTCTGTTGTGCTCACGGACGGACCTCACTAGGGTTGTCCACTTCCTCCTGTGACCATTTCCAGATGGATCGTCTGACAGACAGTGGTTCAAGCCTCTTCCATCAAGGGTCAGGTTCCTCCTTTCCCTGTCAAGGCGGACTCTATTAGGGCGCCTAGTGCCTCCTGGGCTTTCCGTCATGATGCGTCGGTGATGTAGGTTTGCAAAGCAGCCAGCTGGTTGTCTGTACACAACTTTTTTACAAAGTTTTTTTATGAAGTGGATGTGTTGGCATCTGCGGATGTTTTTTTGGCCACAAGGTTTTTCAGGCTGCTGTTAGGAGGAAAAAGATATATAAAGTGCTCTATCCTGAATATGCATAAATATCAAATAAATTCAATGAAAAATAATGTATAAACAAATATTTATACTTTAAAGCAAAAATGTATCCAACATACCACACTGTCCACTTGTGTGTGTTGTTAATGGTTGTAAAAAAAACAAAAAACGTATGGGTTCCTAAAAACTGAATATAAAAACCAATAATGAGTTCATAAAGTGTATTCAAAATCAGTCCCATGTAAAGTTCCACTTAGTGACACATCTGAAATATTAATTAATAGAAAAAAAAAATCCAGGTGCTTTGATTGTGAATTAAGGTAGTGGCTGCTTACCAGCAAGCTGCGGGTAAGCAGCTGTGAATGAACCGACTTCTTAATACAGGAATGCGATCACCCTCCGTTTGTGTTCTCAAGCCGACATCCTCTCCACAGAAGCAGCTGATGCGAAGGTGAACTTCAGATTATGATCACAATCTTCTTTCACTCTCTGCTCACGCTGACATCTTCAATGCAGCAGCTGATGGGCTCCATAGGCAAGAACCGTTTATGGAAAGAAGGGGGACTCGTAGTGCATTATCCTCTAAATATTCAGGATATAGGTGCACTTGCATCATGTCCATTAAAAAGGAAGCAAACTAAGTGGATGATTAACAGACACTGCCGCCTGCATTGCGGATCGTGTAAAGTGACAGGTGCTGGCTACTCCGTCCGACGCGTTTCTCCCTCTGGCAGGCATCAACTGGGAATCTGTTTTTAAGAGCACCTAGTCCTCCTTTGAGGGTGTTTTTTTTTTTTTTTTTTTTGTTGTTTATGGTAGAGCTCTATGTTACCTGATTGGCTATGGTTAGCTTTGGGAATTTTTTTACAATGTTTTTCCCACCCCTTATGTTTAAGAAGATCAGTAGTCGAGTTAATTTTCTGCCTAGTGTTCTACTCCTGTAGTGGACAGTCTAACCCACTTGCACAAGAATCTAAGGAGCTGTGTCAGTCAATGAACTGAAGAGAAATTGTTTTTATGGTAAGTTAAAAATCCCATTTATTTACTTTTTTCCGTTCAACCAAGCAAAGCTGAACGAAAACAAAAACATGGAGGAGCCGCTCTACTATCTATCCGACATTAGTACAGCTTTCTCCCCTGCTGTTTCGTGTTCTGACGGGAGGACAGCCATTGGCTAAGAGAGCTGATAGGGAGCCGGACGCAGACATTTTTCGGTCATGCTCCTTTGACAGAAGCTGGCTTAATAGACATCTTCTGTCAGACCGACTGCAGTACACACAGACTGAATGTCGGCTGGTCTCTGTTGAACCGGCCGATGCTTCCTGAAAATCAGCCTGTGTGTACTAGGCTTTAAGCTTTAACTGAGCTTGATCTTGATCCAGTGCTGTGCATGAGAACAGTGGCTCTCTCCCGTCTCATAGACTCAGAGACAGAAACTCTGAGATGCATTGGCTACTTCTCCTTTTAATCACAGCCAGTGAGCAGGGGGTGGGGCCGAGCTATGGTGGGCACTCGGCAGGGGGAGGAGCAAGGAGCACTGGTGGGGAACTCAAGAACAGGAGGATTGGGGCTGCTCTGTGCAAAACCATTGCACAGAGCAGGCAAGTATGGCATGTTTTTAAAAAAAAAAAAAAAAAAAAAAAATATTTACTTTCCCTTTAACTCTTGCAGTGCAGGTGCATTCCCACTGAAAGGCAGGACTTATAGGTTTCCTGAAGTTGAGCTTTTATACAAAATTGGCAATATTCTTTTGAAGATTTATTAAATTTGAATGTTCTGGAAATAAAAAAGGAATAGATTGCATTGTAACCAGTATCTGTTTCCTAATGCATTTTACAGGAAATTCTGCACATTAGTCATTTACTAGTATTTGCCACCTTCTGTAGCATTATTCCTTGCTTTGTCATTCAAAGGAGAGTGAGCCTTCCTTGTAAGAGGCTTTCTGCAGCAGGGGTGATGTCATGGACAGTAAGAGGAGCTTTCTCGACACAATAGTGAGATCACATGGTTTCTGCACATAGAATTGAATCATTTTCTTGAAAAACAAAAAATGTAATTGTAAATCAATATCTCATGAGTATAGCTTTCGTTTATGAGATTCCAGGTGTATTTAAACCCTGTCTGAGCAATGATATCAATTTTGTCTTATAGCTGCACACCAGGAGGGTATGCAAGTTTGGTCCAATCCTGTATTCTCTAAGTATTAGTATTTTTTAAATGTAGCTTGTTTAGTAATCCTGAATTCATCTTTATTTAGGCTATCTGCAATCCCCTGTATGACAGGGCTTTTAGTCTTACACTGTGAATATGCTTACAGGAAAGGAGCACACTGGGTCGACCCCTTCAGTGTGATACTGCTACGTTCGATGAAAAGGCTTTGTTTGATTAAAATGCTTTGGCCTTTGGCCAAGCTGCCTAACTGCAGTAGAGGCCATTGCCTGGCTTTGCTGTCTGGCAGAGATGCCTAGATCACAAGACTGATTGGATAGAATTTCAAAATGTTTTGGTAGATTCACACATATAACCATGTTGTAAATTGTGTATTGGCTAAGTCTCCTTTATTTACTAGCGTGAAACTTTTGCAATTCTGAATTTTTAACCACTTTGCATTGTTGTTCACAACAGGAAGCAATGGATAATGTAAAGAAATGCAAGAATTTTCTTGCAACACTAATAAAACTTGCATCCAGTGGACCACAGTCACCGACCATGGGCCAGAATGTGAAAAATCTGGTGAAGAATTTACTTGTAAGGATTTCTTTTGTTTCTTTTAGATTGGTATATTAAGCAGAGCAAAGTAAGTAAAGAATCTCAGTAGCGTGTAGACTCTTAAGCATGTTTGGTCACAATTATGTTGGTATATCCAGCAAGTTGCACTATTATGTAGGTATTTCCAGTAGGTTGCAAGTTTTTTTTTTTTTTTTTTTTGTAGGTTATTTAAATTTTATTCATATAAATCCTTATTACGACATAATGAACACTACACCTTTTTGTGACTTTTGGTCTTCATGCCTTATTCTATAGATTACCCTGTAGTGGTATTCTATCCCTACTTATCTTGTTAAAGCTACACTTCAGTCAAAATTGAAACTAGTGCCTTCGGAGGCACAAAGGACATCGCATTTCTGCTAAGTACTTCTTCATTTTTTTTATAGTATTGCTGCATTTCACCTGTTTCTCCATGCTTTAGGATAACCAGATTACCAATAAAAACATACCTACTGCGGCCTCATAGCGGTCTCGGACATACAAAAAGTCAATACTGAGAAATTTCTCACAGCCACCAATCCAATATAAATCTACCTTGGAAGTCTGTGTGTGATTGCTAAAGCTGTAACCAAAAGAAAGGTATATGGGCATCCACAGGCGTAACACAGCAATGGAATTTCATTAATGGATGAGCATCAATCATGTTACTTTGACTGTGCTCTCCTCCTGGTTTTTTCCCCCTTCCATTAATTATTTTTGTGCTCCCATATTGCACATAATGTATGTAAAGCACACATCTTTATTTTATTAATTTGTGAAGCTTTTTTTAGTTACTGCCATACGGTTTCTTTTAGAAGGACCTCTTACACTTTGATACCTACCCTTCTAATGCCCTCCTACTGAGTATGTTGGATAATCTGTGAAATCTTTGCTGCGAAGAGTTAATAAAGGACTCGGTTTAGAGTAGTATTCAACCCAAAAGCAAAACATTATTTATATTTCAGTTTTACCAATTCTTGTATATGATGGCTGCATTCACTTTCTTTTTTAATATTTTTCCTTTTTTTTACCTGATGATCCGGCCAGTAAGTCTGTTTGTTTTTCAATAGAACAAGCTCTCCTAAAAATGTAGCAGTTAGTGTTGAGACAACCAATTTAACACTGAAAGCGGTGCTTACAATGATCAGCTTTTATTTATGTAAAATGTTTATCCCAAAAAAAAAAAAACAGTTGCTTAACTGCAATGTGAGCTGGAGTTCATCTTCAATTTCAAGGTGTACCTAAATCTGTTAGTCTAGCCTGCTAGCCTGTATTCGTATTAAAACTACTGAAGTGTTGATAGCATTAGTTGCTTGGTAATTGACTTTACCAGTTGCTGCTATTTTTTTACCATCTTTTTTGTGTTTTGCAGCTTTTTATGTGATCATTTACTGCAACTAAGCCCATCTACTCCACTGTTTCTATTTTTCCCTGCTTGTTTATAAACGGACAGTTCAAGCAGTTAAAGTGTCACTAAACCTAGGACCCTGCATTCACTAGATCTGGTCTCCCACAGTACACAACATGGAAATGCAATTTTTTTTTAGTAAATACAAACTGCTAAATGCCTTTCCTCATCAGCAGTATATAACAGTTTTGTGACTTCTACGGCTGAACACTGGTTAAAGCTTGTAGGAGGAGTTTTCATTATCTTCTGACTGTCTTTTGAGGCTGCATGACTCCTGACCATCTGGACAGTGCTGATTGACCCTGTGCTAATCACATGCACCCCCTCCCCCCAAAAAAAAAAAAAAAACTCATCTAGCAAAGGACCCCTCTAAAAGAAGGAAAAAATCAGAGAAGACAGGATCAAACAGCCTTTTTACACAATGCAGAGGATTTACCCCTTAGGTTCCACAGTGAGTATAACAAGCATTCTTTACTGCATATGCAGACTGATTTTCTCTTACGTCCTCTGACAGTCGCCGCCCACTCATACAGTCTGCACTTCTTGGTATTGGTCTTATCCACAGGAGTAGGCTAGGCATAATATTTTGTTAGAAAACATTCACAAAACCTTTGTATAGACACACCTACAGGGGGCTGTCCCTCTGGTCCAATACCCCCAGCTTGCAGCATTCCCAAATCAGTTTCTTTGCCTAGCATAGGAGTAGGCTGGCTTTTCCCTGGCTGGGGCTGCAGTCTCAGCCTTTTTACTACACGATCTCTGCAAGCGGAGATTCTGACCAGGTGGGACAGGCATCCTCACTCCTTGGAAAGGGGGATCTCTTTGAGCCCCCCAGTCAGATCGGATCTTCTGTGGTGGCTCCAGTCTCCGGCTCTGAAGGAAGGAAAATCCTTTTCACCGTTGCTATGGACTGTGGTAACAATGGACGCCAGCCTTTCGGGCTGGGGTGGCATTCTGGGCAATCTGTCTGCCCAGGGCACTTGGTTGGAGGGGAAGTCCTCCCTTCCGATAAATGTCTTGGAACTGCGAGCAATCAGGCTCTGTTTGCTCCGTTAGTTGGATCGTCTTCAGGGCCGCCCTGTGCGTGTGCAGACGGACAACGCAACTACGGTGGCTTACATCAATCACCAAGGGGGCACCAGGAGTGCCCGGGCGGCCAAGGAAGTGGCAGAGATTCTGTCTTGGGCCAAGACGCAGGTCCCGGCGATTTCGGCAGTTCACATTCCAGGAGTGGAGAACTGGCAGGCGGACTATCTGAATCGCCAGACCCTGGACCAGGGGGAATGGTCCCTACACCCGGAGGTGTTTCAGATGCTGTGTGCACAGTGGGGATCCCCGGATGTTGATCTGTTCGCATCCCGGCTAAACAACAAGGTGGGAAGGTTCGTGGCAAGAACACGCGACCCTCTGGCGGACGCCTCGGACGCATTGGTAGTGCCTTGGAATCGGTATCGGCTGATTTATGCCTTTCCCCCGATTCAGTTGTTGTCCAAATTCCTTCGCAGGTTGGTCTCGGAACCGAGGTTGGTAATTCTAGTAGCCCCAGACTGGCCGCGCCGGTCTTGGTATGCGGACATCATGCAACTGGTCGTCGAGCCTCCCTGGCGGCTCCCACTTCAAGACGATCTTCTGTCTCAGGGGCCGATCTTCCATCCTGCTTTAGTCGCTAGATTTTACAGCGTAGCTGTTGAAAGCCAGGTCTTGAGGCAGGGGTCTCTCATCGGCAGTCATTCCTACTTTACTCAAGGCTAGGAAGGCCTCATCCGGTAAGATTTATTATCGTACCTGGAAGGCTTATTTCGCCTGGTGTGAATCCCAGGGGTTCCATCCCCGCTCCTTTTCAGTGACGAGGGTGTTAGCTTTCCTGCAAACTGGTGTGGAGCAGCGTCTGGCGCTGACCACTATTAAGGGCCAGTTATCTGCGCTGCCCATTCTTTTTCAAAGCCCTCTGGCATCGAATTCCTTGATCCGCACTTTCATTCAAGGGGTGCGTCATCTGGCTCCCCCTAGGAGGGAACCCTTGCCTCCTTGGGACCTGGATTTGGTTTTGTCCATTTTGCAACGTCCTCCCTTTGAGAACATCTGGGAGATTTCTCTGCCGATGCTGTCACAGAAAGTTGCCTTTCATAGGGACAAAGTGGTCTTGCGACCTCATCAGTCCTTTTTTCCGAATGTGGTTTCGGATTTCCATCTCAACGAGGACATTGTCTTGCCTTCGCTGTGTGCGAAGCCTAAGCATCCTAAGGAGTTTGCCTTGCATTCCTTGGATGTGGTGAGGGCGATCAGGGTTTACCTGTCGTCTACTTAATCCTTAAAGTCAGATTCTCTTTTTGTCCTTCCTGGGGGACCTCGGAAGGGTACAGCTGCGTCTGCGGCAACCATTTCCAAATGGATCAGACAGACGATTGTACAGACCTATTCAATTAGGGATCAGGTTCCACCTTTCCCTGGCATGGCGCACTCTACCAGATCGGTTAATGCGTCTTGGGCCTTCCGCCATCAGGCGTCGGTGTCCCAGGTGTGCAAAGCGGCGACCTGGTCGTCCGTGCATACCTTTACTATATTTTGCAAACTTGAACTTTTGGCCGCAAAGTTCTAAAATGCGGCAGTGCCTTAGGGGAGACATGGCGGTTTTTAGCCTGTCTCCTCCTGTTGGGGTTTTTCCCCCTTGGTTATTTTGCTTTCCTGGGTTTGTCGCTCCTGTTGAGCTTTCCTGTTACCCAGTGTTTACCTTTCTGGTTCAGAAAAGGTTCTTTTCTCTGACCTGGGTGCTGCGTTGCCTTTTTGACGGTTACTTTTCCCACCCCTCTCATCTACACTGCTTTGGGACATCCCAGAAGTGCAGACTGTATGAGTGGGGGCGACTGTCAGAGGACGTAAGAGAAAATATAATTTTCTCCAATCGCCTTCCAGGACGGCCCAACATGAGAGATGATAGGCTCCTCCTACCGGAAACACAATCAATTAAAACACAGTTAAAAGGCCCCACCCTTCCCTCTATCCTCAGTTTAGATTGTGTTTCTTCCTACGAAACGTTTGTTGTTTTTTACTGACCTGCAGACTTTGTGATAGTCCTATGGTCCCCCTGTGAGCCAGGTTCAGCGAAGCCATTGAGAGTAGAGCTCTACCTGCCACCCCTCCCGGGTCTCTCACAGGTCGCCTCTTCCATCGGGGGAACCGTCGGTCACCCTGGGTGATCCCTCTGGTCTTTCTCTGTTTTTTCCCGGCGCCAGCAGCTCTCCTCCACGAAAGATCAGATTCAAAATTCCCGCGGGAAGTGACGTCAGACGCGAGCGCCTCAAGCCTCGCGGTCGGAGCGGAAGGAGTCGGACATCCGGTGACGTCAGTTCCGACGAACACGGAAGGAGAAGGTGGAGGAGACGCCGGAACCGCTTTACATGCGGTAGTGCAGCTCCCAGGCCGTAGGAGCTCGGACAGCTGCCAGGGAGATGAAGCCTTCTACTCACCCACCAGGGAAGGAAGAAGCGCTGGGCCAAGCAAAAGCAGCCAAACCCAGGTCGGACCCGGGTAAGTGCTGTAGTGCATCTAGAAACTTACTTTCAACAGAAAATGTCTGCTGATGTATTTTCCCTAAAAAATGCTTGATGTTCCCTCTCCCTGCCCATAGTAGGACTGTTAAGTGTCTTTTCTATAGGGCCTCATACCTTTGCATATGTGGGAACAGTGATACTAATCGATGTTGTATCCTGTCTTCCAGAGTCCCAGAGTGGTGTTCAGGAAACTTCTACTGTCTCAGGGCCAGGATCTGTTGCCTCTAAAAAGTGTGGTAACTGTGCAGACAAATTACCTCCCTCCCATACAAAACCATTTTGCTACAAATGCATTTACAAACTGGCAGGAAAAGAATCATCAGCCCTTATGAAAGACTTTTTAAAAACAGTCCGGGAGGAAATGCTGACAACAATCCAGACTGTAAAAACTTCCCTAGCACCCCCAGCCTCTCAGGCAGGGGAAGGGACCTCTTCACAGGAGAGCTTTTTTGTTAAAGCAGGACAAACTAGCCAGCCCCTTTCTCAGAGTCTACCTTCAGGTCTGCAAGGAAGTAGACAGGAAGAAGAGGATTTGAACCACTCAATCTCCCAGTCCAATTCAGAGGGAGAAGGAGATAGGGACTCAGATGAAACAGAGGAAGCAGAACCTTCCAGGAATCTGTTTGGACTTGATAACATGCAAGGGCTTCTTCAAGCTGTGTATGCCTCTGAAGAAATACCTGACGTACAAGTAGGGACATCAGCTCAGGACAGACTCTACAAGGGTCTAGGTAAGACTCCTTCTAGAGTTTTTCCCATCCACCAATCCCTCAAAGGGTTGGTTCTTCAGCAATGGCAGCGTCCAGAGACTAAGTTTAAGAAACCAGTGTCATGGAAACGCAGTTTCCCCTTTAAGGAGGAAGATATCGAACAGCTGATTAAAAGTCCAAAATTAGATGCACCCTTGGCTCAAGTAACCAAGAAATCGGACCTCTCCTTTGCTGATTCAGGCAGCATTAAGGATGCCATGAATAGGAAAGCGGAGTCTCTCCTGAGGAAAGCCTGGGAGGCCAATGCCTCTACCATGGCCCCAGCCTTGGCTGCCTCTTGTGTAGCAAGGAATACCTGCTGTGGGTTAGACAGGTTGAATAAAAACTTATCCCAGGATAAGACTCAAGATTTACAGGACTCACTGACCCTGATTGGGAAGGCAGTGACTTACCTGGCAGATGCAGCTGTTGAGTCGGTTGTAGCTTCGGCCAAGACAGGTGCCCTTTTAAACTCAGCCAGAAGAGCTATCTGGTTGAAGGAGTGGGAGGGTGACCTCACCTCAAAGTCAAAGCTCTGTGCCTTGCCTTTTGAAGGATCATTATTATTTGGTTCTGGGTTGGATGAGGTTCTAGCTAGGTCCTCAGAAAAAGGGAAGAAATTTCCAGTTAAAAGGAAGGATGTTCCCAGAAAATTTTTTCGAGGCCCCCAGGAACATAGTCAAAATAGACGTAAAAGAGAACCCAACAAGAGATGGGGTTTCAGGAAGGGAAAACAAAGGAATAATTTGCTCTTTCCCTCCTCAGTGGGCTCTAGAGACAACAAGTGACGCCACCATCAAGGTGGGGGGGAGACTGAAAAAATTTCTCCCTCAGTGGGGAAAAATTTCAGTCTCCCCATATATTTACAACCTCATTCAGGAAGGCTATCGCCTTCAATTCAATTCAATACCACCCACCACAATTACCATAACTCAGGTCCCCAAGAAACCTCAGGTCAAAGAAGCTCTACTTCAGGGGATTCAAGAACTGGCAGAGCAATTAGTAATAACCCCAGTACCAGAGGATCAGCATCTACAAGGGGTGTATTCCCATGTGTTCGTGGTTCCAAAACCATCAGGCAAATTCCGCCTAATAATAAACCTGAAGAAACTCAACAGTTTCCTGACGTACAAAAAATTTTCAATGGAGACAATTTATTCAGTACGAAAGAACTTACTAAAGGATGTCTTCATGACCACCTTAGACCTCAGAGACGCTTACCTACACATTCCCATCCACCCAGAACATCAAAAGTTCCTGAGGTTTGCCTTAGAGAACAATGGGGAAACGACTCATTGGCAGTTCAGGGCACTACCCTTTGGTCTAGCTGCCAGTCCAAGAATATTTACGAAGGTTCTTGCAGAGGCGGTAGCCCACCTACACATGTTGGGGATTGCCCTGATCCCCTACTTGGACGATCTACTGATTTTCGGGAAATCAGAGACCCAGGTAAACCAGGATACCCATCGTGTAATAGAGGTTTTGGAGAGCCTAGGATGGCTTATCAATCTGAAAAAATCAGCTTTGGTCCCATCCCAGCTCCGGAACTTTCTAGGTTTTCTAGTAGACTCAAAGGCTCAAAAACTATTCCTAACCCAAGAAAGGATGCACAAGATAGTCACCTCAGTCCAAGGGTTAGAAGACTCCCCATCCTGCTCCAGAAGAGATGTTCTGAGAGTATTGGGCTTGATGTCAGCCAGCATACCAGCCTTGGTGTGGGCACAATTGCACGCAAGGGAACTTCTGTTTTTCCATTTGTCATCTTGGGACAGAAAAACAGACTCGTTGGACGAACAAGTCGTCCTCACCCCTCAGGCCCGGGAATCCCTGATATGGTGGAAAGAACAGACCAACCTAGGGAAGGGCAGGCCCTGGGGACAATGGGATCCTATAGAGATCACTACAGACGCCAGTACCAAGGGCTGGGGTGCACACATGGAAGGAGCTCATGCACAGGGGATCTGGGAGTTGGCGACAACTCAAGCCTCCTCCAATTTCAGGGAGTTGAAAGCTGTAGGAGAAGCCTTGAAAGCTTTCAAAGAGAACATCCACAACAAGGAGGTCCTCATTCTCTCAGACAATACTACAACGGTAGTATACCTGAACAGGCAAGGAGGAACCAGATCCAGACCCCTCTTGGATCTAGCCTCCTCAATCCTAAGCTGGGCCGAGGAAAGAGTAGTCTCTCTAGTAGCAGTCCACATCAGGGGGGAAAACAACCTGCAGGCAGACTTCCTCAGTCGTCATCTGATTCAGGAAGGAGAATGGGAGTTAGACCCCAGAATTTTTCAAAAGATTACACAGAGGTTCGGAACACCAGAAATAGATCTGTTTGCCACAGCGCAGAACAAGAAAGTGGAAAAATTCTTCTCCCTCACCAGGTCCAGAGGAATGATGGGGTTGGATGCCCTGGCTCAACCTTGGGGTTTCAGTCTGGCTTACGCCTTCCCCCCTCTAATGTTGATCCCGAGAGTTCTTCAGAAACTGAATCACTCGGGGGACCTCCGGTTGATACTAATTGCCCCTTGGTGGCCAAGAAGACCTTGGTTTGCCACTCTGAAGACCATGGCAATGATTCCCCCATGGCATCTGCCGGTCTCAAAAAACCTGTTATCTCAGGGTCCAGTGTTATGCCAAGACCCGGAATTTTTTCAGTTGGCAGCTTGGCTACTGAAAGCCAACTCTTAATTTCAAAAGGTTGCTCACAGAGAGTTGTAGATACTCTTCTGCTGAGCAGGAAACCTATTACCAAGAAAATCTACACTAAGGTATGGAAAAAGTTTTGTACCTGGGGTAAGCAAAGAGGATTTGACTCCCCCTCTACCCCTGTAATCCTAGAGTTTCTACAGGACGGGGTGGATAAGGGTGTGGCCATTAACACTCTTAGGGTACAAATTGCGGCTCTCTCGGTGTTCCTGGACACTCGTCTGGCAAGAGAGCCACTGATAAGCAGATTTTTGTTAGCCAGACAAAGAGTTACTCCTTTGTCTAAAGACAGGTTCCCTCCTTGGGACCTGACAAGGGTCCTAGAGGCGTTATCTAGGTCTCCCTTTGAACCTTTGGAACAGATTTCCCTCAAACGGTTGTCTTTAAAACTGACGTTTTTGCTGGCTATCACTTCAGCTCGGAGAGTAGGGGATCTCCAGGCCCTCTCTATCAAAGAACCGTTTATGACCGTATGCCCAGACAGGATAATCCTAAAACCAGATCCACTATATCTCCCAAAGGTGGCATCTCCTTTTCACAGAGTACAGGAGATCAATTTACCTTCCTTCTGTGACAACCCAAAGAACAGTAAGGAGGAAAAGTTCCACTGTATTGATGTTAGAAGAGCTCTACTCATCTACTTAGACAGGACAAAGAGCTTTAGAAGGTCAAACCATCTTCTGGTCCTTCATTCTGGACCTAGGAAAGGATTGCAGGCTTCCAAGCCCTCAATTTCTAGATGGATCAGGCAAGCAATTACCATCGCTTATGAGGCATCAGGTGTCCCAGCTCCTGTTAAAGTTAAAGCTCATTCTACAAGAGCCCTAGCAACATCTTGGGCCGAGAAGGCAGGAGCATCCTGGGAACAGATCCGCATGGCAGCCACTTGGTCCAGCCAGAACACCTTCCTGAAACATTACAGGATAGAAGTACTGTCTCAACAGGACCTGACCTTTGGACGCAAGGTCTTGCAGGCAGTTGTCCCACCCTAAGGTAGGCTGAGGTTAATCTAGTATCCTCTCATGTTGGGCCGTCCTGGAAGGCGATTGGAGAAATCTTACCGTTAGTTTACCGGTAACGTCTTTTCTCATGAGCCTTCCAGGACGGCCGGCCTACCCGCCCTATCAAAGGGTGCAAACAAGTTAAAAAGGGTAAGTGCCTATGAATTGACTGTGATACACGGTTCCCTCAAGGAATTTGGTTGTGGAAGATACTTTTTTACAACTGAGGATAGAGGGAAGGGTGGGGCCTTTTAACTGTGTTTTAATTGATTGTGTTTCCGGTAGGAGGAGCCTATCATCTCTCATGTTGGGCCGTCCTGGAAGGCTCATGAGAAAAGACGTTACCGGTAAACTAACGGTAAGATTTTTGTAAGAACTTACCTTAAAATTCTCTGACAGACTCCTCTTTTGGGGTTCATGGATCTCTATACTGCTTGCTACCAAACTGATTTGGGAATGCTGCTAGCTGGGGGGTATTGGACCAGAGGGACAGCCCCCTGTAGGTGTGTCTATACAAAGGTTTTGTGAATGTTTTCTAACAAAATCTTATGCCTAGCTTACTCCTGTGGATAAGACCAATACCCCAAAGTGCAGACTGTATGAGTGGGCGGCGACTGTCAGAGGACTCGGAGAAAATAATTTTACGGTAAGTTCTTACAAAAAATTCTATTTTTGCTCTTGTGGGTTAAGTGACACTTTAATGTTGTCTCTCATAAATCACCAGTAAATCAATTTATGTCAAAAGGTGACAATAAATGGCTTCAGCACCCTAGATACGGAAATGGGTACAGTGGATATTTGTCAAATCTCTTTACAGTCTTTTGTTTAAAAACAGATGGGTCACGGTGTGGTAGTTTTGACACTTCTTTGGTGTAAGTGAGAATTCTTCTCTAAAATTGTCCCCTACCCTCAGATGTAGTCAGCTGTTTGTATGAAATTAAAAAATCTGAGGAATTAAAAAATCTGAGGTATTATCAGCAACAAAAGCAAATTGCCAGTGCATTTCCAATGCTAGACAATTGGTATATGTAGTGATTTTCAGTCTGCAGTAGCTGCAGGCTGTAGCTTGAATTCTCTGAATATCTTTATATACAGTATATTGGAGGCTGCAGGCTTTCTTTTTTTTTTTTTTGGGGGGGGGGGGGGGCACTACAGAGGCATAAACTTTAGATTAGCACTCTGTACTTACAGTTGGATGATATTGCATTAGTGCAAACCCAAAGAAGTGGTGTGCATATTTTCTTGATCGTACAGGACGCAGGCATATTCCTAGACAACTGGGATAGATGTTACTACCTTCAGGTGATTGGTCATTACCAAGCAGAACTGACAGTTACACTTTTTTTGCTAGTGTACTTAGATGATGGATGCTCCTTTTTTCCTGTACTTTATATTTATACATACTTTATGCGGCAACTTGGCTACCTACCATACGCACGCCACTGCGACCGTATCTGGATCCCACAAATGAAATGGAAGACGTGCCGCTGGGTGACGTTGCTTCGGGCACTGGATCCTGCATTGGGGTTTTTCCTTGGTATGTTGTGCAGAGCATGGGGTTAGCTGAGAGGGTCTATATAGTTCCAGGGTAGTAAAGGTCCGCGCAGGTTTTTATCCAGTCCCTAATGAAGACCTCTTCCAAAGAGAGTGAAGCAGGGGTGCTGTACTACCACTTAAATATTGTGGCTTCAGTTGCAATGCCTTTTTTCTCTTACGTCCTCCGACAGTCGCCGCCCCTTCATATTCGTCACCAATGGGTTATTGACCTTTGCTCCGTAGGAGTGGCTAGACAACAGAATATGTTAATATCAAAGCTTTTAGCATACCCCACCCCCAGGGGGTGGTCCCCTCAGTCAATACCCTCCTGCTTCCTGCATTCCAACCTCAGTTTCATTTGTCTAGCTCAGGAGTAGGTTAGACGTTTCCTGTGCTGGGGCTTTTCAGCCTCAGCTTCTTCTCTTTGATTTTATTTGGAGTTTTTTTCTCTTTCTTTACTTAGCTGTTTATTTTCAGCTCTAGTCAGGTCTTCTGATAAAGATGATCGTGCGGTGCTGGGTCTCGGGCTGGCCTCCCTGGTTATCCGGGGTTCAGGGCCAGTGGCTTCCCAGCCTGCCATCGAGCGTTCAGCTAGGTTTCCCTGGCAAATATGAACGACCCATCCCTGTCCGCTGCAGGGATGCTGTGGTGAGGTGGCTACCTCACTGGACGCCATGCGGTTTCGCACCGCAATTCCTCTGCGTCCTGGCTGCGACTCTCCCTGTCCTTGGTGCAGCGGTTTGATCGCTTGTGCAGGCTCCCCACGCCATCCGGATGGTAAGTATATTTCTGTGTGGGGAGCTGTCTGTCTTGGGTGTCAGTCTGGGACTGTGGGACCCTGCATGTCTGTGCATAATGCTGAGCTCCCTGTCAGTATAGCTGCTCTCTGTGGGCTGCAAGGGGGGGGGGCTCTCCTGCTCTGTGTAACAGGCTGTGTGACATGCTGTGTGCTGTGAAGGACATGCTTGTGTAAGACATGTTGTGGGCATACTGTGCGGCGGCCGCTACTGCGGTCCGCCATTTTTTTGTGACGATTTTGTGGTGACCGACCCTGTGTGGTGAGAGCGCCGTTTTGGCGGCGATCGCGCGGGCCACATGTCAGTGTTTTCTGCCTCTATAGCCTCGGCTGGCGGCCGTGTTTGTGTAGCCTTACATAGGCTTTATGTGGGCGGTCGGTCTCGCATCACTTCCTTTTGCTCTGAGGACAGCGATCGATGAAGCAGCAGCCTGTGTGACCTCTCCAGGTTTTACCTTCCATTCCTGTATTCCTTGCCTTTGTGTTCCTAGCCCGGTGGGTCAGTGTGTTTCTGTGAGTGCTGTGAGTGCGGTGAGCGATCGCCGCGACCTTAAAGGGGCAGTACTTTTTTTTTTTTTCCTAAGTTACTGGGGCATGGATTCTCAGGAAAGCAAGTTTCCTCCCTCCTTGGTAGGGGGCCAGGGGGCTGCTGCTGCTTCCCCTGAGGGGGCTGATCTGGCTGCTATTGTGGCTAACCTTGCTGCTCAGGTGCAGATGCTGGTGGCTGATCGTTCCACGAAAAGGCCCAGGGTGTCCATTTCCTCTGATTCAGAGGGCGATGAGGATGCTATGGCTGGTGTGCCCTTCTCAGGGTCTCGTTCTTCTTTAGACCTTGCGGGGTCTGAAGGGGAGGCTGAGGTGGAAGGGGTTGATAATTCTCCCCCTGGCTCGTCCGAAGAGCTTGCAATCATGGATGAGTTGGTTGCTTCTATCAAACAAACGCTACATTTGGAGGATGAACCATGTCCTCCTGCTTTGAGGTCCTCTTATGGGACACAGAGAAAACGCAAAATGTCGCAGGTTTTTCCTTGCTCTACGGAATTTCAGCGCGCTGTTGCGGAGCAATGGCGCAACATAAAACCTTTTGCTGTGCCGAGTAGGTTCAAGCTGCGTTATCCTTTTACACCGGCTACTGATGAGCGTTGGTGTGTGCCGCCTCAGGTGGATCACGCGGTGGCGATTTTGAATAAATCCACTGCGATTCCTGCTGAGGATACCCCGGTGTTCCGGGACCCTACGGACAGGAGATTGGAGTCTCTGGCCCGTCACTCTTATACGGTTGCGGGCTCTATGCTGAAGCCTATTTTTGCTTCCATTATGGCAGCCCAGGCTATTGCCGATTGGACGCAGGTGCTCAGGCGCGCTCTGGTGGCTGACTCTGCTTCGCCGTCGACATTGGCTATGGTGGATCAGATTCATCAGGGTGTCATGTATTTGTGTGATGCGGACCTAGATATGGTCCCTTTTGGCTGCGCGTCTGCAGATTGTGGCGGTGTTGAACCGCCGCCTGATCTGGCTGAAATGTTGGTCTGTTGACCAATCTTCTCGCAAGACTTTGGCTAATTTGCCTTACGCGGGCTCTCGCCTTTTTGGCGAATCCTTGGATACTCTGATCAAGGGTGTTTCTGGGGGTAAGAGTACTCTTTTGCCCCAGTCTCACAAGTCTAAGTTTGTTCGCGGTAAGAAGAATGCTTCGTTTAGGCCCTCTCAGGGTCCTTTCGTGCCTTTCGGTCGCACTATAAGGGTAAGCCCTTCAAGGGACAAGGCTCCCAGAAGAAGCCGTGGGCAGGTAAGCAAAAGTCCGGCCAGTCCGGGTCCGCTGCCCATAACAATGCGGCCTGAAGGGGCGCCCTCACCCAGTTCTCGGGTGGGGGGACGTTTGCTCGGTTTTCTTCAACCCTGGCTGGCCAGCGTTCGGGACAGGTGGGTTCAGGAAATCGTTCGATCTGGATACAAGATCGAGTTTCTCTCTCGGCCGGCGAGCAGATTTTTTCCCTCAAATCTTCAGCTGTCTCCGGAGCGCTTGCGGGATCTGCACCTGGCGGTGCGGGACCTGCGGGCTCAGGGAGTGGTGATTCCGGTGCCTCATCGGGACAGATTTCGGGGGTTCTATTCAAATCTGTTCACTGTGCCCAGAAAGGAGGGCAAGGTACGTCCGATTCTGGACTTGAAAGCTCTGAACCGCTTTGTGCGGGTTCGCAAGTTCCGCATGGAATCCCTGCGCTCGGTGGTGGCTGCCCTGGTCCCGGGGGAATTCATGGCCTCCATCGACTTGAAGGATGCGTACCTTCACATTCCCATTTTCGAGGGTCACCAGCAGTACCTTCGATTCGCCATTGCGGAGGATCACTTCCAGTTCGTGGCGTTGCCCTTTGGTCTCGCCTCGGCTCCGCGGGTTTTCACCAAGGTGCTTGCGCCGGTTCTGGCTTTGTTGAGAGCCCAGGGCATCTCGATCCTGGGGTATCTGGACGACATTCTGGTTCGGTCTGCGACCAGTCAGGGCCTGGTGAACGACCTGTCCGTCACGATGCAGACTCTGCAAGAGTTCGGTTGGACGATAAATTTTCCATAGTCGACGATGTGTCCGTCGGTTCGTCTCCCTTACCTGGGAATGATCCTGGACTCTGTTCAGGCGAAGGTCTTCCTGCCGGAAGACAAGCTCCGGAAGCTTCAAGAAGAAGTCGGGTCCCTCAGGGACGTTCAGTGTTCGTCCCTCCGGACATGCATGAGGTGTCTGGGACTGATGGTCTTGGCTTTCGAGGCTATACCCTTTGCCCAGTTTCACACGCGGGGTCTCCAAAGGGAGATTCTGGCCAGGTGGGACGGACGACCGCAATCTCTGGATCTCCAGGTTTCGTTGAGTCATCGCACCAGAAGGGACCTTCTGTGGTGGCTCCAGTCCCCGGAGGTGTCGGGGGGGCAAGTCCTTTCGCCCTTGCTCGTGGACTGTGATCACCACGGATGCCAGCCTGTCGGGCTGGGGTGGTGTTCTGGGCGTTCTGTCTGCCCAGGGAACTTGGTCGGAGGAGGAGTCCTCCCTTCCGATCAACATTCTGGAATTGTGAGCAATAAATCTCTGCCTTCGGCGTTGGTCGGACAGGCTGCAGGGCCGTCCGGTTCGGGTGCAGACGGACAATGCAACAGCGGTGGCCTACATCAACCACCAAGGGGGCACCAGGAGTGCCCGAGCGGCTCGGGAAGTAGCCGACATTCTGTCTTGGGCCGAGACGCACGTCCCGGCGATATCTGCTGTTCACATTCCGGGGGTGGAAAACTGGCAGGCGGATTATCTGAGCCGCCAGACCCTGGACCAGGGAGAATGGTCTCTTCACCCGGATGTCTTTCGGATGTTGTGCGAGTAGTGGGGGTCCCCAGATGTGGACCTGTTCGCGTCTCATCTGAACAACAAGGTGGAAAGGTTCGTGGCAAGAACGCGCGATCCTCAGGCAGACGCCTCAGACGCGTTGGTGGCGCCCTGGCATCAGTATCGTCTGATGTATGCCTTTCCACTGATTCAGCTGCTGTCCAGGTTCCTTCGGAGGTTGGCCTTGGAACCGAAAACGGTGATTCTGGTGGCACCAGACTGGCCTCGCCGGTCTTGGTACGCAGACCTCGTGAATCTGGCGGTCGACGCTCCGTGGCGTCTGCCTCTTCGAGACGATCTCCTGTCTCAAGGGCCGATATTTCATCCTGCTTTACAGTCGCTGGCTTTGATGGCCTGGCTGTTGAAACCCAGATCCTGAAGGATAGGGGTCTATCCCCTGAGGTCATTCACACCTTGATTAAGGCTAGAAAGTCCTCTTCGGGGAAGGTTTACTACCGTACTTGGAAGGCCTATTTTGCCTGGTGTGAGTCCAGGAGGTATTCCCCTCGTTCATACTCGGTATCAAGGGTGTTGGCTTTTCTTCAAACGGGCGTGGACCAGCGTTTGGCGTTGGCCACGATTAAGGGTCAGATTTCTGCTCTGGCCGTTCTCTTTCAGCGCCCTGTGGCGTCTAATTCTTTAGTTGGCACCTTTGTTCAAGGGGTGCGGCATCTGGTCTCTCCTAGGAGGGAGCCTTTGCCTCCATGGGACTTGAATCTTGTTCTGTCCGTGTTGCAACATGCTCCCTTTGAAAAAATCAGGGAGATCTCGTTGTCTATGTTGTCCAAGAAGGTCGCCTTTTTGGTGGCAATCACCTCGGCTCGTAGGGTGTCGGAGCTGGCTGCCTTGTCCTGCAGATCTCCGTATTTGGTGGTTCATTTGGATAAGGTGGTCTTGCGTCCTAACCCGTCTTTCCTTCCGAAGAGGATCTCGGAATTTCACCTCAATGAGGACATTGTTCTACCTTCGCTTTGCGCAAAGCCTAAACATCCAAAGGAAGTGGCTTTGCATTCCTTGGATGTTGTTCGGGCGATCAGGGTTTACCTGTCATCGACTGAATCCTTTCGCAAGACGGATTCTCTATTTGTCCTTCCAGAGGGACCTCGGAAGGGCATGGCGGCGTCGGCTTCTACCATCGCCAAATGGATCAGACAGACCATTGAGCAGGCCTATGCTTTGAAGGGGAAAGTTCCCCCCATGCTTGTGAAGGCGCACTCTACAAGATCTCGGAGTACGTCTTGGGCCTGTCATCATCGGGCTTCTGTGGCCCAGGTGTGTAAGGCGGTGGCTTGGTCATCCGTTCACACCTTTTCAAACTTCTACAAGGTGGATGTTCAGGCATCGGCAGATGCTTCCTTTTGGCCGCAAAGTTCTTAGTGCTGCAGTGCCTTAGGGTCCCTGGTTTGGGTCCTTGGCTGTTGGGGTATTTTTACCCCTGGGTTACTTGTTCTTTCCAGGGTTGTTGCTCCTGTTGAGCAAGTTTTTTTCATGTTGCCCAGTTGGTTTCCTTCCTTTGGTAAGGTTCCTTTCTCTGATGTGGGTATTGCGTTGCCTTAGGCGCGGCTGCTTTTTTTTCCCACCCCTCATGTCTACACTGCTTTGGGACGTCCCATTGGTGAGGAATATGAAGGGGCGGCGACTGTCGGAGGACGTAAGAGAAAACTGAATTTTTGTAAAATCTTACCTGTAAAATTCCTTTCTCTGAGTCCTCCGACAGTCGCCGCCCCCGCCCCTCTTTTGGGGTTTTGTTTATGTACTCTACTGCTATGCTACTAAAACTGAGGTTGGAATGCAGGAAGCAGGAGGGTATTGACTGAGGGGACCACCCCCTGGGGGTGGGGTATGCTAAAAGCTTTGATATTAACATATTCTGTTGTCTAGCCACTCCTACGGAGCAAAGGTCAATAACCCATTGGTGACAAATATGAAGGGGCGGCGACTGCCGGAGGACTCAGAGAAATGAATTTTACAGGTAAGATTTTACAAAAATTCCGTTTTTTTTTTTTTTCTAGCAGAAGTAGCTCCTTACATAGGACTGTCAATTTTTTTCCCTTATGACCCATCTGATTTTTCTTTTTTCTACTTGCGCTGGCTTTCAGCTAAGCTGGGACTGCCTCTCTCCGTCTCTGCCTCCTTCCTGATTCCTGTCAGAGGAGGCACTGTTTCAAGAAGATCTAGTGGTTGATTTACTAAAACTGAAGAATGGAAAATCTGGTGCAGCTGTGCATGTTTGCCAGTCAACTTCTAATTCAGCTTGTTCAGTTAGGGCTCTTTCACACGGGCAATCCGATCAGATCCGCCTGTCAGTTTTTTTAGGCGGATCAGATCGGATCCTCCATGCAGCTCTATGGGGCAGCGGATATCAGCGGAGACACCTCCGCTGACACCCGCTGCCATCTGCATCCGATCCTGTGCGTGAAATCTGGACGGATGGAAACCCTATTTTTCCATCCGTTCAGTAATAGGATCGGATCTGATGAGAGCGGACAAGCGGTCCGCTCTCATCCGATCCCCCATAGAGGGCAGCGGGGGCTGAGACACCTCCCTCTCCGCTCTGCAAGCGGAGATGGAGCTGTCACCTGCCGGCTCAGCGGGGATCGCGGATCGATCCCCGCTGAGCAACACGGATCCGCCTACGGAGGCGGACCGTGTGAAAGAGCCCTTAGGCTTTGACAAAAAAAAAAAACTGGAAGCTGATTGGTTTCTATGCAGAGCTGCATCAGATTTTGCACTCTTCCGTTTTAGTACATCAACCCCTAAGTGTTGCTGTGCTCACTCTTAGCAGTATTTTGAAATCTAATTTTTCTTTCCTCAAGAAGACACACTACTCTGTGGGACACCATATTACCTACTTCAAGGCAGGTTTATCCCTCCCCTTGCCGCATTAGTGTGATTATTCGGAGGTGCTTTTTCTCGCAAAAAGCGCGTGAGAAATGGTGGATAGAGGATGGATGTAAGGGTTTTCAGGCAAAATGTCTGACAGTGGTCCCATGAAAGGGCGGAGGGGTTTCTTTTCTCCATCTAATGACCCTTCTTCAGACAACAAAGGCATTTGTCCTCCTTCTGCTTTTCCTTCCTGTTCCTTTTCTAGTGTATTTTATGGGAAAGCTCGCTGCCATGTTGAAAAAACACTGGCTTCAGGGGTTTCAAGAGGCTCCCTTCCGTTTTCTCCTCCTTTGTTGTACTCTCAGACTCTTGTTTTGGCTGCTGGCAGGAATAAGAGGAAGAGATTTTGTTTCCTGAAAAAGGGGAAGAGGATGCTTTTTTTTTTTTTTTTTTTTCCTCATTAAGAAGAATTTTAAGCTGCGGTTTCAGCAATGTCCTTTCTGTGTTGGAGGAATGAGATTTAAGTCTGGAACCTCCCAGATTCTGTTCAACCAAAAACTATCAATATGAACTCCATGAAGGCTCCTAAGCTGCTCAAGACCCTTCCTATGCAATCTGTAAAGGAATTGTAGAGGAAGCGTTCTACTGTGATTGCATCCTGAAAAGGTTTAAACCTTTTTTTTGATCAATATTTAGTGGAAGAGGAGTTCTTTAAAAATATACCTTTTGTGGATTCTGCTATTGCCTACCTCAATTAATTCCTTGTGATTCCTATTGATGATGCCCCAGCCTTTAAGATACACAGGTCCGTCTGTACTTCAGCACTGTGAACTTCTTCCAAAGACCCAACCATACTGCATGGTTGGTCTTTGGGATTCTGTCTGGCAGATGTCCAAATTGCACTGGATTCTTTGGCCTAAAACACTGGTCTGCTGAACTGGTCTCTCTAAAAAGTGCTTTGAACATATGCTCTTTAGAGGTTGATGTCTTGGTGGAAAGAGCATGCTATTGCCAAGCAAAAAGAAAGCTAAGGCTCCTGTGAACTTTTTTTTTCTTCTGGGTTTAGAAATAATTCCTTTCATCATCTTTCCCAGACTTTCTTCCAAGTCCAAGCTCGGCACCTCTTTAGCCACGAATCCTGGACTCCAAAGCCAGCTAAACCAAGCCTGACTTTCGGTGATGGGTTCCCACCCCCCACCCCCCTTACATCAAGTGGGGGAACATCTGTTGGCTTTCTCGAACACCTGAATTAGAGACTTTTCAGATCTCTGGCTCAGGGACGTCCTCTCCAGGTGGTACAGGCTGGTGTTTTTTTTCCTCTTCCTCCTCCCATGATTCATGCCTTTAAACTTCTTCTCTGAAGACGCTGGAAGATCTGCATGCTGCAATTGCTCACCTCACAGGTAATTGTTCCAGTGCCTGCAGAGGAGAGACTTCAGGGTTTTTACTCCAACCATTTATGGTTCTGAAAGTAAAGGGCGGCATTTGTCTTATCCTTGACCTGAAGTGCCTGAACATCTTCCTTTTTGGATCCAAACGTTTCATATGAAATGTACCAGGTCATTTATTTTTATTCCTGCAGCACAGGGATCTGCTGGTGTTGGTGGACATCAATGACTCGTATTCATACAATCCCATTCCCCCCTCCCCCCCTCGACCAGCGTTTTCTACTTTTTCAGGTTGTGGCCTTGCCATTTGCTGCTTCTTGGGTCTAAGCACATTTCTTGACTCTGGCTCTAGCTCTTGTTTGCTGTCAGGCTGTCCACACTGTGGGCTACTTGGATGACCTGCTATTGAAAGATCCTTTTCATCCAGGCTTTGAATGCAAACACGCAACTGACTGTTCAGACTTTGCAGAATTTTGGGTTGATCCTCAATCCTCTTAGCTCTGCGCTGAATTCCAATTACAGTCTGGAATATTTGGGACTGATCCTGGAAATAACCTGGGCCCTTCTCTTTCCTCTCTCAGAAAAGATCAAGACCCTACGCTCTCAAGCTGTTACTCCTATCCAGACAACACCCCATGGTACATTGTTTTGCAAGAGGGTACTGGATCTAATGCTAGCTTCATTCAAGGCAGTACCCTATTCCCAATTCCACTCCAGGCTGCTGCAACTTGGCATACCGAATGGTAGGAGTGGACTCTGTCCATGGACAATCCTATTTATCTGTCTGCCTTGGCCCACCTCTCTACTTGGTGTACTTCCAATCTGGCATTGCAGTTGATGAAGTAGTTTTTTTTAATGACTTGGCAAATTCTAAGGATGACTGCCAGCCTGTCAGGATAGAGATGAGTCCTCCTGAATGTTTTAATTTAAAGAAAAAAAAAAAAAAAAAAAGTACAACCCCAGTTCCAAAAAAGTTGGGACGCTGTGTAAAAACGGAATGCAATGATCTGCAAATCTCAGAAACCTAAATTTTATTCACAATAGAAAAATGGAAAACATATATCAAATGTTTAATTGGGAAAATGTACAATTTGAAGTAAAAAAAAAAAAGGTAATTTTAAAATTGATGGCATCAATAGGTCTCAACAGTTGTGATAGGGCAACCAAGAACTGGATAAGTAATTGATAATAATGAGGAGCTGAAACAACATTTTGTAACTAATTTGCTTAATTGCCAACGGGTCAGTAAAATGATTGGGTATAAAATCGAATCTTTGTCAGTGTGTCTCAGAAGTAAAGATGGGCAGAAGTTCACCAATCTGTGAAAAGCTGCATCTAAATATTGTCAAACAAATTCCAAAAAAGGTTTCTCAATATACTGTAAAATTGCAAAGACTTTAAATATATCATCATTTATAGTACATAATCTCAAAAGATTCTGAGAATCTGGAGAAATCTCTTAGCATAAGCGACAAGATCGTAAATCATTTTTGAATGCCTGTGATCTTCGGGCCCTCAGACGGCACTGCATTAACAGGCACAATTCTATTATGGACATCCTTGCATGGGCTCAGGAATACTTCCAAAAATCGCGGTCTGTGAAAACAGTTTGCCATGCCATCAAAAAATGCAACGTAAAGCTATCCCATGCAAAGAAGAAGCCCTATCTGAACATGATCCAGAAACTTTGCTGTCTTCTCTGGGCCAAAGCTCATTTAAAATGGTCTGTTGCAAAGTTCTATTTTCTGTTATCTGTGCTTAGTTCAAAAGCCTGCATCTCTAATGGTAGGGGGGTGCATTATTGTGTATGGAATAGGAAGTTTGCACATCTGTAAGTAGCATACTGTATGCTCCCATCCAGACAACGTCTTCTTCTTCCTTTTTTTTTTTTTTTTTTTTTGTGAAGGCCTTAAATATTTTGGCAGGACAATGCAAAACTACATGCAGCATATATGACAACAGCATGGCTTCATAGTAGAAGAGTCTGGGTGCTTAACTGGTCCACCTCCAGTCAAGACCTTTCACCATTTGGAAATATTTGGCACATCTTGAAATGAAAAATATGAGAAAGATGAACTGGGACTGGTAATCCGTTACAATCCTATATCAGACAAGAATGGGACAACATTCATCACCCAAAATTCCAGCAACTGATCTCCCCAATTCCCAGACATTTTACAGATTGTTATTAAAAGAAGAGTGAATGCTACACCATGGTAAACCTAGCCCTGTCCTAACATATTTGAGACTTGTTGCTGTCACGAGTTTTTAAAATATTACCTCTTTTCTTAAAATGGTAAGTTTTTTTTCTTGGTTTAAACAATTGATATGTTTTCTATTGTGAATAAATAATTGGGTTTATGAGACTTACAAATTATTGCATTCTTTTTTTTTATGTAGATTAAGCACAGTGTACCAACTTTTTTGGAATAAGGGTTGTAAATGTAGAAGATTTTTTAAGCACTAAAGAAAACATTTTTTTTTTTTTTTTTACAAACTTAATTTCAAAGACCATTAAAATGATTAATAGTAGTGCATTAGTTGATTATAAAGTTTGATAAAAGATTGATCGTTCATGATCTCACAGTACATAAACGCTATACACTCGCCAGCTACTTTATTAGGTACACCTGGTATATTACTTGGTAACACAAATTGCTAATCAGCCAATCCCATTGCAGTAACTTATTGCATTTAGGCATCTAGATGGTGGTGAAGAAGACTTGCTGAAGTTCAAACCAAGCATCAGAATGGGGAAGAAAGGGGATTTAAGTGACTTTGAACGTAGCATGGTTGTTGTTGCCAGACAGGCTCGTCTGAGTTATTAAACTGCTGATCTACTGGGGTTTTCACGTACAACCAACAACCATCTCTAGGGTTTACAAAGAATGGTCAGAAAAAGAGAAAATATTGCTGTATATAGTATAGTTGTGTGGATTCACACTTGTCAGAGGAGAATAGGCAGACTGGTTTGAGATGAAAGGCAACAGTAACTCAACCATTCGTCTCAAAAAGGTTGCAGAATAATACCATCTCTGAACGCACATTAGATTGTACCTTGACGTAGAAGGGCTACAGCAGCAGCAGATGATCACACCTGGTGCTACTCCTATCAGATAAAAAACAGAAACTGAGGCTACAGTTTTGCTCAGGCTCACCAAAATTGAACAATAGAAGATTAGAAAAATGTTGCCTGATCTGATGAGTCTCATTTATAGCTGCGACATTCAGATGGCAGGGTCAGAATTTGGAGTAAACCACATGAAAGCATGGTTACAAACTAGCTTATATCAACAGTTTAGGCTGGTGTTGGTGGTGTATTGGTGTGGGGGATATTTTCTTGGCACACTTTGGGCCCCTTAATTTCCAAATTGAGCATTGTTTAAATGCCACTGCCTACCTAAGTATTGTTGCTGACCATGTTCACCCCTTTATGACTACAATGTACCTATCTTCTAAAGGCTCCTTCCAGCAGGATAATGCACCATGTCACAAAGCTCAAATAAATCGTCTTAAATCAGTTTCTTAAACATTGCAATAAGTTCACTGTACTCCAAAGGCCTCCACAGTCACCAGATCTCAATCCAAAAGAGCACCTTTGGGAAATGGTGGAATGAGAGATTGGCATCATGAATGTGCAGCCGATAAATCTGCAGCAATTGCATGCTGTAATCATGTCAATATTTACCAAAATCTCTGGGGAATGTTTCCAACACCTTGTTGAATCTATGCCACAAAGAATTAAGGCAGTTCTGAAGGCAAAAGGGGGTTCAACCTGGTACTAGCAAGGTGTAATAAAGTAGCCGGTGAGTATATATAATGAATTGCACAATGTAACTCTAGATCTTTGATGGGTACATCCATCCATCAAAATGAATCACTAGTGCTTGGAAAAAACTTCATAAACCTCACGGATCCACTGACAAGTCAGCAAGTACAGGTACAAGTAGATTAAATAACCTGTTGTATGAGATGAATATAACATGATAGGTGCTCAGTAGAGAATAACAGTAGGTACTAAGCCCCATTGTATTTCAATTACACCTAATCTTCCTTAGGGAAAAAAGTGGAAATTCATCTACAAAAAAACCTGATATTTAACAACGAAAACAAAACCTTAATTTTATAAATCCCCTTATGATATGGAGAAACCACCTACATATACTGTACTGTGTCCATCAGTTCATTGCAATACATATTCACTCAATACTCAGACAATATAAAAAAACAAAAAACAAGCAAAGGTCCGGGAGTCAGCGACAATCCCGCACAACTTACACACTGTAGATAGACTGCACAAGTATCGCCATAAAACATCTCATCTCAACCTAGAATAAACGGCTAGCATAAAAAAAATCCTGAGCTATTTATACAAGCCCAATATACAAGGAGGAGCTTACTCTAGTGAAGCTTAAAGCCCTCTAATATTGCACCAAGAGCACCTAAGCCACGTGGAGCAAACAGGATGTGGAAAAATGAATTGCCCAAAATGACTGCACTTTCTTCCCGCTTCCATGGCCATGACTTCAGTTTCTGTGCAAATGCACAGCAGTGAGAACAGTGCAATGGCGGGCTGACACAACGTGCTGTCCAGCCCACTTGCCTATAACAGAATAGACCAGAAGGGTCCACCCCAGGGACAGAGGCAACCGGTATGGGGGTGGGGCAAGCAAACTCGCTTTACACAGCCCAGCCTGCCAACTCGCCCCAAGGCAGACTGACCACCAATGCCCATCCCAATAGAACCATGGGGCGGGCCTGTGTGTGCCGGGTGCCATCCTGTCCATCAGGGCACCAACGCAGAGCCCCCCCCCCCTCTGGAGTTCCCGAGCCTACAAGAGAAACAAAACTGAAAAAATAATTTTGGAGAAGTGATAACATTTAAAGGGCTAGATACAGGTAATAAAAAGCTTTCACAACAAGAGGCATATACTACACAGTAAACTGGGGGGAGCATAGATGGTTGGAAATTTAAAGGAACATACACGTGTTTAAATGCAAAGTTAATGATAACATTAACTAAAAAATAACATTACTCTTTAGTGAAAGTACAAGTGGTTGGAAATTTGAAGGACCATACACAATGTGCACATGCATGCAGGTGCACGCATGGTATTTCACATATGCGTCATTTACTCAGGTTTTTCGAATTTCAAGACCCCAAACTCTCCAGATATGGTTTGAAACTTATGCTCTCATTGAGGGCTGGGGGAATTGTGCCTTTTAGCATCCTATATCCACTGCTGTTCTCTTTGTAGCATCTGTTTATTTCAGTCACTTCCCCTGGGAACAACATGGACCCGATCTACTGCCAGAAACCATACATTTGGTTAGCACATAATTGTGTCCCACTGACACATGCCTACCGATGGAAGAATATCTATTTCCAGTTTTCATGGCATGCATGTTGATCGTATATGCATTCCCAAAATTTAGGTTTAGTCTTCCCATGTTTTAAAAGGCTGTACAATATCCATATACGATATACAACACCTTTTTGGTGTTGCGGTTGACAAAATGTTACGGAAGAAAATGTCTCCCATTCGGTAGGATGGGGGTCTTGCCTGTGTCTTTTTTGACTACTTTTGTTATTGTTTGCTGTGTAGTATATGCTTCTGTTGTGAATGCTTTGGAATAAGCAGATAGTTCAAAGAGAACTGCAGTGGATATATACAGGTTCATCTCATAAAATCAGAATATCATCAAAAAGTTAATTTATTTCAGTAATTCAATTCAAAAAGTGAAACGTCAAGAACAATGTAAGGGTAATAGAGAGGAGTGACAATACGGAAGGCATGAGTATGGAGTTTGAATCCGTATGGGTAGAACTCCATAGAGAAGGAGAAAAGGTAAAAGTAATTGGGGGGGGGGGGGGGGGGGGTTTGCTATAGGCCACCTAAACAAGGGGAGGAGGTAGAGCTGGAATTTTTAGCACTATTGGGTAAAGTGGCAAAGCTAGGATCAGTCATCATATTGGGGGACTTCAATTATCCTGACATTGACTGGGGAAAGGGGACTACACACTTACATAAGGCCCGTCTATTCAAGGAAACCTTACAGGATAATTACATGTCACAGTTGGTGGATTCTCCTACTAGGGAAAACGCAGTCCTGGATCTATTGATCACTAATGACCCAGACCTAATCTCGGAGGTAGGAGTCCAGGACTACCTGGGCTCTAGCGATCACAGGATGATCACATTTAGCGTAAATAACAATATAGCAAGGCAAGTGGGGAACATAAGAACCCTTAACTTCAGAAGGGCAAACTTTCCAAAATTGTACTCATTGATGGAAAGGGTTAACTGAGACCAAACCTTGGGATCACTGACCACAGAGGAAAAATGGGAATGCTTTAGGAACATATTAAGCAAATGCATCTTGCAGTGCATTCCTATGGGAAATAAATTTAGAAGAGACAAAGCCAAACCTGGCTGGCTAAACCGTAACGTTAAACTTATTAGGGGAAAAAAATTGGCCTTCAGGAAATATAGATCAGAGGGCACAGTATCGGCTTTCGACCAATACAAGGAGGCAAATAAGAGTAAACACAAAATCAAAATGGCTAAAATAAACTTTGAGAGACAAATAGCGGAGGATAGTAAAAAAAAAAACCCAAAGAAATTCTTTAAATATATCAACAGCAAAAAAACTAGGGCAGAGCATATTGCACACATAATTAACAATGATGGGAGGTTGGTTACAGAGGACACTGAAAAAGCAACCGTGCTGAATGCTTTTTTCTCGTCAGTCTTTACACAGGAAAAGGAGGGGTACACTGACCATGACTGTATGGTTAGTAGTAATACACAGGACTTGCCACTATGGCTAACAGAGGGTGAAATCAGGGAAAGGCTGGATAAACTTAACACAAACAAATCACCAGGCCCGGATGGCGTACATCCGAGAGTACTCAAGGAACTCAGTAAGGTTATATCTAGACCACTGTTCCTGATCTTTGCTGACAGTATTAGGACAGGAGATGTACCAGGGGAGTGGAGGAAAGCAAACGTGATTCCGATATTCAAAAAGGGTCAGAGGCATATACCGGGAAATTATAGGCCTGTCAGTTTGACATCAGTAGTATGTAAACTTCTGGAGGGGATGATAAGGGACTATATCGTAGAGTTTGCTAAAGACAAAAACCTCATCAGCAGTAACCAGCACGGGTTTACAAATGGGCGTTCTTGTCAAACCAATCTCTTAACATTCTACGAGGAGGTGAGCTGTGAGCTAGATAGGGGCAGACCAGTGGATGTGGTGTACTTAGATTTCGCTAAGGCGTTTGATACAGTTCCCCATAAGCGCTTAATTTATAAAATAAGGTCTGCAGGTATCGACAGCAGGGTTTGCGTGTCCAAAGGGTGGTAATAAACAGCGCATACTCAGACTGGTCTGAGGTAGTAAGCGGGGTCCCCCAAGGCTCAGTCCTGGGACCAATCTTGTTCAATTTATTCATAAACAGCATTGAGGACAGGATCAGTAGTTCGATATCAGTTTTTGCAGATGACACAAAATTGGGCAGGGCAATAACTGCACAGCATGAAGCAAATATCCTACAGAATGACCTGGACAAAATAACAGAGTGGGCAACGACTTGGCAAATGAGGTTTAACGTGGAGAAGTGTAAGGTTTTGCACTTGGGGACTAGAAACATAAAAGCACAATACACATTAGGAGGGGAACCCTTGGGGGAATCAAAAATGGAGAAAGATCTGGGAGTCTTGGTTGATGATAGACTGGGCAACAGCATGCAATGTCAAGCGGCAGCTGCCAAAGCCAGCAGAATATTAGCATGCATAAAGAAAGGGATGTATTCCAGAGATAAGTCTATAATCCTTCCACTTTATAAAACTCTGGTCCGACCGCATCTGGAGTATTCTGTCCAGTTCTGGTCGCCAGTCCTCAGGAGGGATGTGTTGGAGCTGGAGAGAGTCCAGAGAAGGGCAACTAAACTAATTAGGGGATTGGAGGACCTTAATTATGAAGAGCGTCTGCAATCGTTTGATTTATTCTCCCTGGAGAAGAGACGCCTGAGGGGGGACATGATAGCAATTTTTAAATATCTCAATGGGGATCTGAGCTTAGAAAAAAAGCTGTTCAGTCGAAGGGATTGCATGAGGACTCGGGGGCATACAATGCGATTAGAGGAGAAGCGTTTTAACCTCAGGCAACGTGGGGGGTTCTTTACTGTTGGGGCTACAAGATTGTGGAATTCTCTACCACAAGAGGTGGTTTCTGCGGGTAGTATGGTGGCTTTCAAAAGACTATTAGACGTACATCTCAAGGATCAGAACATTCAGGGGTATGTGAGATGATTACAGCCACACACACCTACACAGGTTGAACTGGATGGACTGTTGTCTTTATTCAACCTCCCCTACTATGTAACTATGAAACTCATGTATTTTATATAGATGTGTTACACACAATATATTTCAAGCATTCTTTTCATTTTTAGAATTATGGTTTGCAGCTAGTGAAAACCCGAAATTTCAGTATTTCATAAAATTAGAATATTTACAGGAGACCAATATATAAAAAAGTGTTTTTAATACAGAAAGGTTGGCTTACTGAAAAGTGTGTCCATGTACAGTAAAGTATGCAGTCAATATTTGGTTGGGGCTCCTTTTGCATGAATTACTGCATCAATGCGGCATGGTATGGAGGCGATCAGCCTGTGGCACTACTAAGGTGTTATGGAAGTCCAAGGTTTCTTTGACAGTGGCTTTCAGCTCCTCTGCGTTGTTGGGTCTGGTCTGCTGTCTTTCGTTTTCCTCTTGACAATACCCCACAGATTCTCTATGGGGTTTAGGTCAGGCAGGTTTTCTGGCCAATCATGCACAGTGATACCATGATCAGTAAACCAGATATTGGTACTTTTGTCAGTGTGGGCAGGTGCCAAGTCCTGCTGGAAAATTATTCAGCATCTCCATAAAGCTGTTCAGCGAAGGGAATCATGAAGTGCTGTAAATTTCCTGGTTGAGTGCTGCGCTGACTTTGGACTTGATAAAACACAACTGTTTTTTTTTTTATCAAGTCCAAAGTCAGCGCAGTCATCTACCAGGAAATTCTGGAGCACTTCATGCCTCCCTCTGCTGACCTGGTTTATGAAGAATCATGGGGTGGGCATTAGTGGGACGTTTGCCCTGAGGTTGGGGTTGTGGGATGCTGGGCTATGGTAAAGTACATTTGTTTGGGCCCCTCACCTGTTGCCTTTCTTTCTGGGGTGGACCCCTCCTGCCCATTCTGTTATGGGGGATGGGTTGTGCAACATGTTGTCAGTGCTGCTCTGTACTCCCTGCTGCACAATAAGTGATGTCATGGTGCCAGAAATGGGCAGGAATTGCTGCCATTTTGTTAAGTTGTTCATTTACCTAAATCTTGAATGGCTTGCATGCTCTGTTGGAGGGTTTAAGCTTCACTAAAATGAGCTCCTCCTTGTATATTGGGCTTGTATATCCATCTCTTGTTTTTTCATGCTAGGACCAGAGCTCCTTCAGCTTTTACAGTGGATTCTCAAGTGACTCCATGGGATCAGTTTCACCTATTTTTCCATCCACTGAAGCTCCTTCATGATTGCTCTGCAGGATCAAATTGGAAGACATTCCAGTGTTTCTTGTAACCCCAAACTGGCCCAGGCTGGTTTGGTACTTGGACATGCTCTGGCGGTCTCCCTTGGCCTCTTCCAAATCGCATACACCTTTTGTACAGGGAGTTGCTTTGGCTCCTAAATGCTCTCTGGTGATGTTGTGGTATCGGTCTGGTACTCTTGCCTCTTTAAAAGCCTCCTTTCGGACCTATCCAGGATATTCCCCTAGCTGAGATCACTTGCAATGTGTTTTTTTTTTTTTTAGTCTCCCTCACTTCCACTAGACGAGTATCATTGTTGGTGGCATTGTCTTGTAAGGAACCCTTCCTGGTCTTGCAGAAGGATAAGGTTGTCCTGAGACCTAATTCTTCCTTCCTTTCTGCCCAAAGGTCTTCTCATATCACCTTAATAAACAGGATTTCATCCTGCCATCTTCTGTCTTGCTTCTAAGCACCCCGGAGTTGTCTCTATTCACTGCCTGGGTATGGTTTGTGCTGTTTGAGTTTACCTGTCAGCTGCGGCCCCTTTAGATTTTTTGGTTCTCCTTGTTTTCTTCCTGAAGGCTCTGGCAGGGGTCATCCTGCTTCTCATTCCACCATTGCTAGGTGGAGACAACAGATCATTGTTCAAGCCTCTTCCCTGCAGGCTAAGGTTCCTCCCTTTCCTGTTAAGGCGCACTCCACTATGTCTGTGGCAGTTTCTTGGGCCCTTCAGCATCAAGCATCTCTTTAGCACAATTGTAAGGCTGCTACATAGTCCTCTATTTTTTTACGTTTGCAAAGTTTTACCAAGTTGAAGTTCAAGCCTTTGCTGATGCCACCTGTAGCACCCATAAGGTGCTACAAGCAGCTGTCTAGTGAGTCTATGGTCCCACTAATGCGACTCAGAGTGCAACTGTGATCCGACTTTACACTCTCTGCAACCAAGTCGCATCAAAGTAGTGCAGGCACTTTTTCAAAGTTGAAACGACTTTACGTCACACTGATTTAAACAGGTGCCATTGAAATCAATGGGCTGTGGCATGACAAGTCACACTAGTGGAAACTGAGCCTGAAAGGTCTATTTTGTTTCTGGGCTTGTTGGCAGTTTGCTGTGTTGACCACACCACCTAGTCGTGTAACAATATGCCTGTGACCTGTACTGTACTCCAAGAAATGGATTTTACAGGTAAGTCAAAAAATCTTTCCTTCTCATTCTTTAGGCAATTCTTCCAAAATTAGCTGTCTGTTTTCTGACACTTCATCTGTTTTTTAGGACTCCAAACTTGAACCAGAAGAATTTACTACAAAACTCTACAAAGAACTGAAGTCCTCACCACAACCATATCTGATTCCATTTCTGAAGGTATATACCTGGAGCATTACTGTTCCTTACCTGATATGCTATCACCTATTTTATGGCAGGCAATATAGTTTAGCCAGTCAGTTAATGCCATCAAGGCATGAAGAAACATGTGCCCCATGTCGAAGGCCCAGATCACAGGGATGCAGTACTGCACTATGCTTGCATTAGTGCATTGCTGTGCTATTCTTTTTGTATGGTATCACAGTTATCGCACTAAAGGCAAAACATTTGTGCTGTACTACCATGCATTGTGTTCCCAAAAAGAGTCGGTATGTTTTTAGCCATGCTAGAGTGCATTGGAAGTCTATTTATGGATCTGTTTTATAACAAAATAGAAAATCTTTTTTTTTTTTTCTCTTTTGGTCTTTTTTCATTTATATAGCAAAAAATAAATTCAGTGATTATTAAATACCACCAAAAGAAAGCGCTATTTGTGTGAAAAAAATGACATAAATTTGCGTACAGCGTTGCATGACAGCGCAATTGGCAGTTAAAGTAGTGCAGTGCGGATTAGCAAAAAATTCACAAAATCCTGAAGATGGTAAAAACTGGAGGTCTCATGGTTAAAAATGCTTACAGGGAGATGATAAAAATGCTAAATTACTTTACCTGGAGTTTTACCCTAAGGCCAGCCATAGATGAAGCAATTTACTTTCCTGCACCCACAGATTGCAAACAGTGTTGATGAGGGAAACCCTCCTGCAGATTCATGGTGTTCTCCTGGCGTTGGGGGGGGGGGGGGGGGGGCAGAACACAGGGATTATTGCTAGGGCCTTTTAATACCTGCTAGCAATAATCGCATGTTAAATCTGTCAGCCTGGTTGCACCCAAGTTGACCGATCGATCAACTTTCAGCCTGCCCATACATGGTTTGTATCTCAGCCGGTTCCTGCTGAACCACCTGAGTTTTGAACCGTCTATGGTCATCTTAACTTGCCTATGAATTGGAACATTTAAAATTTAAAACAGCATTTTTTCTTTTTTTTAAGCAGCCAGGGATTCTCTTCATCAACGCCAGACCCTTTTTCTGGATAAGATGCGCACGGCTATGTACAGCCATTGACTTGTTTTGGCAGCATGTGCAGCTCCCTCAGCTGCCAGAAAACGCTGGGGATTTTACACCTCCGCATAAAGGAGCTGCTAAGGGTCCATGCGTATGAGGCCTTATGTGGCCTTGCGGAACTGGGTCTTTTTCAGTGGGGCCACAAATGTGCGTACTTGTATTTTGTGCTGGGATTTCGCTCCAAGCACAGGGACCGAGCTGTTGCAGACAGCTCTGGGTCTCTTACCAATGGTCAGGTGTGAGGACCGCCTATCGATCACACGATCTCTGATGGCCTTTGATTGGCTTTCACAGTGACCAGCAAATATATGTCCTGACCCTGTACTTTTTCCCCAGGAATAGAGAAAGATGCACTGTAAGAAAAAAATCCACTGAGCTTTACTATATGTACAAACAACAAAGAATATACACATCAGTAGTATCACAGCAATCGTCGGGAGTAGGAGAATTTTATTTTGGGGTGTTCTTTGTTAAAGGATTAGCGTAATGGCAAACACGCAGTTACAATTCAAAAATAGTTTTTTTACTTTTTCAGTCTGTTTTCCTTTGATTATTTAAAAATACCAGCAGATATCCCTTACCATATACTACAAAAGGAAGGCCAAATCTGGATTCCGGAATTAAAGCAGTTGTGAACCCTGCTTTATTTTAATCTACAGATAAGACTATAATAAGGCTTATCTGTAGGTAAAATGAATATCTCCTAAACGGGACGGTCCGACATACCATGTTGTACCTTCAGAACTTCATGCCGAAACCAAGGGCTCCCGCACGGGCGTGATTTAATTGCCACTTTGGCCATTTAGAGCATGTGATCCTGAAAGAAAAGATGTGAGAAAATGACCGGGTGCTGCTGAAAGGGATTCGTTCTAAGGTGAGTAGTTCATAATGTGCTAGTATGCAATGTATACTGGAGCATTATGCCTTTGTCTTTTTTTTCCCAGCTCTTTATAACCAACTTAAGATTTATTTGGACCTTCGTCTTTGAAAGGTTAAAGTGATACTAAACACACACTGTTTAATTTACATTGTCTTTTCTATTTTTGTATGTGGATGATGACACTGTAATTATATTAATATAAAAAAATCTAAGTACATTTTTTCTAATGGATATATAGTTGTCACATGACCCAGCTCTTTCCCAGCCTGTTTGCAAGGAAACATAAGCAGGAGGAGCTTTAAGTTCTCTGCTGCTGGTCACATGTTCAAAATAACAATATTAGACCTTGGAATACAGAGGTAAAAATAAATAAATATTGATTGTTTTAAATTGGTTTGCAAATTTTATATTTGAAACTAAATCTTTATTATTTTGTGGAAATGACATGGTGTGGGCAGATTTCTGCCAGTCACCGGCTGTGTCACGCCCCTCCAGCCTGTGTCTTACAATAAGAGGGAGATGAAGCCTCCATTGATCTACATGTAATAACCCGCCTATATTGTGTTTAGTTGGTTATTGGGCATGGAGGAGGAAGGATGTAGTGGTCTGTCATTTACTGCTATGTATATGTCCGCATGTGTTACTCTATAGTCATGTGGGCTGCTCAGATTTGATGGGGAGGAAATGCCCAGCATAGAAACTCACTGAAAACTGAGCATGTGCAGAGTTGCCACCACAGCTGTAAAATCCCAAGCTGAATTGGGGACATGAACAGAAGGAAAGGTGGAGATAGAGAACAGCAGGATCAATTAGGTTTTTGCAGAATGCAGAAAACAAATCTCATAGTGACTGAGTATGAATAGCATGTAATACACCATTTATTGTGGATAAGTGACACTTTAAGCTACAATTTACCTGTGTGTTCCAATTGTAATACTTTGAGTTGATGACCTAAAGCAAGAGTGCTATAAACGTCAGAGGGAAGTCAAAACTCCTGATCGGCATACTAATTCTGGGTCCATAATTCTGAAAGCAAAGGCTTGAAGCTTTTGAATCAGCAATACAAACAAGTAGCTAGCTTTTCTTTTTGCCTTGACATGTAGTGCTCAGCATAAAGAAGTACTTTTGAAAAGTAAGATTGTAATCAATATCTCAAACACAAGAACAATTTCCAAATTCCTCCATCTGCCCACTTAGAGGAAACCGTTTTTCCCTTACGTCCTCCGACAGTCGCCGCCTCCTCTGTCATCACTGTTGGGTATTGTCTTCCCATCCGCAGGAATAGCTAGGCATATAGACTTAGTCCAAAGACAAAAGGCATTTGCATATACACACCCATGGGGGCTGTCCCATCTGGTCAATACCACCCCTGCATCACCACTCCCAACTCAGTTTTTAATCTGCCTAGCGTCAGGAATAGTCAGGCTTCCCTTGTGCTGGGGCTTCAGTCTCAGCCTTCCTAATCTTTTATTTGATTTACTTTGAAAATGTCAGTTTTTTTCTTTTACTTTACTAGCTGTTTATTTTGTCAGCTTCTAGTGTTAGTCTTCTCTTCGGATGAAGATGGATCATGCGGTGCTGGGATTCGGACTGGCAGCCCTGGTTCTCCAGAGCAAAAGGGTCAGATGGACCCCCAGCCCACCATCGAGCGTTCAGCTATGGTTCGCCCTGGCATTACGAACGACCCATCCCTGTTTGCTACAGGGATGCAGCTGTGAGGTGGCTACCTCACAGGACTCGTCTGCGGTGCTGCAGCGTCATGTCCCTGGCTCACGGCACTCCTTGTCAGATGAGGACAGAGGTTTTCCGTGCATGGAGGCTCCCCACGCCATCTGGTACAGGTAAGTACTTTTCTGTGTGGGGCCTCTGTTTGGGGTGGCAGTCTGTGTTGCTGTGTGTTCCCCGTGTCTGTGCCTGAGTGACTCCCTGTGCGATTCCTGCGGGGATCGCTTGTGCAGATCTGTATGTTGCCTGGGGGTCCCTGTCCCTGTGTCACCTTAGGTGCATTGTTGGGGGTGCAGACGTTTGTGCTTGTGTGGCGACCGCAGCGGTGCATTTTCGCGCGGTCCGCCATCTTTGCTATGGGCACACATGTATAGCTCCTCTGGGGCGATCCTGCATGTCATTTTGGCGCCATCTGCCGCCATTTTGTGGGCGGTGGGACGATCGGTCCGGCCGCATGTCGGCGGCCATTTTGGCGTAGCCTCCAATGCATCCCTATGGGGCAGCCATTTTCCCGGGGTCTGGCATATAGTCCAGCCCTCTCCAGCAGCACTTCCTTTCCATCAGCAGCAAGGACACTGGTAGCAACGCTCTGCGGGCTCTGCAGGTTATCACTCTCAATTTCCCTCTGTATATCTCTTCTGGCTCAGTTTCTTTTCTCCTTTGGGGGTCTTTCATTACTGTAGCAGTAGCGGTGGGCTGCGCACACCGCAGCGTTCTTAAAGGGGACAGTACACCGTTTTTTGCACTGTAGTTCTGATAACTTGAGCCATAGATTCTCAGGAAAGCAAGTTTCCTCCAGCTTTAGTGGGGGGCCCCAGTTCTCCTGTGGCTCCGCTGCGACCCGATCTGGCTGCTGTAGTAGCGACTTTGGTGGCAAATATGGAAATGCTGATGTCTGAACGGGGCTGCGAGAAAGTGGCCCAGGTTGTCTCTCTTCTGATTCAGATGGGGCTATGGCTTCTGCGAGCGTGCCCTTTTCAGGGTCCCGCTCATCCTTGGACCCCCCGGGTCTGAGGGGGAGGCTGAAATGGAGGGTGTTGATACATCCTCCCCAGGGTCACCTGAAGAACGGGCGACTATGGATGAGTTAATTGTTTCTGTTAAAGAAACTTTGCATTTAGAGGATGAGCCCTGTCCTCCGGGCGTTGTGTCCTCATTTGGGACGCACAGGACCCGCAAGTCTACGCAGGTTTTTCCCTGCCCAGCGGAATTCCATTACACTGTTAATGAAATGTGGCGCACGTTGAAACGTCCATTCCTGGTACCTAGTCTGTTTAAATTGCTTTATCCTTTTGCGCCGGCTACGGAATCACGATGGTGTGTGCCTCCACAGGTGGATCACATTGTGGCCGTATTGAACAAGGCTACCTTGGTTCCTACTGAGGATACCCCGGTTTTCCGGGATCCCACGGACCGGCGGTTGGAGTCTCTAGCCCGCCATTCCTATACGGTGGCGGGTTCGTTGCTCAGACCCGTTTTCGCGTCTGTTCTGGTGGCTCAGGCGATGGCTGATTGGACTAAGATGCTTAGGGGCAATCTCGTGTCTGATGATGTGCCGCCTGCCCGGCTGGAAATGGTGGATCAGATCCACCAAGGAGTCATATACTTGTGTGATGCAGCCTTAAATGAGGTCCCCTTGGTGGCTCACCTCTCTAGTGTCGCGGTACTTAACCGGCGACTGATATGGCTGAAGAGCTGGTCGGCCGACCAGTCCTCAAGGACAACTGTGGCTGATTTTCCCTATGCTGGCTCTCGCCTTTTTGGCGAGGCGTTGGACACCCTGGTAAAAGGCGTCACGGGGGGCAAGAGCACTATGCTGCCCCAGAACCCGAAGAACAAGTCTTTCCGAGGCAAGCGGGGTTCTGCGCCTAGATCCAATCAGGGGTCCTTTCGTGCCTTTCGGAACCAGTCCAAGGGCAAGCCCTTCAAGGCTCAGGGCAACCAGAAGAAGCCCTGGGCGGGTAAGCAGAAAGCCGGCAATGCCGGCTCGGCGGGACTATCCGCCTCTGCCTGAAGGGGCGCCCTCACCCGTTTCAGGGGTGGGGGGACGTTTGCGCGGTTTCCTCCAACCTTGGCTGCTCTGGATATCGGACAGGTGGGTTCAGGAAATCGTTCGATCAGGTTACAAGATCGAATTCCTTTCCCGGCCGGCGGACAGATTCTTTCCTTCCAATCTCCATCTGCTTCCGGGGCATCTGCAGGACTTGCATCAAGCGGTGCAGAGAGTGATTGTCCCGGTGCCTCATCGGGACAGGTTTCGGGGGATTTATACAAATCTGTTCACTGTGCCCAGGAAGGAGGGCAAAGTGTGTCCTATTCTGGACCTAAAAGCGCTGAACCGCTTCGTGCGTGCTCGGAAGTTTCGAATGGAGTCTCTCCGTTCGGTTGTGGCCTCCTTGAGTCCAGGGGAATTCCTGGCTTTGATAGATCTGAAGGAATGCCTACCTGCACATCTCCATTTTCGAGGGTCATTAGCGGTACCTTCGGTTTGCTATCGCAGAGGACCACTACCAGTTTGTGGCGTTGCCTTTCGGTCTCGCTTCGGCACCAAGGGTGTTTACCAAGGTGTTGGCGCCGATTCTGAGCCTGCTGCGGGCCCAGGGCATTGCGGTCCTGGTGTACCTGGACGATCTGCTTCTGAGATCGCGGGCCAGCCAGGGCCTTGTGCGCGATCTGTCCGTCACGGTACAGATGCTCCAGGAGTTCAGATGGACCATCAACGTTCAAAAATCTGCGTTGTCTCCATCGCTTCGCCTTCCCTATCTGGGAATGGTTCTGGACTCTGCTCAGGCAAAGGTGTTCTTGCCGGAGGACAAGCTCCGGACTTTGCTCGACGAACTCAGGTCCCTCAGGGACAATCCGTCCTCGTCACTCAGGGCCTGTATGCGAGGCCTGGGGTTGATGGTGTCGGCCTTCGAGGCGATTCCCTTTGCCCAGTTCCACACGCGGGCTCTCCAGACTGAGATTCTGGCCAGGTGGGACAGACTACCTCAGTCCTTGGATCTGGATGTCTCCTTGAGTCGCCAGACCAGATTGGCTCTTCTATGGTGGATCCAGTCCCCGTCGGTGGCGGAAGGCAAGTCCTTCCGTCCATTGGTGTGGACAGTGGTTACCACGGACGCCAGCCTGTCGGGCTGGGGTGGAGTCCTGGGCAACCTGTCTGCCCAGGGCACTTGGTCGGAGGAGGAGTCCTCTCTCCCGATAAATGTGCTGGAATTACGAGCGATAAAACTCTCTTCCAGTGGTCGGACCGTCTCCGGGGCCTGCCTGTTCGCGTACAGACGGACAATGCTACCGCGGTGGCTTACATCAACCACCAGGGGGGCACCAGAAGTGCTCGAGCGGCCCGGGAGGTGACCGACATTCTGTCTTGGGCCGAGACTCATGTCCCGGCGATCTCAGCAGTTCACATTCCGGGTGTGGAAAATTGGCGGGCCGACTATCTGAACCGCCAGACCCTGGACCAGGGGGAATGGTCCCTACACCCGGAGGTCTTTCAGATGCTGTGTGCGAGGTGGGGATCCCCAGACGTGGATATGTTCGCATCCCGGCTAAATCGAAAGGTGGGAAGGTTCGTGGCAAGAACGCGCGATCCGTTGGCAGACGCCTCGGATGTGTTAGTGGCCCCTTGGCATCAGTATCGTCTGATGTACGCCTTTCCTCCGATTCAGTTACTATCCCGGTTCCTTTGCAGATTGGTCTCGGAACTGCACATGGTGATTCTGGTGGCGCCGGACTGGCCTCGCCGGTCCTGGTACGCCGACGTTGTTCACCTGGCAGTGGCGCCTCCGTGGTGTCTGCCTCTGCGGGAAGATCTCTTGTCTCAAGGTCCGATCTTCCATCCTGCTTTACAGTCGCTGGCTTTAACGGCCTGGCTGTTGAGACCCGTGTCTTGAAGGACAAGGGTCTATACCCTGAGGTTATCCCTACCCTAATTAAGGCTAGGAAATCCTCCTCTGGTAAGATCTATTACCGTACCTGGAAAGCCTATTTCGCCTGGTGTGAGTCCAGGGGGTTCTCCCCTCGTTCTTACTCGGTGTCGAGAATCTTGGCTTTCCTCCAGTCTGGAGTGGATCAGCGCCTGGCGCTGGCCACGATAAAGGGCCAGGTGTCTGCACTGGCTGTCCTTTTCCAACGCCCTGTGGCGTCTCATTCCTTGGTGCGCACCTTCATTCAAGGTGTGCGACATTTGGCTCCTCCCAGGAAGGAGCCTTTACCTCCCATGGGACTTGAACTTGGTTCTGTCCATGTTACAGTGTGCTCCCTTTGAAAACATCAGGGAGATATCGTTGCCTCTGCTGTCAAAAAAGGTTGCCTTTCTGGTGGCGATCACTTCGGCTCGCAGAGTGTCGGAGCTGGCGGCGTTGTCTTGACCCTCCCCTTACTTGATAATTCACAAGGATAAGGTGGTTTTGCGACCACCCCCATCCTTCCTTCCCAAGGTGATCTCTGAATTCCACCTTAATGAGGACATTGTCCTGCCTTCGCTTTGTACGAAGCCTAAACATCCAAAGGAGATTGCCTTACATTCCTTGGATGTTGTCAGGGCGATCAGGGTTTACCTGTCGTCTACGGAATCCTTTCGGAAGACGGATTCCCTATTTGTCCTTCCTGAGGGATCTCGGAAGGGCATGGCTGCGCCTGCAGCGACTATTGCCAAATGGATCAGACAGACCATTGAGCAGGCTTACGCCTTGAAGGAACGGGTTCCGCCCTTCCCTGTTAAGGCGCGCTCTACCAGGTCTTTGAGTGCATCCTGGGCCTATTGGCATCGGGCTTCGGTGACCCAGGTGTGCAAGGCGGCGACTTGGTGGTCGGTGCACACCTTTTCCAAATTCTACAAAGTAGATGTTCTGGCATCAGCTGATGCTTCTTTTGGCCGCAAAGTTCTCAGTGCGGCAGTGCCATGATGGACCGTTGAATTTTTTTCTGGGTCCCTGGCTGTTGGCATTTGCTTTCCTGGGCTGTTGCTCCTGTTGAGCATTGTTTTTTCTGTTGCCCAGTTGGTTCTCTTATGGTGCATGTAAGATTCCTTTCTCTGATGTGGGTACTGCGTTGCCTTTTCTACGGTTGCGTCTCCCACCCCTCATGTCTTTACTGTTTTGGGACATCCCAACAGTGATGACTTAGAGGAGGCGGCGACTGTCGGAGGACGTAAGACAAAAATTCAGTTTTCTAACATCTTACCTGTAAAATTCCTTTCTCTGAGTCCTCCGACATTCGCCGCCCCCGCCCCTCTTTTGGGGTTATTACCTACTGCTATGCTACCAAACTGAGTTGGGAGTGGTGATGCAGGGGGGGTATTGACCAGATGGGACAGCCCCCATGGGTATGTATATGCTAATGCCTTTTTTGTCTTTGGACTAAGTCTATATGCCTAGCTATTCCTGCGGATGGGAAGACAATACCCAACAGTGATGACTTAGAGGAGGCAGCGACTGTCGGAGGACTCAGAGAAAGGAATTTTACAGGTACAGGTAAGATTTTACAAAAATTCAGTTTTTCTTTTTTTTTCCATTTAGCCTGTTGAATGGAAAAAAAAAAAAAAAAAAGTCAATTTTTTTAACTCGCTAAAAAGGTTTTGTGTATAAAGTGCATATATTCACATTTATCCCATGCATTTAATACTAATGTGAACCAAATTCAATAATGCATATGTAGGCAACTAGTGATTTCTATTACATTTATGCGCATCTTGGAAATGCAAATCTTGACTTAAAATTGCAAATTTCTACTTTAATTCACAGGTTTATGACTAATGTAGACAGAAGTCATTTTATTCTATGTTTTGGTTTGTGGGGCATGGGAAGATCAAACAGTCTATTCATGGCCCTGTTAGGAAAAAAATTCAGGGCCTTAATGTTGCTAGGTAAAAGCATTTGCCGTTTAACCAGCCGATTAGCATAGACAGAATGTTATGACAATTTGTTTTCTCTACAGAAAAGTTTACCCTCCTTGCGCCGGATGATGCCGAACTCCCAGGAGTTTATCCTACAATGTGGTCCACAGAACCCAACGCCCCCTGTCGCTACCACCAGCTCTCTCTCTTTTGTTAAGATTACACCAACAACATCTATGCAGACCTTAAAACCAGCTAGTACTACTATAATTAGCAATGCTAAAATCCCACAGGCTGTGGTAGCTGTGCCCCAGCCAATTAACAGCTTCAAAGCTGTGAACTTCAAGCAGTTGGTAAGATCATTTTTCAAAGTATGTGTGTTTTTTCCAATTTCACTTGTAGCATGCTTGTTCAGGGTCAGCAGCTCACCAAGTTGTGATGGTTAAGCATCATCTTTACAGGGTGCTAGCATTTTTTTGAAAAGGGTTGCAAATAGAAGCTTGGGTACTTTTTAGGACAGGTCACTCTTAATGCTTGAACATGTTTCTGATCTTTTTTTTTTTTGTAAGCCTGCAAGGAAACATCTGCCAAAACATGTTCATTTTGTTTTACTTACTTACCTCTGCATCCCCGTGGTTTAGTTTCACTGTAAGCTATTTCTCTTTTGTTGATTGACGGACACAGCTTCTGATATTCTTAACCATTGGTTATACTGCCCCTACAGGAGTATGACACTACGCAGAAAGTAATTCTGGCTACATCCATGGGCAGTCCCAGGGGGTATACTCCCTCTCTCTATCTGCTTAGTCAGGAGCAAGGACCTAGTTCCTTGCTGGGATCTTTGGTCCTGGCAATTTTTTCCTTTTTTAAATGGAACTTTTTCATTTGTTGTTCTTTATTTTGTTCCTGTGAGAATCTGCAATCAACTGCTGGACTGGGCCATGGACTTAATATTTTTTTTACAAAATCCACAGGCCTCAGCTCTGCACAAGGTCGACCGCGACATGGACTCACTGGATTGGGGCTGGCCTGCGAGTGAAATGTCTTGCGAGGGTGCATATGACCCGGCCTCGGCCTGGGTCGCAGCGTTCCTCCTGGCCAACAGACCCCCCCCCCCCCCATTCCGATGTCGAGGTGGTCTGTCCGGAACTGTGCCCACGCTGTTTCAATTGTATGGTAAGTAGCCTGTCCCCTGGAGGGTTTTGGGATGGACGTGGGCCCCTCCCTGGGACGGTGGGACCCCCCGGGTTCCCTTCCCCCCCCCCCCCCAAGCCCCTCTTAAACTTCGGTGGTCACTGTGGGTCTGCTGGCCCCCCTCCTCCCTGGGTGAGGTTATGAGCTGGCTTTTGCCACATGCTCTTAAGGGGGGCTTGTTGGGGTTGCTGCTGGCTGGGTTTTTTCCTGGTGCGCAATGCAAAGTTGAGCAGGGTTCGCCGCCACGCTGGGGTGACTATGGCAGGGATGTCCTCTGGGCTCCCTGCTGCAGTTGTTGGGCTGAGGGAGCAGATGGTTTTGCATCTGCAGGTCGGATCAGGCAAAAAATTTAGACCGCGGCTTTGCAGCCAACTGGGCAGGAGCGGCCCCAGTGAGGGTGACTGAAGCCACTACCCTCCATTTGGGCATCTTCCCTCCCCTCCCCTCCGCTGCCCATGTGGTTGGCTCCACTGGGGCTCACGCCCAAGCGGTTGGGCGTCCACAAAAATTTAGGCCGCGTCTTGCCATGCTGCCGAGTTGGGCGCCTCAGTGAGGTTTTAGCTGGAGCCCCTAATGACTGGGATCTGTGCACTTGCGGCTGGGCCTCCACAAAAAATGTAGGCCACGGCTTGCGGCCTACTGGGTCATGCGGCCGTCTTGGCACTTCCCTTGGAAGGCGTGGCGCTGTTGGCAGTTTGTTTGTTTTTTGATGGCAGCCATGCCAAAAGTAGCTGGCGACCAGGTGGTGCTGCCAGCGCATGGGGGTTTCTCTTGACATTGTTTTTACACTTATCTGTGGGTCCCCCGGTGGCTAATAACGAATACTCAGAAAGTGAGGATGATTCCTCCACGTCTGCAATCACGCACAAAAAGGCGCTGGTGGATCCGCTGAATGCATTTGTGTGTAAGCCTCTAAAGATGTGGGACACAGCTGCGACTGAGGTGGGCACAGGTTCCCTTTGGCACTCCCAAACCACCCAGAGCGGCAAAAGGTGTGCCCCTTTCTCCGCCTAATTTTGACAATTTTCGCAAAAGAGTGAATACGACTAAAGCGTTTCCTTGGGGCCCCTAAGCGGTTTGCTAGGCAATACCCCTATGAAGAGTCCCTTTTTTTCAAAAAGTGGATTGTTCCCACCAGTGGTGGACCCTCCGGTTTCCAGGATAAACAGAGCAACCATGATTCTGGTTGAAGAGTCTCAAGCCTTTAAGGACCCGGCTGACAAAAAAGGAAGAGGCTGTGGCCGGCAATATGTTCACCCTGGCTCGGCATTGTGGCCGGTGTTCACCAATGCCCTGGTGTCACAAACTTACTGAGTGAGCTAAGCTTCTACGCCGTGACCTGGAGGGAGTACAGCTCCCACCTGCCTTTTGTTGAGCTGGCGTACCAGCTGGTCCAGGGGCTGCAGTTTTATCTGTGCTGAATCTTTGGATGCGGCTTCCTTATTGGCTCGGCTCTGTTTCGGCAGTGATCCTTCGGTGTGTCCTTTGGCTAAAATGCTGGTCTGTGGACCAGACTTCTAAAAAAAAAAAAGCCCTGGCTGTTCTTCCTTTTCAAGGAGATCGTCTGTTTGGATGACATCATTCAGGGCGTCACAGGGGGTAAGAGTACTTTTTTTTTCCACGGGCTAAGGGCAAGAACCCTCATCGCAGATGTGGACCCTCCTTTTCGGCTCGTAAAAAGTTTTTTTTCATCCCACAGGATCGTCTGACAAGGGCCCGAAGCCTTTCGGGGTCTCCTGTAATGGATCCAAGCAAATTTGGTCTGGCAAGTCAAGGGCGGGCATTTCCACACCCGCAGACAAGGCTCCTTCAGCATGAAGGTGCGACCTCATCCGTATCTGGGGTGGGGGGACATCTTCGCTGGTTCCCGGACCCGTGGACTTCCTTGGTACCAGACAAGTGGGTCCACAAAGTCATACGATCCGGAAGATCGAGTTTCATGCTCGCCCTCCGAAAAGGTTCTTTCCTTCCAATGTGCGACTTTCCCCAGTCCGCTTACAGGCTCTCTTTGGGGCGGTGCAAGATCTCTTGCTTCAAGGGGTTATTGTCCCAGGTCCGATTGCGGAACCTTTTCAAGGGTTTTACCCAACCTGTTTACAGTCCCCAGGAAGGAGGGCAAGGTGCGTCCAATCCTAGACCTCAAGGCACTGAAGTGCTTTGTGCGGGAGCAGAAGTTCAGGATGGAGTCCATTCACACAGTGTTGGCTTCCCTGTATCGGGGGGGATTTTCTTTCCTCCCTAGACATCAAAGATGCCTACCTTCATATTTCAATATCTGTCAGTCACCAATGCTTCCCCTGCGTTACAGTGGGAGAAGAACCTCATCAGTTTGGGGCGTTACCATTTGATCTCGCCTCCGCTCCCCAGGTCTTCACTATAGTGTTGGCCCCGGTACTGGCCTTGTTACGCCAGCAAGGGAATGCGGTCCAGGGCAATTTATACCATCTTCTCTGCATACAGAGTCTTCTGCTGCGCTGGCAGAAAACCTGGAGATCACCATACGAACTCTGAAGGCGTTCGGATGGATTCTGAATCTTCGGAAGTCAGCCTTGGTCCCTTCTACGAACTTAGACTATCTCGGGTTGACTCTGGACTCAGCTTTAGCGGGAGTATTTCTTCCTCTGGCCAAACCTCAGACACTGCAGGTTGCAGTTCGTTTCCTGCTGACCAGCAGATGGTTATCCTTCCGGATTTGTATGCGGGTGCTGGGCCTGATGGTGTCAACCTTTTTGAGGCAGTCCAATTTGTGCAGTTCCAAACGAGGTCCCTGCAATGGGAGATTCTCATCACATGGGACAATAATCTGCAGTCTCTGGACAACCAAATCCAGCTGAGCCAGGGTACAACAGAGTCCCTGATTTGGTGGCTTCATTCTCCGGTGTGGCAAAATCCTTCCTAACTTTTGTATTGGACAGTGGTCACCACGGATGCCAGCCTGTCCGGGTGAGGAGGCGTCCTCGGCAGAAGTTCTGCTCAGGAGGTCTGGAGCCTGGATAAATCCAGACTACTGATCAATGTCCTGAGTTACGAGCGACCAGGCTGTGCCTGGAATGTTGGATGGATCGTCTACAAGGCTGTCCAGTATGCATTCAATCGGACAATGCCATGGCCGTGGCTTACGTCAATCCCCAAGAGGGCACAAGAAGTGTCCTAGCAGCTCTGGAGGTAGCTGGCATTCCCTGGTGGGCAGACCTTTCCTTCCAACCCTCTCCGCCGTTCACTTCCCCGGAGTGGAACATTGGCAGGCGGATTACCTTAGTTGGCAGGCGTTAGACCAGGGTGAATGGTCTCTTCATCCAAGTGTTTTATCAGTTGTTCCTCCGGTGGGGCACCCCCTGAGGTGGATCTGTTTGCATCTCCGCTCAACAGAAAGGTACATAGATTCTTAGTTCGGTTACAGGATCATTTTGGCAGACGCCACAGATGCGCTGGTGGCTCTGTGTGGTCAGTATTGGCTGATTTACGCCTTCCCTTCTCTCAAGCTTCTGCCAAGACTTCTACAGGATTGTGGCAGAAGGGATTCTGGTTATTTTAGTGGCCCCGGACTGGCCTCGCTAGTCCTGGTATGGTGACCTGGTGTGGTTGGTTGCCGACATTTCCTTGGAGGCTTCCCCTCAGGGAGGATCTATTGTCCCATGGACCAATCTTCCAGCCTGCTTTACAGTCGCTGGTTTTGACGGCTTGGCTATTGAAAGTCAGGTGCTGAAGGATAGGAGATTGTCTGAATCAGTGATTCCTACGATGTTACAAGCTAAGAAATTTACTTCTTGGAAGATCTAACATAGTACGTGGAAGATGTACATTGTGTGGTGTGAATCCCTTGGGGTTCCTCCTCGCTTTTTCGGTGGCTCGCATCTTGACCTTTCTTCAACAGGGGGGTTGAACAGAAGTTGGCCTTGAGTACTATCAAGGGCCAGGTGTCGGCCTTGGCGGTCTTCTTCCAATGACCCTTGGCTACAGCTCTGGTGCGTATCTCTCTTCAGGGTATTTGGCACTTGGTCCCTCCAGTGTGGTCTCCTTTGCTGCCTTGGAACCTCAATTTGGTACTTTTTTGGTTTTCCAACAGTCTCTCTTTGAGAATCTTAGGGAGTTTCTCCTGCCTATGCTGTCCCAGAAGGTGGCCTTTTTGATGGCTATAACCTCTGCCCACAGGGTGTCAGACCTGGCGGCATTATCCTGTCGTTCACCTTATCTGGTGATTCACAAAGATATGGTTGTTCTTCGCCCCTATCATTCGTTCCTTCCCAAGTTGGTCTCTGATAAACATCCAAAGGAAATTGTCTTGCATGCCTTGGATGTGGTCCGGGCAATTTGGGTATACCTGGCAGCAAAGGAGTCCTTTAGGAAGTCTGACTCGCTATTTTTGCTTACAGATGGGTCTCGAAAAAGGACTGTCCACTTCTGCAACCATTTCTAGATGGATCAGAGAGACTGTGACTATGGTCTATTCCATCAGGGGTCAGGTTCCTCCTTTTCCCTGTCGAGGCGCATTCTACTAGGGCGCGTAGTGCCTCCTGGGCCTTCTGTCATCCGGCGTCAGTGACGCAGGCTTGCCAGGCGGCCTCCTGGCTGTCGGTGCACTTTTTTTTTTTTTTTTTACAAAGTCTTATAAAGTGGATGTGTTGGCATCTGCAGATGCTTCCTTTTGGCTGCAAGGTTTTGCAGGCTGCTTCTTTTTAAGAGGACCTAATCCTCTTTGAGGGTATATTTTTTCTTTTTTATGTGTGTTTTTTGTTTTCAGGTGGACTCAAGTTGTTTTGTCAAGCCCCTGTTGCCTGCTTGGCTAATGTTTAGCCTTGGGGATGTTTTGCTGTTTCCCCACCTCTCATGTTTAACACTGATTTGGGATGTCACAATGGTTAAGAGTACCGGAAGCTGTGTTCATCAATGAACGAAAGAGAAAATGGGATTTTTGACTTACCGTATAATCCATTTCTCTGATGTTCATTGACTGACACAGCACCCACCCCTCTGTGGAGTTATAATTCTCCTGACACTGCTTGTAACAAAACTAAGTGACTATAGCAGGGAGAGGGAGTATACCCCCTGGGACTGCCCATGGGTGTAGCCAGAATTATTTTTCTGTCTAGTTTCCTACTCCTGTAGGGGGCAGTATAATAACCAATGGTTAAGCATACCAGCCTCCCTATATACTTGGCTAGATCCGAATCCAGCGCTATGCCCAAGAGCGGCTCTGCTGCTCCCTTGCTCTCTCCTCCCTCAGGACTCAGAAACAACAGCCGGAATCATTGCCTCCTGCTGCTGTTAATCAAATCCTGTGATGAGAGGTCGAACCAGGGACGAACTGTTGTGTGCGTCAATTGCTGCACACAGCCCGGCTCGGGATCAAGCCGGCACTCCATAGGAAGCTCCTTGCTATGGGTGCACTCAAAAGGGTGTAAGAGCCGAGCGTGTCAGCAGGGGACCCCAGAAGAATAGGTTCTGGGGGCCTTTCTGTACAAAGCCATTGCACAGAGCAGGTAAATACAGTGGGGAAAATAATTTGATTGCGTGGGAATTTTGTAAGTTTGCCCACTTACAAAGAAACAAAGGGTCTATAGTTTTTATCATACAGAACATCAATCAAAAATCCAGAAAAAAAAAACACGTTTATACAAATGTTATAAATTCACTTGCCAGTTCAGTGAGTAAAGTAAGTATTTGATCCCCAAGCAAAACATGACTTGGTACTTGGTGGAGGAAACCATTGTTGGCAAGCACAGAGGTAAGACATTTCTTGTAGTTAGTGAACAAGTTTGCACACGTCTCAGGAGGGATTTTGCTCCACTCTTCACAGATCTTCTCTAAATCCTTAAGGTTTCTTGGCTGTCACTTGGCAACTCAAAGTTTCCGCTCCCGCCATACATTTTCTATAGGCTTTCTACAGGATTAGGGTCTGGAGACTCCATGACCTCAACGTGCTTCTTCTTGAGCCACTCCTTTGTTGCCTTGGCGGTATGTTTTGGGTTATTGTCATGCTGGAAGACTCTTCCACGACCCATCTTCAGTATTCTGGTGAGAGGGAAGAAGGTTCTTATCCAAGATTTTTCAATACGTGGCCCCGTACATTGGCCCCTCAATGCGGCAAAGTCGGCTGGTACCTTTAGCAGAGAAACAGCATGATGTTTCTACCTCTGTGCTTGACTTATAGGGATGGTGTTCTTAGGGTCATTGTCAGCATTTTTCTTCCTCTAAACAGGGCTAGTAGAGTCTAGAGGGGGGGGGAGAGAGAAGGGGTCTCTGTCCCCCTCTCTCCCCCCTTCTCTCCCCTCTCTCCCCCCCTTCTCCCCCCTCTCTCCCCCCCTTCTCCCCCCTCTCTCCCCCCTCTCTCCCCCCTTCTCCCCCCTCTCTCCCCCCCTTCTCTCCCCCTCTCTCCCCCCCTTCTCTCCCCTCTCTCCTCCCTCCCCCCCTTCTCTCCTCCCTCTCCCCCCCTTCTCTCCTCCCTCTCCCCCCCTTCTCTCCTCCCTCTCCCCCTTCTCTCTCCCCCCCTTCTCTCTCCCCCCCTTCTCTCTCCCCCCCTTCTCTCTCCCCCCCTTCTCTCTCCCCCCCTTCTCTCTCCCCCCCTTCTCTCTCCCCCCCTTCTCTCTCCCCCCCTTCTCTCTCCCCCCCCTTCTCTCTCCCCCCTTCTCTCTCCCCCTCCCTTCTCTCTCCCCCCCTTCTCTCTCCCCCCTTCTCTCTCCCCCCTTCTCTCCCTCCCCTTTTCTCTCCCCCCCCTTCTCTCCCCCCCTTCTCTCCCCCCCTTCTCTCCCCCCCCTTCTCTCCCCCCCCTTCTCTCCCCCCCTTCTCTCCTCCCCCCTTCTCTCTCCTCCTCCCCCCTTCTCTCTCCTCCCCCCCCCTTCTCTCCTCTCCCCCCCCCTTCTCTCCTCTCCCCCCCCCCTTCTCTCCTCCCCCCCTTCTCTCCTCCCCCCCTTCTCTCTCGCGCTCTCTCTCTCTCTCTCTCTCTCGCGCTCGCTCTCTCTCTCTCTCTCTCTCCCCCTCGCTCTCTCTCTCTCTCTCTCTCTCCCCCTCGCTCTCTCTCTCTCTCCCCCTCGTGCTCTCTCTCTCTCTCTCTCCCCCTCGTGCTCTCTCTCCTCGCGCTCTCTCTCGCTCTCTCTCTCTCTCTCTCTCTCTCTCCCCCCTCGCGCTCTCTCTCTCTCTCTCTCTCTCTCTCTCTCTCTCTCTCTCTCGATCTCGATCTCGATCTCGATCTCTCTCGATCTCTCTCGATCTCTCTCGATCTCTCTCGATCTCTCTCGATCTCTCTCGATCTCTCTCGATCTCTCTCGATCTCTCTCGATCTCTCGATCTCTCTCTCTCTCGATCTCTCTCTCTCTCTCTCTCTCTCGATCTCTCTCTCTCGCGCTCTCTCTCGATCTCCCCTCGCGCTCTCTCTCGATCTCCCCTCGCGCTCTCTCTCTCTCGCGCTCTCCCCTCCTCCCTATAAGAATAAATAGAAATGCTCAGTCAATCCTGTCATTGATGTTTAAATTGGCATCTGCTTTAATAAATGCCATGGGCGTAGATGGATCTTTTCTTCACGTCCTATTGCCTCTTTGTATCTGTGGACACCTTTAGAACTGAAATCTGTTTACATTTCCAAGCCATTGTTTTGTAGGCACACAATAGCTGCATCTTCTTTTTTTTTTTTTTTTTTTTAAATTTCCCAACAATTAAGTGTGCATCTACTTTGCGATTATCGTTTTAACCCTAATGGGAGGGTGTTGGTGCTAGTGGCAGAGACTGACACTGTTAGATTTCACAATGTAACAATGTAAAATGAATGATTTTGTATAAAAATGTTGTAATGTTCTGTAAGTTTGCATTTTTGTAGTTCACACAGATGTCTTAATGTAGTAAATGTTTCTTATTAGACAGATTAGCCCAGCAGGATTTACACACAGCCCTCTTTAGATTTTAGAACATTCATATAACCTTTGTTATGTGTGACTTAATTCCACATGAAGTAAAACTGCCCAGAAAATCTTGCAGATTTTATTCTAGGACATTTGAGTAAACTGCATTAATGATGAATTTTGAAACCTCTATGACTAGCGGTCTGATAGGCTTGTGTGTCTCAAGGGATTAAGGCCATCTGGACAAGTGTATGTTGTTAGATATTACTGTAAACAACTGGTGAGATTTCTTGTTGTCATATCCAGACAAGAGTATGCTTGAGGTTTCCAGAGTGTGATGTGTGTAAACTGAAGGCTAGACGCACATGGCTCTAAGCAGTCTTGCTTGATTAAGCAGGTTGATAGACTGTTTGGAATGAGGACCTGTTTTTGCCTTCTAACGCTGATGTTACTGTTGCAGGTGGTTCAGCAGCCAGCCGGTGGGCTAGTGAAGCATGCGACCACGCTGCCCCCTGGTGCGACAATGACCCTTAATAAACCTGGAGAGAAGCAAATCTCTCTGAATACACTTATCCAAGCAGGGCACCTGACACCAGGTATGCTGTAGGCTTAAAGGGTTTCGTAAGTCCCAAGATGCTAGATTTTTAAAATACTCCTAGATCTGTGGTCAAAGGAAAAATTGTATATATGAGCATTGTTAAGCAGTTTATCATTGATAACGCAACATTTATTGTTTATCTGAATCTTCAATACCAAAAAAAAATGAAATCCCAGCTCCAGCTAACCTTTTTAGGCCTCGTTCACACTAGAGGGCTGTAAAACCAGGTAGATGCGCAGTGGTTTTACTGCCCCCACCCTGGACCACCCACTTGAACACTGAAATCCAGCTATTCACGGCTATATACCCATGGTGACAGTGGCAAAAACAAAATGGCATTTCACATTTCAGGGGCATTAGCGCAGGGGAATGAAACCAGTGCAAGTCCTGTGGGTCCGCACTGCAACCACGTGCAATGCATGTGATTGTAGTGTGGTTTATACAGGGTAAATCGGGCAGCGAGGAGGAGACACATCACAGATTGCTCTTTAGAGTGCACTGTCAAGACCTTAAAGTGTTTGTTACACCAGCATTTCATATTCCTGATATGTGCCTGCTGTACCATGTACTGGTATAAAGAACTCTCCTGTCCTTTTTGTATTGCTTCCTTTGTGTGAAATCTCTGGTGCCCTCTGCTTTAGGCCCCTTTAACACTTGTGTGACCTAAAAGTTGTGTGATTTTGCCGCAATTTCGTCTGTACTTGAAGCAATGCCTGTGTAATCTTGAGGTCTATGGAATCCAAGTCAGACCAAAGTAGCGCAAGTGGTGTGTGTCAGAGCCCCGGAGGCCGCCAGCTCTCCCCATGGGGATTCCTGGTCTGTGCCTGTAATTTGCTCTCATGTACATTGAGACCACTACTTTCATCTGAGCAACTGCACCAGCCCTGTGTGCAGTTTACAGCTTGTTTACATGTAAATGATACTTAATAAATTACACTTTTTATCTTGCTTATACTGATCAGGCGCCCTCTTCTATTTGTTGCATGCCTTTGAGGGGATCCCATTACCCATCGAGGAGCTACCGGTGAATGTATGTGTCCTTTCTCTTTTATCTATCAAGATTATCATCCCCCCTGCAATAGTCTTCAGTGGACTCGTATGACTGTTTGGCCAGTGGAGCGCTGACTCTCTTGCTATTCATTAGTGAGTGACTTTTGGCTGTTAAGTTTTCCAGCTGTGCTCCGGCTGCTCTCCTCCAATAATAAGACTTGTCCTAACACGCCCCCCCTGCACAGCCTTTCACTGGGTAGATCAGTGTGCTGGTTTTTCTCTTCCCCCTAGCTCTTAATTAGCTGAGGACAGAGGGTATGTGATCACTTATAAGAGAAGGGAAAAAAAGTATTTAAAATATTTTTATTTTTTAAATCTATACACAAATGTTTTCCTTTCATTTCAATTTTAAATGGAATGGGTTATTTTACAAGGTTTACAATCCCTTTAAATCGGAACATCCCCTAAAACAGGAAGTTCTGCTCATAATGCTACTTCCGCTCTTCATGCTTAGGCTCAGAAAGTCCCAAATTGTGAGTGGTCCCCAGAATAGAAATGGATTCGAAATCTTTCAGTGGGGACACTCGTTTTGGTGACCCGGTGACTACCTAGATTCTACAGGTGGCAAAAAAGAAGAAACAATCTGGAAAGACTAACCGAAGTCCAAGCGTTTTTTTTTTTTTTGTTACCCAGTGACCCCAAAACTTGGACTCCAAGTTACCCTGGCCCCCAGTCTGCTCTTAAACCTTGGAATGCTATTCTCCCTAGCCCTCAGATAAATCCTCTTCAGCATGAGTTGGGCCTCCATTTTCCAAAGTAAGGGGATTTTGTTAGGCTTAGCCAGCATTTTAGAGGTGGTGCCCCTCCTCAGTTTCACTTCCAATCTTTGTGTCACTTCACAGATTAGAGGATATCCATGCAGCCTTAGTGGGTCTGCATTGAATCAATCGGCTCTGCCAAAGCCTTCCAAAAAAAGGGTGTACTTTCTGGCCTTTGTGGACATCAAAGACTCTGTCCTGCTTTTCGCTATCTTTCCAGCACATCATAGATTTCTTCACTTTACTGTGGGTTCTCTGCATTTTCAGTTTGTGGCCCTACCATTCGGCCTGTCATTGGCCTTTGTTTCAGCCTTTCTTCAGGATCAGGATATTCCCATTGTGGTATATCTAAATGACCTGCTGTGGGCAAAGGCTCTGGCAGACAACAAAGGCCTGACTGGCCAGAACTTGAGGTTCAGATGTATCCTTAAAGCAGTAGTAAATCAAAAAGCAATGTGCAATAAGCAAAATCAAACAATAGTTAATGTTCAAATGACAAAGTATAACTTAATAATTGAAACTCTTGTTGCCTAAAATGGTGTATCAAGTGATTACATCATAAAATATTTTTTTTATGAATAAGTAGCCACGATCTGTTCACCAAAAATGGTGCAAAAAGTTCATAAATAGTCCAGTGCTCCACAATTCAATGTGTTTACTGAAGAGACGATGCTCCAACTTTCCCACATGCCAATACAACAAACTGTTTGTAATGCAGCTGAAATAATCCAATACTGTTATCCAAATCGCCCTCTGTGCCATCCAGAGTGGCGTTTAGTATAATACAGGAGGTGAGTTGCTGACCAGATCACCAGGAGAAAAGGCAAAATAAAAAAAAAAAGGAATAGAGCCACTACGTATGATTGGTAAGCTGCTATATGTTACATTTGGATTTAGGTTTTAATACTTCTTTAACCTTTAGATATTGGCGCTAGAATTGCCTTATTACTTGGAATATCTGGGTCTAGATCTGGACACTGCTCAAGCCAGAGTTTACTTCCCCAGCAGAAACTTCAAATTCTCGGCTTCCAGACTGATTATCTGCTGTCTAGGAATCGCCTGATTCTATAACTTTGTATCTTGTTGTCCGAGGTATCTGGTCTCCCGATCAACATTCTGGAATATATGATTTGTTGTCCCTGCAGCCCTAGACTTCTTGGTTGGAGGGTCATCCGATCCAGATTCATTAAGAAAATTCCATGTCATACATAAACCATCAGGGAGAAACCAGAAGTATTGCAGCCAAAGAGATGTAACCGAACCTTGGAAAAAATGTCACCATTCGACCTTGCCGCCTGTTTACATATCGGGTGTGGACAGATGGCAAGCAGACTTCCTCAGCTTGCAGCGCCTGGGTCTGGGGAGAAGTCTCTGCACCTGGAGGTGTTCCTGAACCTGCGTCACTGGACTCCGGATGTTGATCTCCTGGCCTCCAGGTTCAACAGCAAACTGGACAGGTTTGTTTCCAAATACAGGGATTCCCTAGTGGAAACCGTGAATGCTCTAGTGGCTCCATGGGATCAGAACCTCTGATCTACACCATTCCTCCTTTGAAGCTGTCTGCTTCTTAGGATCACGATGGGGGAATTCCAGTGATACTCATAACTTTGGATTGGCCCAAGTGGACGTGATGATCTTACCCGATACGACTCCTGGTGTCGCTGCATGGGCTCTTCCAGATCTTCTCAGTGACTAAATTACCATGCTCTTCAGCATCAGGCAAGTGTTTCTTATATTTGCATAGCTGCCACCTGGTCTTCTGTTCACACATTCTCCAAGTTTTTCCAGGTGACGATCACATTTCATCTAATGCCAGATTCAGGCATTAGGTCCTTACAGCTGCACTTTGAGCTTTTTTTTTTGTGTGGAGGGGGGTCTGTTAAGCACTGTGCTGTTGCCCACCCCTTATTTGAATTGGTTTTGGACTTCCTGACCGTGTATGGCTTCTGTGTTTCTCAGAGAACAAGAAAGTACAGTAGTAGGATTTTTGGACTTTAAAATTATTTTCTTGGAGTCCATTGAGGTTCAGAAGTCTGACCCCAACTTGTTTACTATCCTGCTCTTGGTATTGCTTGACTTCTAGATAGCGGCATGCTGGTAGTAGGAGGGTTTATCCTGGGCTGGGCCACAGTTTTGATTGGCAGTGTTTAGTCCTTCTTTAGGTAGCTGTATAACCCAACAATATAATATTTCCAGTGTCCCTCAACAAAGGATTTTACAGTGAGTATAAAAATGATGGTTGAAGCCCCAGGTGCCAGATTACAAAAGGAGAAGTTTGCATTTTTTCCCTCATATATGTAGCTAATCCTTTTTGTGCTTTCTTCTCCATTGCAGTTCATACAGAGATTGTTTTCCTCCACCTAGCAACAGAAGGCATGTAGAGGGGTTGATTTACTGAAAATGGGGAGTGCAAAATCTGGTGCAGTTGTGCATAATAGCCAATTAGCTTCTATCTTCAGCTTGTTCAATTAGGCTTTAACAAACAAAACCGGAAGCTGATTTTTTCTATTCAGAGCTGCACCAGATTTTGCGATCTCCGATTTTGGTAAATCAACCCCAGAGATTTAAAAGTCCCTTCCCACCTCATTATGCTCAGTGCTTTGTCATTTTAAAGCAACCCTCTTTTCTGGAATATTTTTTTTTTTTTACATTACAACTGATGCCTGTTACCTGGAGTCTGACACCCCTACTCTTGTAGAGTCATCATCATCGGAATCTCCTGCAACTCCATTGGTCGGTGTTGAGGCCTCCTCCATGTGCATAGGGGCCTCTGTCAGCTCTACTCATTCTGTCTGTTTGTGCTCAGTTACTGCAGTAATCTGCTTACATAGACTTTAAGCTTGCTCCAGCACCATCTCCCCTGAGACATAGCACTTAAGCATCCAATCAGGAACAGATACGCATACAAAGCTGTGATGCAAGAATGACCCCTCCCACATTAAAAGTTGACCTTTTGCGTTTGGTTTTAACGAAGAATGTACTGAAATGTTCCCGAATGCGCTAAATGCCTATCAAACCTGCATGATTCAATGCCACATTATACCACATTAAGAAACAAAATGTACAGGAACCTTAACACACTAAGAGCAGATAAACCTTTTATGTCGCAAACTAAAGGTACCACCATTATCCGTGTAGAAGGCCAATAATTCCATTCATACTCCTTTTTATAGAAGCTGGTCTAAGATCCCAAAATAGTAATGGGGCAGTAGTAATCTTGTTACAGATCTTTTAATTGTAACACATGCAAATCACTTTTATGCAGAACCCATTTTACTCACCCAGACAATGGCCAATCGTGTGTAACTTTAATTTTTAAGGTTAACTTTTAGTGTTTGAGGGGCTATGAGGTAATTCTTACATTACGATTTTGTACATGTATGTCTGTTTATGACTGGTTGTTGGAACTATTTATGCTTGCTCGGTTTCATGTAAAGCCATTACTCTGCCTTGAAAAAGTAACCCTGCAAGGTCCTGAGATGTCAACCTGTGATCCCCATTGCTTTAGATTCACAGGGGGTTACTTCAAACTCCTTGCATTTGGAGGATCAGCCTGTTATGACCTTTTAGTGAACATTCAGCTGTAAAGACCTCTCCTCTACACCCTGTATTTGGGTCATTCCTCCATCAGAACTGGAAACTCAAATTAACAATGCCCTAGTACCTCTGTATCCCTTCTGTCCATATTCTAAACCTCTGGGTCTCCCATAATGTGCATAGTGAGGGCAGTGATAGCCATAGGCTCCTGCTGCTGTCCATTAAATTACTGGGAGAGAGAAGTCGGGTGTGGACGTCTAGACACCATGAGGGAGACTTACTAAAACTGGTGCACTCAGTTGTGCACGGTAGCCAATATGCTTCCAACTTCAGCATGTTCAATTAAGCTTTGGCAACAGAAGCTGGAAGCTGATTGGTTTCTATGCAGAGCTGCACCCCCAATTTTTCACCATGCGATTTTAGTAAATAACCCCCCCGTGTTTATCTGTACCACACTGCAATAGCTGGGAGCACAAATGGGTTTTCCCTTTTAAAAAATGGGGTTTAACCAGCTTGCTACCTCCTGATATAAGCCTTATGTTGGAAGCAGCAGGGGGCTTGGACACAATGGAAGTGATGACTCCCCCAGAAATGCCATTAACCCACAGTGCAAGCTCCTCCCCCATCCTCACCATGTATCTTGGGCTCTGCTATTTTACCTGCAGGCCCTGCTGTATAGCTAGAGCTGCCAGGTAGAGGGGAGGGAGACTGGGGAACGTTCCTTCATTGACCTCCTATAACTATTAAGAACGTGGAAGTACAGTAATGTGTATTTCTAATAGACACCTGATGTCTCATTATGGAGAACCTGTCCATTACAATGTGGTTTCACAGAGGGGGACATTGGCCCCTTATGTTTGTCATCTGATCAAAGCTAAATTAGGATCAGAAGAGGATTTTAGTCAAATGGTGAACTGATTTGTTGGGTAAGCTGTTGCAATAAAGCTTGTTCAACTTTAATGTGCACCTGTGCTCTGGCTTTTGGACAGCAAAGTATTTACATATCACAACAAATACACTAAAATTGCATTTGCAGCCTTCCAACTGTCTAATATAAAAAAAAGCTATTAGAAACAGACGGAAAATGTTTTTCCTTTATGGGCTCTGGGACCCTTTACCAGTCAGATCCGCTCTCGATCCACCTTAAACTGATACACATCCTTTACCCATGCATTAATATACCACCTTTTCTCATGCACTTCCTATATTCTAAAAACTGACATAACCCAGGATTGCATCAGTGGGTTGCAACAATGCAACCACTTAGTAGACATTCTGATCAAACTGCAACAGCATTAAAAGCTATTTACCTGGTATAAAAGTGTGTTTATGCTTATCTTGACAAATTTCCTTTAGCTCCCGTTCACATCGGCTGATTTGACATGCGATTTGACATGGAAAATAGAATGCCAAATCGGAGTTTATTGCCGGCGAAAGCACCTTCCAAATCGGTGTAGCACCGACTTTGCAGCGCCGTGCCAATTCTCAAAAGTAATTCCTGCACTACTTTTGGCGACTTGGGGGGCGATTTTAATAGATATCTGTGCATTAACCCACATAGATGCCTTTCAAATCGCCCCCGAATTCAGACTGAAATGCCGGTTTAAAATCATGCTAGTTAAGCTATACTGTGTTTTTATTTTTTATCCTGTACAACTGTATTGCTTTACTTCTGGTACAATTAAACCTTTGAAATAGAAAAGAAACACACTGAAACCCAGCTTCAGAGTGTCTTTTGTCATTTTTAAGAATGATTTATTCCACAGTACTTGCAGCCATGTAGGTCTTTGTTTTTTTGTTTTTTTTTTCTTAAGTTTAGCGAAATAAAAACATTTATCTTGTTACAAAGTATTGCAACAAATCTCAGAAAAGATTGAGTCAATAAACTGGAAGCTCAATAGTTAGGGTACCTTTTGGGTCCTGTAGTCCCAAGTTCAGTAGCGGAGAGAAGAAAGGAGATACAGGGTAAAAGAAAAAACAAAAAAAAAACAAAGGCGGGTACACACAGTGAGATTCGCCAGGTTCAGCGGTGTAAACCTTGCTTAGGAATGCACAAATACTTTTAGGGCCTATTTTACAAACTGAGTGCATCGTAGCATACGTAGGGGTCTTTTGTTTACTCTGGCCACAAGTGCACTTTAAAGGAACTTTCTATCCAGGTAGAATCTAGAATGAACTTTCAAGTTGGTTTTTCATGTTATGCAGCAGCAGAAATGAAAACAACCTGTGGTAGCAAGAGTGAGACACTGGGTTGGGCAGGGACAGAACTGGGTGTTTATATGACTTTGGGTAGATTGTGTTTCAGCAGTGATGAACCCAGTCTTGGATGTATATGTATGAAAAAAAATAAATAAATTATATATATATATATAATATTATTATAGTGTGTGTGTGTGTGTGTGTGTGTGTGTGTGTGTGTGTGTGTGTGTATATATATATAATTTTTTTTTTTTTTTTTTTTTAACTGAAATCTTTTATGAAAATGTTTTTGACTTTTTTTTTTCCTTTTTTTTGTTTTTTCTTTTTGGCTTTTTTTTCTTTGCAAGCATCAGTTCTGAAACAAATCACCCTGCCAGGAAATAAAGTTATTTCCCTGCAAGCATCGCATCTTCCCATAAAAGAAAATGGCACAGCATGCTTCAGGTAATAAAATACCAAACAACTCGAGGTGTCTGGGTAATAAAAGCACAAATAAAAGTCTATAATTACAAGAGGATAAACCACTAAGAATTGTTTTAATATGGTCGTTATAAGCAATGGCCTGTTGCAATGCAGAGGCTTGACTTCATTTTGTGTCACTGGGCTCCATATATCAAAAGTATCTGGGGGGACATTACTAGTCTGATTCATCCTTCCTTTGTCTAATCTGCTAAAGATTATTAGCTGCAGGTTGCTATGTATAATATAGATGCTTTTTTAGACACATATACTACACAAACCTCATTGCAGAAATATATCTTTATGCTGAATTCCAGCTAAATGGCTAAGCACACCGTTGAAATGCATGTACTGTAATCTAAACTGTTTTACATGCCAGATTTGTAATTCTTAGCAGCCAGTCTTGTGATCCATTTACCTTGCCAGACTGCAGAGCCAGGTTTGTGACCTTGTTTTCTCTGCTGTAGTTAAAGCAGTATTAAACCCAAAGCAAACTTTTATTATATTGCAGCATACCAATTCTTAGATGTGTTGGCTGATATATTTTTCTATTTTAGGCTTTATTGTCATCTGGTGATCCAGCCAATAAGCCTGTTTTTCAACAGAAAAAGGTTTCCTGCAAATGTAGCAGACAGCTTCTCCGCATGGACTGTAACTAAGTCCTCTCCAGTGGCTGGGGCTTGGACAGATGCTGCGTGCTCTTGTGCTCACTGCTGGTGGCCCACACACCAGACTTAACAGGGGAGGACCCAGCACCTGGAGGACAGCTCAATTGCCCAGTCACTGCTGCCCCATGAGGCAGGATCTCTTTAAACACAGGAAGCTGGAAGGAGCAGGCATTTATACTCCTTGTCCAGGAGCTCAGGGGGGGGCTGGGAGCCCAGAGGATTATGGGGAGTTGTTAAAGGGACTTGCACCTGAATCTGGATAAAGGGGCAACCCCACTATAGTTAAAGCTGTATTAAACCCAAAACAATTTATTATATTGCAACATACCAATTCTTAGATGTGTTGGCTGATATATTTTTTTTCTATTTTAGGCTTTCCTTTGTCATCTGGTGATCCAGCCAGTAAGCCTGTTTTTCAACAGAAAAAGGTTTCCTGCAAATGTAGCAGTTAGTGTTAATACAATTTATTTACCACTGACAGGGGTGCTTACAATGATCATCTTTTTAGTTATGTAAAACCTTTATCCCAAAGGGAAAGTAAACGTTATTGCAACTGCTTGTGTAAATGCAGTGTGAGCTGGAGTTTGGCTTCATTTGTTAGTAAATCTAAATCCACTAGTGTATCTAATACTCCCCTCCCTCCAGACTGACAATGCAGCTACCCAAAGGTGCCCCTGTGCTGCTTCATTCAGAGTGGGGGCACTCTAAGACAAGCATTGTGTTATAAGCCAGATCGCCAGGGGGAAAAAGAAAACAAATGCAGCCAACACATCGAAGGATTGGTAAGCTGCAATATATTTTTGATTTTTGTTTTTTTTGGTTTAATACTGCTTTAAGCAATACAGCCTGGTCACAAATCTCTCCAACCTGCTGATGAAAAAAAAGTGATAGTATTGCCACATAGAGGTTTCCACTCTGCTCACTCTTCTGGTTAGCAAGTGCATGGTGTCAGATGAACAGCACTCTGCAATGTTGCAGAGTCTGATTTGGTTCATACTGCTACCCTTTCTCTCCAAATATGTTTAGATACTTATGCTAACTGTAATTCATTATATTTTTATAATTTTTATAGCAAGTCTAAATTGTGTTTTCTGCTTGGGTTTTATCTTAAGGCCTTTAAAAAGATGTATCCATATTGACCATTTTAAGCTTGATGCTTTTTTCCCTCACGGGATCCCATCCCATCCTATATAATACATGCAAGTATTTTACCCAACATTTTAAACCGCTTCAAAGTACAGGATAAATTAACATTGCACTGAATTCTAGAAATGTAGTTATTGGTCACTGGACATCAATGATGAGTATTTTTATTCTGTCTTGTACACGCAAGTTTTGAAACTGGCTAATCCAACAATGCATGCATCTGTATAACAAACATTATACAATATTTTGCCTGGTTCCTACAGTCTATCTCCATTGTTTTTGAGGCACCACAGTCTCCTCTCATTATCTTAGATTTACAAGAGGTCACTTCAGCTCCTATTGATGTAGTACACACTACACTACACTACAGGTGCATCTTCAAAAATTTGAATATCATCAAAAAGTTAGTTTATTTCAGTAATTCAATTCAAGAAGGGAAACTCGTATGTTATAGATTCATTACACACAGAGTGATATATTTCAGGCATTTTTCTTTATAATTTTGATGATTTAATGCTTACAGCTAGTTAAAACCCAAAATTCAATATCTCAGAAAATTAGAATATTTTGGTTAGCAGTACTGCACTGGACTTGCCGCTATGGCTAACAGAGGGTGAAATCAGGAAAAAGCTGGATAAAATTAAGACTAGTAAATAGCCAAGCCTGGATGGCGTACATCCGAGAGTACTCAAAGAACTCAGTAAGGTTATATCTAGACCACTGTTCCTGATCTTTGCTGATAGTATTCTGGCAGGAACTGTACCAGGTGACTGGAGGAAAGCTAACGTGATACCTATATTCAAAAAAGGGCAGAGGCATATCCCGGGAAATTATAGGCCGGTAAGCCTGATGTCAATAGTATGTAAACTTCTGGAAGGGATGATAAGGGACTATATCCAAGAGTTTGTCAAAGACAATAACATCATCAGCAGTAATCCGCACGGGTTTACAAACCAATCTGTTAACATTCTACGAGGAGGTGAGCTGTGAGCTAGATAGGGGGAGACCTGTGGATGTGGTGTACCTGGATTTTTCTAATGTGTTTGATACAGTCCCCTACAAATGCTTAATATATAAAATAAGGTCTGCAGGCATCGACTACAAGGTCTGCTCTTGGATACAGAACTGGTTAAAGGGGCGTGTTCAAAGGGTGGCAATAAATGATGTATACTCAGACTGGACTGAGGTGGAAAGTGGGGTCCCCCAAGACTCAGTACTGGGACCAATCTTGTTCAATTTATTCATAAATAGCATTGAGGATGAGTTTAGAAGCTCAATATCAGTTTTTGCAGACAACACAAAATTGAGCAGGGCAATAACTTCACATAGTGAGGCAGGAACTCTGCAGAGTGACCTGAAAAAAATTGCAGAGTGGGCACCTACGTGGCAAATGAGGTTTAATGTGGAGAAGTGTAAGGTATTGCATTTGGGGACAAAAAACATAAAAGCACAATACACTTTAGGGGGGGAACCTCTGGGGGAATCAAAAATGGAGAAAGATCTGGGAGTCTTAGTAGAAGATAGACTTGACAATAGCATGCAATGTCAAGCTGCAGCTGCCAAAGCCGGCAGAATATTGGCATGCATAAGGAAGGGGATGTTTTCCAGAGATAAAACTATAATCCTGCCACTTTATAAAACTCTGGTCCGACCGCATCTGGAGTATTCTGTCCAGTTCTGGTCGCCAATCCTCAGAAGGGATGTGTTGGAGCTGGAAAGAGTCCAGAGAAGGGCAACTAAGCTGATTAGGGGATTGGAGGACCTTAATTATGAAGAGCGCTTACAAGCGCTTGATTTATTCTCCCTGGAGAAGAGACGCCTGAGAGGGGACATGATGGCAATTTATAAATATCTCAATGGTGATATCAACATAGAAAAAAAACTATTCAGTCACAAAGAATGTATGAAGACACCAGGCCATACAATGAGATTAGAGGAGAAGCGATTTAACCTCAGGCTATGCAGTGGGTTCTTTACAGTGAGGGCTACAAGACTGTGGAATTCTCTACCACAATTGGTAGTTACTGCGGGGAGTATGGCTACTTTTATAAGCCTCTTGGACATACATCTCAAGGATAAGAACATTCAGGGATATGGGAAATGAATATGTCCACACACGCCTACACAGGTTGAACTGGATGGACTATTGTTTTAATTCAACCTTAACTACTATGTTACTATGTAATATTGTAAAAAAGTTCAATATTGTAGACTCATGGTGTCACACTCTAATCAACTAATTACTTCAAACACCTGTAAAGGTTTCCTGAGCCTTTAAATGGTCTCTCAGTCGGGTTCAGTAGGTTACACAATCAGGGGGAAGACTGCTAACTTGACAGTTGTCCAGAAGGCAGTCATTGACACCCTCCACATGGAGGGTAAGTCACAAAAGGTAATTGCTGCAGAGTGCTGTATCCAAGCCTATTAAAGTGGTAGTAAACTCTCCCCTATTTATATTTTTCCCATTTAAATCCTTAATGAACATTGTACAAATTGCTGTGTTTGGATCAATTTTAACCTGCTCAGTTTGCCTGTAATTTATCCTGTTCATATTTTTGATGATACTGGCGCATGCGCATATTTTCCCGGCACTGTCATTGTGCCGCCAGTCCATCCATTAATATGCATCTCCTCTATGTGGCACTGTTCCAAGATCCTGGGAGATTACAGTGCCATTCAGTTACTGACACACCCCCTGTGACGTAAGTAAGTAAACATTTGCACATTGCATGGCACCCCAGAACAAGGAGATCGGCTGCATCACATAGTGGACGGTATTTTACAGTGTTTAAAAAAAAAAAAACACACGTTAAATAGATGTGTTGAAATGCTTGCCCACCTGTCTGTGTCTTGATATGTTGGACATGGTTGTTATTGCAATCGTGTTAGAAAATGAGGCTCGGCTACAACATTACTGAGTGTGTGCGAGATTACAGCAGAGACAAACAGAAAGGGCGGAAGTAAACAGCGCTGCAGACTCTGACAGTAGATAAGATGGCACTGGCTGCTGCTAGTAAGCGAATTTAAAAAAGTAAGAAACATCTGAAGGTAGGAAAGAATAATTCAGAATTTTATGGAAAGCTTTATCAGGCTAGATTTATTGAGAAGGGGCATTTGAGGGGCTGCGTTTACTACCTCTTTAATAGAAAGTTGAGTGGAAGGAAAAAGTGTGGTAGAAAAAGGTGCACAAGCAACAGGGATAAGAGCAGCATTGAGTGGATTGTTAAAGCAAAGACCATTCAAAACTTTGGGGGAGATTTATAAGGAGTAGACTGTGGCTGGTGTCAGTGCTTCAAGAGCCACCACACACAGACTTATCCAAAACATGGGCTACAACTGTCAAATTCCTTGTGTCAACCCACTCCTGAACCAGAGCCCATATCATAAGTCTTTCTGGGCTAAGGCGAAAAAGGACTGGACTTGATACTCAGTGGTTCAAAGTCCTCTTTTCAGATAAAAGTACATTTTGCATTTCATTTGGAAATCAAGGTTGCAGGATCTGGAGGAAGAGTGGAGAGGCACAGAGTCTAAGTTGCATGAGGTTCAGTGTAAAGTTTCTAGTCAGTGATGATTTGGGAGCCATATCTGTCATCTGCTGGTGTTGGCCCACTGTGTTTTATCAAGTCCAAAATCAACACCGCCCTCTAGCATGAAATTCTAGAGCACTTCATGCTTCCCTCTGCTGACCAGCTTTTTTGAGATGCTGATTTAATTTTCCAGCAAGACTTGGCACCTGCCCACACTGCCAAAAGTACCAATACCTGGTTTAATGATCATGGTATCACTGTGCTTGATTGGCCAGCAAACTTGTCTGTCCTAAACCCCATAGAGAATCTGTGGGGTATTGTCAAGAAGAAGAGGAGACACCAGACCCAACAATGCAGATGAGCTGAAGGCCACTATCAAAGCAACCTGGGCTTCCAAACCTCAGCAGTGCCACAGGTTGGTTTCCTCCATGCCACGCCGCATTGATGCATTCATTCATGCAAAAGGAGTCCCAACCAAGTTTTGAGCGCATACTATACTGTACATAGACATACTTTTCAGTAAGCCAATATTAGTGTATTTAAAATCCTTTTTTCTATTGGTCTTGTGTAATATTCACATTTTCTGAGATACTGAATTTTGGGTTTTCACTAGCTGTAAGCCATAATCCTCAAAATTAATAGACACATGCTTGAAATACAGTATCTCAAAAGTGAATACACCACTCACGTTTTTGTAAATATTTTATTATATCTCTTTATGTGAGAACACTGAAGAAATGACACTTTGCTACAATGTAAAATAGAGAGTGTACAGCTTGTATAACCGTGTAAACTTGCTGCCCCCTCAAACTAACTCAACACACAGCCATTAATTTCTAAACCGCTGGCAACAAAGTGAGTACACCCCTAAGTGAAAATGTCCAAACTTGGCCTAATCAGCCATTTTCCCTCCCCGGTGTCGTGGCATGTTAGTGTTTACAAGGTCTCAGGTGTGAATGGGGAGCACATGTATTAAATTTGTTGTTATCTCACTCTCTCATACTGGTCACTGCAAGTTCAACATGGCACCTCATGGCAAAGAACTCTGAGGATCCGAAAAAAAGAATTGTTGCTCTACATAAAGATTACCTAGGCTATAAGAAGATTGCCAAGACCCTGAAACTGAGCTGCAGCACAGTGGCCAAGACTATACAGCGGTTTAACAGGACAGGTACCATTCAGAATAGGCCTTGCCATGGTCTACCAAAGAAGTTGAGTGCACATGCTCCGCATCATATCCAGAGGTTGTCTTTGGGAAATAGACATATGAGTGCTGCCAGTATTGCTGCAGAGGTTGAAGGGGTGGGGGGGTCAGCCTGTCAGTGCTTGGACCATACGCCTTACACTGCATCAATTTGGTCTGCATGGCTGTCATGCAGAAGGAAACCTCTTCTGAAGATGATGCACAAGAAAGCCTGCAAACAGCTTGCTGAAGACAAGCAGACTAAGGACATGGATTACTGGAACCATGTCCTGTGGTCTGAGAAGACCAAAATAAACTTATTTGGTTCAGATGGTGTCAAGCGTGTGTGGCACAACCAGGGGAGGAGTACAAAGACAAGTGTGACTTGTCTACAGTCAAGCATGGTGGGGGAGTGTCATGGTCTGGGGCTGCATAAGTGCTGCTGACACTGTGGAGCTATAGTTCATTGAGGGAATGCCAACGTGTATTGTGACATACTGAAGCTGAGGATGATTCCCTCTCTTTGGAGACTGGGCCACAGGGCAGTATTCCAACATAACGATCCCAAATACACCTCCAAGACTACCACTGTCTTGCTAAAGAAGCTGAGGGTAAAGGTGATGACTGGCCAAGCATGTCTCCAGACCTAAACCATATTGAGCATCTGTGGGGCATCCTCAAACGGAAGGTGAAGGAGCATAAGGTCTCTAACATCCACCAGCTTCATGATGTCATCATGGAGAAGTACAAGAGGACTCCAGTGGCAACCTGTGAAGCTATGGTGAACTCCATGCCCAAGAAGGTTAAGGCAGTGCTGGAAAATAATGGTGGCCACACAAAATATTGACACTTTGAGCCCAATTTGGACATTTTCAATTAGGGGTGTACTCACTTTTGTTGCCAGTGGTTTAGACATTAATGGCTGTGTGTTGAGTTATTTTGAGGGGACAGCAAAGTTACACTGTTATACAAGCTGTACACTCACTACTTTACATTGCAGCAAAGTGTAATTTCTTCAGTGTTGTCACATGAAAAGGCATAATAAAATATTTACAAAAATGTGGAGAGGTGGACCCTTTTGTGAGATACTGTATATCACTCTGTGTTCACATTTTATATTGAATTACTGAAATTAACTTTTTGATCTTATTTTTTTTTTTTTTTTTTAAATATATGTGTACCTTGCATTTGAAGGATTGGCGTGCTGTCCCCAGCCTTGGGCCTTTAGAGCTGCTACAGCTTCAAAGACCTTTCCACTACCTTTAAGGATTCTATTGACCAGCTCCTGGAATCTCTCCTGAAATCCCAGTTTCCTCTGGTAAGTTCTGCCCTGTGTTGGGTGTCATCCTGTGTTTGAGACCCTGAGTTGTAAGTGAAGTATATCGGAATAAGGACCCGAGTCCCCTGGGCTGTCTATGAGAAGAACAAACTAGTCTCCTGTGGTTATCCCTTGTCAGGAAAAGGAAATTTCTTGAGGGCTCTGTGGGACTTTTCCATCCCAGGCTGATCTGAAGTTTTGAAAGCCTTTCAGGTTGTTATTATTATACTGTACATTATACGGTAAATATTATTCACTGTTCTAACAATACTCCACTCCTTTGTATCACAGATTCTGTTGGATCTAGAGAGTCTGAAGCATTCTTAGCTCATGACTCTCGAATTCAAGGTTATAGGGGATATAATTTCAGCAGGGTTGCTCTTGGATTTAGCCCCAGAGGTGCCTTTGTTTAAAGGGTAAGTGGGTCTTCCCTTATCCTCAAGTCCATTAGGGTTCTAATCCATCTCACTAATATTTATGGTAAGGTTCTAACCTTCCTTTCCTTGTTGCCCTTGTGGTTTGTCCATGCACCTACCATTTGGTTATGCTTGCTCTCTGAGATGGTATCCTTGGTTCTCTGCTGGACACGGGGGTAATTTTTCGTGTTCTTTGTAGGTTGTGATTAGTAATTTCAAGGTTCTTGAAATTAGCCTTGCTTTGATGAGGTGATTGCTTTGATAATGTCTCGTTGAAGGGAGTACTCGTTCTTTAACACTTTACAGGGCCACGTGAGTAGCTGCATGGGGCCTTCCTACTTAGACTGGCTGGTTTTGTCTTTGCAAGTGTTTTTTTTTTTTTTCCTCCCTAGGTCCCTTGTCCTAGTACCCTTTTTTTTTCTTTTGATTTCCCTCCCAAATGGGAAGTGGCTATTGATACACCGCTTTGTGTTTCAGACTAGCGTCTTGCTTGGTTAATGGTTCAGTGCTTTCTTTTGTGTGAAGTTATCCCCCCCCCCTTGTTGCTTACTATTTCTTGGTTTTGGGCATCAGGTTATTCTCAAAGTCCCTTCCTTTTGGTCTCGAAGGCCTGATACCTCTATCAGGCAGGAGTTTTATGCCCCATACACACGTGCAGATTATCTGCAGACTTTTGTCTGCAGACTTACCTTTTCTATGTAGTGCAAGGGCCTGCCGGATTGCATACAAATTGAAAGTGTTTAGGTTTGACCTCATATTATATGGTTTTGGTAAGTCTGCAGACAATCTGCACGTGTGTATGGGGCATTAGCCTCATCCGATGTCTGTTCATATGCTGGTCCTTCAGGTGATTCTTGGACTTTTTTGGTTGGGCCTTTTTGCTTGTAGCTAAATGCCCATCTCTCAGTTGGGACTTCTTTTTGATATCCTGACATAATGATTCTTGTGTCCCTCAATGAACACTATATAGAAAATAGTATTTTTGTACTCGCCATAAAATGCTTTTCTTGGATTCCCTTGAGGGACACAGGCACTACACCTCTGTTTATGATCATGCTTCTGGTACTGCTTGCTATAAACCAAGGCATGCTTGGTAGAAAAGGAGTGATTCCGGCTGGCTTACAGAACTTTGTTTTGTTAGTGTCCAGATCTTCCTGTAGGCGGCAGTATCCCTCAGTGAACTACAAAAATCATATTTTGTCATGAGTGATCATTAAGATCTGCAAAATCATATAATAAATAAGAACAGACTGCATTAACAGAGGTAAATGGCACAAATTAGATTGCTGCAAAATGCCACACCAAAGGTCTAATCTCTAATTTCTAGGCACCCCTACCACCATAGTCCTTTAATTTTTTTTTTTTTTTTTTTTTTAGGCATTCGGAACTCCAAAAAGTGGAAATTTGGTACTCTGTAGGCAAGGCCACTGCAGTGATACATAGGGTACAATTCAAAAAAGCTTTATCGCTTGTGTGATGAGCTTTACTGTGTTTCAGTTTTATCATCTGTGTAGAAATATCACATTAGTCAGTTAACAAAAAGATTACCTCAAGTTCTAAATGCAACATGCAGGAAGTCCTTAACTGAGCTTGTGAAGCTTCTCCAATTCTACAAGTACAAATAAATCGGGGTGCTTTAAGAATAAATAATACCCTGAGGAACCACTGACAAAAGATTTTTGATAGGCCACGATATTCGGTTACTAATTTAAGTGCTTGTATAGGTCACATCTGTGATAGTCATGCAGCAGAGACACTTTTTGCCACATTTTAAAGCATCAACACCCTCATTTGTCAAATAAGGTCTGTGCAGATCACATATCCCAGAAGGCACAGCAAACATAGAGCATGTCATTCGCCTAGGTGATTGACATGCATGGGGGGGTCGGAGGGAACCTTTTTACTTATTCATTTTAAATCTCCTTCATGAAAAGGGTGGTGTCCCTTTTCTCCTATCGGCTTTCATACACTGTACAAGTGCTCAAACTGCAGCTCCCCATCCCTCCTGTATTGCTGACAAAAACATAAGAATTGTCAGCAGTTTGAAGGGATGTAGAGACGAGAAGACTGCTGATAAACAAATAAAACTTATGTAGGAGGATTTGTTTAATCTTTGTGTATATTCTGAGGCTATGCACTTCACTGGGTTTATGACAGGGTTTACAACCAATGTGTGTAGTGGAGGGGTGGATAGGGGGGAACTTTTCATTTCAGGGAAAAGTTCTGCTTTAAAAGAATGTCAATCTCTCTGATCCTCTGAAATCTCATAAGCATGACCAGCGAGGGAGAGGCATCTTATGCTAGTTTGGCTAGTGAGCAAATGACTAAATAAAAGGTAAGGGGTCTGTTAGCAATCTTGTTGCTGGTGAAAGGGTAACTTGTGGGATGTGGGCCCATGTGCACGAAAATGTATAGATATGTGTAAGTCAATATACTACTTAAATTCTGCATGAATCGTATAAGATTTGTTATACAGATACATGTATTGTTGGATTAGCCAGTTTACAAACTTGCGTGTACAAGACTGTACAAAAATACTCATCATTGATGTCCAATGATCAATAATTAAATTTCTAGAATTTTTGTTAATTTATCTGTACTTTGAACCTTTTTCAAGAGGAACTATAGTCTGCTCACATATTTTGTAACAAAATTATCTTTGCCATTCTGAAGCTTTCCTCCAACCACGCATATTATTTTAAATATACTGTGTTTCTGTACTTGCCAAATATGTTGCAAAAATCTCCCTCCATGTAGTCTGCCTGCAGCCATTTTAACTGTGGACAGGTGCTGCCTGTTCACTTCCTGGATTTACACACACACACCACTTTTTGCCTGCACCTTTCTCCTCTGTGGATGAATACACATGGATCTCTGCAGTCTTGTTATCTCCACCCTCTTCCAGCCCCCTCCAGTATTGCAGCTCTCCTTGGTTCTCCTGTGATTTATCTCTCCTCCACTCTCATGCCTCCTCCCCCTCTTACTGGCAAACTCTTATGAGAGTGAAAGAGGTGAGCTGTGCATGATGTCTATAGCCTAGGCAAATTACCAGAAAAGAAAGAGGAAGTGGGCTGTATAGGGTATTTAGTTGCAGAAAAAAAAAATGTTTTACTATCCAAAGTTAAAACCACAAGGGCAGATGATTTAATAAATGGAAATATGAAAAAATGACTGAAGTGCTGCTTAAAAATGTTGGGTAAATACTTCTATGTATTCATGATGGGAATCCCTTGAGGTAAAAAGCAAGAGATTCAAGCAATGTTTGTCTGCTTCAAAGTTTGGTATTACATGACAGCAATACATTTTATGAACACTTTAAACAAAAGTCTATACTAAAGTAAAAAAATAAATCATTAGCAAAAAAAAGGGAGAATTACTTACATTTAGACTCCAGCTTGCTGCCTTGCTCCTAGGTGCTGTTGATGTTGGGTGACCTTTAGCCCCCAGTCACACCAGTACAACTTCAGGTATGACATACGATTTACAAATTGTACCTGAAGTAGCATCTAATGTGTTTCTATGGCAGTGTCTTAATAGGTACGATTTCAAGTAGTGCGATTTAGGAAGTAGTCCATGTATTACTTTTTCAGGACTTCAGCACGATTTCACTGCTATAAACTATAATGTAAATCATGCTGCAAATTGTACCTGTTTCTGTATCCACTCTACTTGAGCTTGTAAGAAGTAAAATATTAACGCTTAGCTAGTTAAACTTTTGTTTATAACATCACTGTTCCTCCCTGTGACATGGACAGCCCCTCTCACTGAAGTAGCACTGAAGTTGTAAATCGTTACAAATCTCAGTAGTGCTGAAGTAGCGTTAAATCATGGTTGAAGTCGGGCTTTAAATCGCACTACGTTAAATCGTACCCGGTGTGACCACAGGCTTATTGGGAAACCATGAAAATTTGCTACTTTTTTACGTTTTTAGATTTATCTATTTTTACTCGGGGTTATGTGATTATTCTTAAAGTGAACCTTAGATTTTAAACTAACTTAAAGTGGTTGTAAACTCTTATGTATACCCAGTGAAGTGACTGGCCCCTGGTGATACACAGAGATGAAATCCTACATAAGTTTTACCGGTTTATCTGCAGCCATCTCTTCTCTACATTTAAAAGTCCAGAATTTATAAAGTTTGTCTGAGCTGTCAGAAAAAGGGGGCAGAGAGCTGAAATTACACACTGCAGAGCTCAGTGGGGAGAGCTCTGGGGGGGTTATTGGGTGGAAGGGACACAACGCCCTTTATAAAGCACACAGGAACAGAGCTGAGGGTGTCAATCACAGGCTGGGTGCTGGAGGTATATCCCCTGTCACCTGTTTTCTCTTGGTGTCAGGAAAACTTATCAGAAGTGACAAATGCAGATAGCAGAGAAACTAATCAGCAGACGGAAATGGCACTTAGTGCTCCTAGTTGACACAAGTAGAGACTATACAGGGATTTGCTAACCTGTCCCCAGCCCCTGTCTGCCGCTTCCCTGTCCCCAGCCTCTCCACCTCCCGTCCGCTCCCTGTCACCTAAAACTACTCCCCCCCCCCCCCCCTTCCTTTCCTATCCCCTTCATCCCCCTACCTGCCCCCCAGCACTGATTCCCCCCCCCCCCCCCCAGCTAACAATATCCCTGCAGCTACCTTTAGAAGCCGGCATCCCTCTGCCACTCCCGTCAGCTTCAGGTGCTGCAGTGGCTTAGAGGGGATCCAGAGATGTCCCCCCTGCCTGTCTGATCACCTCCATACTGGCCCCTGCATGCCTGATCCATCCCTGCTCCGGCAGCATCCCTCCTTCCCCTCCCGCCATCTGCAGCTGTTGACCGGCACTGAGTTCCTGCGAGCTGTCGGCCTGAGAGCGGGGTGGGGGCGGTGCAGTTGGAGGGGGGGGGGGGTGCATGGTAAACGTGTTAACCAGGCTCTTCTCTCTAGTACAGTGGACTGAGGCAGCGATCGGTAACGATCGTTCTTAAGTACACTAACAGCTGATCATAGTAAACTGAGAGTTTACTATGTCAGACTGTCCGTTTATAAATGAATAAGGAGTTCAGACTACAGACTTCTTATTCATTCATGTAAAGTGCTGCAGAGAAAGGGACTTTCTTGTGTCCCTTTCTCTGTCTCAAAAAAAAAAAAAGAGATATGGGGGTCTGTTAATTTGACACCCATGTAGGTCCCCGCGTGCATGTCCCTGAGCTCAAACTGTCTGCGTTTTGGAGTCGTGCACCCACATGTATGTCAGATTGGAATCAGCAGTTATGCCTGTGCAGCTGTTCCATCCCAGTTTACCTAAATGGGACTGCCTGTACAGGGATGCAGGGAACACCTGTGCATCCCTTTGCTGGTAAACATGGCCCTCCATGAGCGTACACTTTAATATGCCACATGTGAACAATGCTTTAATAGTAATTTAGCAGGAATTTTGTAAGTTATCTTGTGTTTTTGTGCACTATTAATGATTTTAGTGTATTTTTAGTGAAAATAGCGATATGATGAACATTTGCGCAATTATTGTGGGACCCAAAAAATCTGTAGCCTTTTTTTTATTCTACAGGTCATGTGCTTTCAGAAAATGTATGATTTTGAGGGATCTTTTCAAATTCTGAAAGCTGTAAATGAAAAATGGTAACCTCCAGAGTAAATTGTTTTTATTTACAGTTTTGTGTAGCTTCAGTTTTCACCATTTCACAAAAAGGTGCAATTTTAAAATGTACAAATATTTTATATTTATTAACTCAATATAGGTTTACCTTTTATATTAGGTTGGAATTTAGCAGGAATTTTTGTACATTTTGCCATCTACAATCCATCCAATTCATGATTTTAGTGTATTTTTAGCAAATATTTGATAACCATTTGCGCAAATATCGTGGTGCCTTAAAAATCAGTAGCACCATCTTTTTATTTTAGTGGCTATGTGCTTTCAGGAAATATATGGTTTGGGGGGGTCTTTTACAAACTGAAAGCTGTAAGTGAAAAAGGAAAATCTCCTAGAGAAGTTTTTGCGTACGTCCCATTTTCACGATTACTCAAAAAGGCGCAATTTAAAATTTACAAATATTTGTTATTAACTCAGAACAGGTTTAGCTTTTATATTTAGAATGAATTGAGCAGGAATTTTGTAAAATTTGTTGTGTTTAAATCTGCTAATGATTTTAGTGCATTTCTAGAGAAAATAATGTTTTGTTAAACATTTGCGCAAATATCACGGGGGCCTTAAAAATGTTCATATCACTATTTTCACTAAAAATACACTAAAATCATTAATAGTGCACAAAAACACAACATAACTTACAAAATTCCTGCACAGGTGTTCTGTGCATCCCTGTACAGGCAGTCCCATTTATGTTAATTGTGATGCAACGGCTGCACAGGCATATAGCTGCTGTTCCCAATCTGACATCCGTGAGGGTGTGGGTGCATTACCCCGAACACACAGTGTTCACTCAGGGACATGCACGCGGACCTGGATGTCAAATTGGGAGCGACAGCTCTTTTCGTGCAGTTGCTACATCCCAATTTTCATTAATGGGACTGCTTGAACAGGGTTGAACGGAAAACACCTGTACATCCCTGTAAAGGTATGGTGTGTATGCCCAGTGTGAACAAGGCCTCTTTCACACAAAAAGATCGGGTCTGCCTGTCCATTTTTCAAGTGGGCCCATTCGGGACCACCCATTGTTCTCTATGGAGAGGCTGATTTAAATAGACATGTGTCTGTTTAAACCCGCCTGCATCCGATTCAGTCCACTAAAACAGACTGATGGGGATCCCATTCCCCATCCATTTAGCAGATCGGATTGGATGGAAATTGACAGGTAGCCCAATTCCATCCGACCGCCCCATAGAGAATAGCGGCCTGTGTTCATTCTGTATCAACGGAACAGATGTGGACCTGTCATCCCCCTGCTCAGTGAGGATCAGCACAGAGATCCCTCGCTGAGCAAGCGGATCTGCTTGACAGTCTGCTGCATGTTTTTTTTTTTTTTTGTTTTTTTTTTTTTTTTTACAGTTTTTTATTTTTTATGTTATTTTATTTTCTCTATCGCTCATTGACAGACGTAGTCCTCGGTGATTCAGCACCTTCGGGTTATGTCGCCTCCACAGGAGTAGGACTAGACAGGAAGTAAAATGCTCTGGCCACACCCTAGGGGCAGTCCCCGAGGGTATATCCTCTCTCTCTCTGCCACAGCAAATCAGTTTTTTCTGTCTAGTCAGGAGTAAGGACCTAGATACCTTGCTGGGATCTTCGGTCCTGGCAGGATTTTTTTCTTAAGAATTTTAGACAGCTTTTTTTCTCCAGTGTTCCTGTGAGATCTTCAAGCAAGAAAGCTGAACTGGGCGACGGGCTGGATGTTGAGATCCGGTGGTCACCCCAGTTCAGCCTACGAGCGCGTGCAGGCCATAGCTCCGCGCTGGGTCGGCCGCGACATAGTCCCACTGGAGGGACTGACCCTGCGAGTTAAACGTCTCGCTGAAACGCCAAGGACCATGAGTCACGGCGTCCGTATTGGTCGACAGCCCTCCCGCCCCGGTGGAGAGGGGTACTGTCAGGAGTTGGCGCCCGCCTGGTTCCGGTATGGTGAGTAGTATGTTCCCCCTTTCCCCCTGACGGGTCTTGTGGTGAACGCGGGCCCCTCTCTGTATGATAAGGATGAGTTCCCCTCTATCCTATAACATGGCACAGATCCCCCTACTTTGAGTGTGATTTTTATGTGCAAAAAGCCAGGAGGCTTGGTTTGGGAGCTGACAATCTAATTGTAAATATGTTAAAAGATTGTAATCCGTGGCAGTACGGTAATCTTACTGTGAGAATATAAGTATCCTACCAGTCAGAAGCCACGGACATGTAAACTGCTTTCCAAGTCAGGTCTCCAGCAAAAGCAGGCCTTCCGACGGCCATGCGGTCCGCCAGGGTCCGGTACCGCCGACCAGGCTAATTCCCCATGTAGAGAAGGTGTTGTGATGCTTTGTAGTCACGCCGCTATTCGGTACAATCGCCGCCATTACTTGCTAGATCGCACAAGGCCGCCATTTTGGCGTAGCCTCGTGTCTCCAGCATGGGGGCGGCCATGTTTGAGGTGATCCAAACACCTCGTGGAGCTAGGGGAGGCGCCGGAAGGCGTATGGAGGGGCGGAGCCGCCTCCTTTCTTCCCGGGCAGCCAGCCAAGAGACTTCCTCTCGATTCGAGACAGTGCTGAGACAAGTGCAGTGGAAAACTCTGAGCATCAAGTGGTGAGCCTAGGGGTCTATCTCTCTCTCTCTTGCTCGATAGGGGTCCCGGAGCAGCTAACACTGAGGGGCTTTGTGGCGCTGGGGGTCTAAAAAAAAAAAAAAAAAAAAAAGTTTTATTTTTGGATTGAATTTTCCGGGTAGTAACTGGAATTATCATGGACCCTGCCACACAAGCACCCCCACCTGTTTCCCTCGAGGGGACCACGGGACCCGCCGGTGCACAGAGTATAGACGCATTTACATCAGTTTTGGAGTCTTTGGTGTCTCGGGTGGAGACGGCCTGTCAGGGACGGGGGTCAAGAAAGCGACCCCCGCCTACCCTTATATCATCTGACACCTCTGACTCAGATTCAGAGATGGTCACTGCAGCTGCAGGTCCCTCTGCAAGGGCTGTTATCTCAGGTAAAGCTCCCTCAGACAGTGAGGAGGACGTTCATTCTTCCGCCATAATTCGGGAAGAAGCATTGGTGGACGCACTAGTTGTGGCGGTGCGGGAAACCTTAAGACTTGAGGTTTTACCGGCAGAGGCAACTGAAACAGAGATTCCCATTGGTACTAACAAGCCCATCAAGACGGTGAAGGTTTTTCCTGTACCCAAGTGTTTTGGTAATAAAATTAAAGAAGAATGGGAGCATTCTAAGCGTACCTTTACTATTTCCAAGCGTATTGCTAGACGCTATCCGTTTGAGGAATCCCTCATTAAGAAATGGACGGTACCACCAGTGGTGGATCCACCTATTTCCAGGCTGAATAAAGCCACGGTTATCCCAGTGGAGGACACTTCGTCCTTTAAGGATCCGGTGGATCGAAAGATGGAAGCGGAGTCCCGCACTATCTTCTCCCTGATAGGGTCAGCATTTAGACCAGTAATTGTTATTGGTCTAGTTTCCCAGACACTAACGGAATGGGCGAGATTGGTACACCAAGACCTGAGGGGAAAAGATATCCCCCAGGGAACATCTGATTTGATGGAACAGATTATACAAGGGCTACAGTTTGTCTGTGACGCAGCCTTGGATGCCACCCCCCTATTAGGGCATGCATCTATGTCAGCGGTAATCCTCAGACGTGTGCTGTGGTTAAAATGCTGGTCAGCTGACCTAGGTTCCAAAAAGACCTTGACGAATCTCCCCTTTCAGGGGAATCGCCTATTTGGGGCCACCCTAGATGAGATCATTAAGGATGCCACTGGGGGCAAGAGCACTTTCTTGCCACAGGCTGCTAAAGCTAAGGGACCTCGCAACAAGCGAGGACCTTTCTTTACCGCCCATAAAGGGTTCGCACGCCCGGCTGGAACAAGCGGGAAAGGCAAGACTCCTCCAGGAGGGTTCAAGAAGGGCTGGTCGGACAAACAGAGGACCGACTCAGCCAAACCCGAGGCAAAGGATTACACAGCCTGAAGGTGCGCCCCCACCCGGTTTGAGGGTGGGGGGACGTTTTCACCGGTATTCAGGACATTAGATCGAGCATTGACTACTGCTACCGGTGCGATTCTTCCCTTCCAACATTTAAGTACTACAGGGAGCGGTAGTCACCGTTCCCTGAACAGATCTTTTCCTTTACCTTTTCCTAAAATTAGTCTCTATTCCCCACAGGAATCAGATCCGGTTGACCAGACAGACCAAGAAGCCTCTAGCCAGGTGACTTCGGTCCCTGAGGTTCAACCAGGAAAGATGACCGTTCCTGATAGGAATCAGGTGTCTGATAAATGTGTGGGAACAGAAAACGACCAGATTTTCTCGGATGGTCGGGGCCAGATAGCTCTAGGGACGCCTGGTTCAGATCCAGTCAGCGCCAGTGGTCCTAGAAATTCTAGGCTGGCCTCGAGGACCAATCTACCATCGTGCTTTACAGTCGCTGGTTTTAATGGCCTGGCCATTGAGACCCAAGTACTGAAGGACAGAGGGTTGTCAGCTTCAGTCATTCCTACCCTTATTAAAGCAAGGAAAGCGACTTCCAGCAGAGTCTATTATCACACATGGAAGACTTGTATTGCGTGGTGCGAATCTTTAGGATTTCCTCCACGTACCTATTCGGTGACTCGAATATTGGCCTTTTTGCAAAAAGGGGTTGAGCAGAAACTAGCCTTGAGCACCATCAAGGGTCAAGTTTCAGCATTAGCAATCTTCTTTCAGAAACCTTTAGCTACCAAGTCCTTGGTGCGGAATTTCATCCAGGGGGTGCGGCACCTGGCTCCACCAGTCCGCGCGCCCTTACCGCCCTGGGATCTTAATTTGGTTTTGTCGGTTCTACAGAAACCTCCTTTTGAAAACATCAGGGAGATTCCCTTGCTTACTTTATCCCAGAAGGTGGCCTTCTTGGTGGCTATCACTTCTGCACGCAGGGTGTCAGAACTGGCTGCTTTATCATGCCAGTCCCCATACTTAGTGATTCATAGGGATAAGGTAGTACTTCATCCTAAGCCATCCTTTCTTCCAAAGGTGGTTTCAGATTTTCATCTGAATGAAGATATTGTGCTACCTTCCTTGTGTCCCCAGCCCAATCATCATCGGGAACATGCGTTGCATTCCTTGGATGTGGTGCGGGCAATCAGGGTATACCTGAAGGCTACGGAATCGTTCCGTAAGACGGATTCACTTTTTGTGATCACGGATGGCCCCAGAAAGGGGTTGCCTGCATCTGCCGCGACTATCGCCAAATGGATTAGACAGACGGTGGTACAGGCTTATTCTATTAAGGGTCGGAGTCCTCCGTTCCCTGTTAGGGCGCACTCCACTCGAGCGCTCAGTACTTCCTGGGTCTTCCGCCATCAGGCGTCAGTGGTCCAGGTATGTAAGGCGGCCACCTGGTCGTCGGTACATACCTTTACAAAATTTTATAAAATTGATGTGATGGCATCGGAGGATGCCTCATTTGGCCGCAAGGTTTTGCAGGCCGCAATTTGAGGAGACCGGAGGTCTACCTCGAGGATTTTTTCTGTTGAAAGATTTTTGTTGAGTCTCATCATTGAGGATGAGCATTGTAAAACTTCTAGTTGGCATCGGTTGGGCCTTCTAGATTGGATTTAATTTCCATTTCTCCCACCCCTCATTTGTGGTACTGCTTTGGGACGTCCCGAAGGTGCTGAATCACAGAGGACTACGTCTGTCAATGAGCGATAGAGAAAAATGGATTTTTGTAAAATCTTACCGTAAAATCCTTTTCTCTTAGCTCATTGACAGACGTAGTACCGCCCCTCTGTTTTGGAGTTGGGTTGGGTTAAATTCTCTAAACACTGCTTTGTGACATAACTGATTTGCTGTGGCAGAGAGAGAGAGAGAGAGGATATACCCTCGGGGACTGCCCCTAGGGTGTGGCCAGAGCATTTTACTTCCTGTCTAGTCCTACTCCTGTGGAGGCGACATAACCCGAAGGTGCTGAATCACCGAGGACTACGTCTGTCAATGAGCTAAGAGAAAAGGATTTTACGGTAAGATTTTACAAAAATCCATTTTTTGGGGTGGGGGTTTTTGGTGAGATATCGTTTTTTTTTTTTTTTGAGGCAGAGAAAGAGACTAAAAGTCCCTTTCTCTGCAGCACTTTTTATGAATAAAATAAGGAGTCATTCATAAACTGACAGTCTGGCACATAGTAAACTCTGGGTTTACTATGTGATGAGCTTATCATCCGAGCTGTCAGTGAACACAAGAGCCATGGCTTAGTGAAGGCTGCCTCGGTCCGCTGCATTTCAGGGAGGGTCAGGTAAACGCAGCACCTTAGGTCGGCGGTAGTGACAGGAGGAATGCCGGCTTGCAATGGTAGCTACAGGGGATCGGGTTTGCGGGGGGGGGGGGGGGTTAGTATCAGTGCTAGGGTTCAGGAACCAGGTTGAAGGGGATAGGAAAGGAGGGCGGGGAGTAGTTTCAGGTGACGGGGATCGGGGAAAGGTGGAGAGGAGCGCGCTGCGCAGTCATGCCGGTGGCGCTGTGTTCCTTACAGGTAGTCACCGACAGTGGTAAACAGCCAATGACAGTGGCTGTTTACCACATGATCGACTGTGAATCCATTCACAGCCATTCACAAATGTAAACACAGAGCAGTAACTTACTGTTACTAGCTCTTCTCCCCTCACACACCGTTTCCAGTGTGAGGAGAGAAGAGCCAGGAACAGTGAGTTACTGATCTGTGTATCTTGTCAGTGTAAAAGCACAAAATCAAACCTGTCCTCAGCCCCCCCCCCCCCCCAAAATTGCACGTGTCACCTAACAGTTACCTCATCAGTGCCCATAAAGTGCAACTGTCACCACCAGAGACTGCCATCAGTACTGTCAGCGGTGTACCTGTCACCCATCGGTGACCAGGGACTGTCACCTGTCACCCCATCAGTCATTGTCACCTGCCACCTCATCAGTGACTGTCACCTGCCACCTATCAGTGATCATCAGCAATTAACTCACCCGTCGCACAGCCTATCACAGCCACCACGTCAAAAAGAATGTACAGCAGCGAGGAGGCATTTTTAGATCCTCTCCATGACTGATGAGGGCACCGGAGAGTTCTCATCAGATTTCGATTCGGAATTTGAAATTGTTAATAGTAGCAGATCGGCGATGGACTCGAGGAAGAATGGATCTCTCCTAAAAGGGCTCTGGAAACCAGGCAGCCACAAGCGATACACCCCAGAATCCTATGCCCAGGCCCAGTACCAGCACTGCCACCAGCGATACACCCCAGGAGTGAATGCCCAGGCCCAGCACCATCGCTGTGGTATCACTCCCAAGTACCAGCTTAGAAATTTCAAATCCCCCAACTACCAGCACTGGAGTGTCACATCCCCCAAGAGCCAGGGCCACTACCCACCTCCCAGATGCTCTTGCTAACCCAAGATGGCTGCCATCAAACTCAGGATCAGCAAGTATTCCCCCTTTCACCGCACAGCCAGGTGTGCATGCCAATACCGAAATTTTACAGAAATCGATTTTCTCTTTTATTTTTGCCCAACAATTTTCTTCAATTTATCGTGGACCAAACTAATCTCTATGCAGTTTATTGTAAACCCCCAATCATCCTATTCCCATCAGTTTTGAGTGGAGAAATTTGAATTTGGAGGAGTTCAAATTGGTTCAGGGCCTCACTATAAACATGGGGGTTACAAAAAAATGAAGGACATGCCTATTGGTCCACTCACCCAATACACCACATGCCCCTATATTCTTCGATATCCGGGTCCCAATATGAAATTATTATGCGCTTCCTTCATTTCAGCGACAACACCCAAGGCCCCCCCCCCCCCCCAAAAAAAATCATTCAAATTATGACAAGTTATATAAACTTTGCCCCCTCATACATATTTTTTACCCAAAGATTTTCAAAACTTTACGTCCCTGACCAAAACATGTGTGGATGAGTCCCTGCTACACTTTACAGGCCGGCTAGGAATAAAACAATTTATTCCTAGTAAAAGGTCCAAATACGGGGTCAAATTCTATAAACTATGTGAAAGAGCCACAGGATATCTGTATGCATTCCGCATATATGAAGGAAGAGATTCCCAGCTCGATCCCCCTGACTGCCCGGCCTACACGGGCACAAATGGAAAAGTTGTATGGGCCCTGGCGTACCCACTGCTGAGGAGAGGTTACCATATATACCTGAATAACTATTATACCAGCCTGCCCCTTTTCAAACACCTCTACCTTGAAAAAACCCTGGCCTGCGGAACCACCAGAAAGAACAGGAGGGGCTTCCCACAATCCTTGGTGAATAAAAAAAAATGAGAAAGGGGGAAAGAGCAGCTTTGAGAAGCAACGAAGAGCTGGCCTTGAGGTGGAAGGATAGTAGAAATGTTAATATGATGTCCACCATCCATAATGACACCACAGTTGAGGTTCAAAGAAGACGAGGGCCGATTCAAAAGCCAACGTGTGTTCAGTATTACAATCTTTACATGAGGGGGGGGGTTCGATTTTAATTACCAAATGTTTCAGCCCTACTTGGCAACAAGAAAGTCCCGTTTTCTGGTACAAGAAAGTCGCAATTTACTTATTTCAATTGGCCTTTTATAATGCATATGTTATCTACATCAAACTGAAAGCCCACCCCCTTCCTAAAATTCATCGAAGAAACTGTCACGTTCCCCCCCCAGAAAACCTTTGCTCTGATGCTGTTCGCCGACTTCAAGAGCGCCACTTCACAGACAACATTCCACCATCTGAAGCAAACCAAAGACGCCAATAAGTATGCCGTGTATGCAGCAAAAGAGGATTTCTTAAAGATACCAGCTACCATTGTCCGGACTGTCCCCAACCTGGCCTGTGCATTGGAGAATGCTTCAGACGTTATCATACATCCATACAATACTAGCCCATATTTTAATAATTTCCCCGTTTTTCATCTGTGCTGACCATTTTCCATGTTTCCTCATATAACCATGCCATTGCCTTCCACATATACTGACCCTGGCCTGTTTTTCCACTATGCCTCTTTCTACTGTTTGGACTGCTTTCACGTGCACTGACCCTGGTCTTTTTTACCGATTTATGCTTCTGCCTACCGTTTGGACTGCTTCCCCATGAACTGACCCTGGCCTGTTTTATCACCTACGCTTCTTTCTACTGTTTGGATTGCTTCTCTGAACTGACCCTGGCCTGTTTTATCAACTATGCTTCTGCCTGCCACTTGGACTGCTTGCACGTGAACTGACCCTGGCCTGTTTTATCGACTATGCTTCTGCCTACCGCTTGAACGCATCTGTTGCCCTGCTACTGTAGTACAAAGGGGTCTCGCATATGTGAGGGGCTCCATAATTGTTTTTCCGGATGGAGAAAACCAATTTTTTGGTTCTCTCCGAGTTTTGTAAATTCCGGATTAGGGTCTGAAGTCCGGAGGCTTCAAAGAGATTTGGGTGGGAGAAGCCTCTACCCCTGACCCCAGGTCTTATTTGCCTGAGGCCCTCAGCCTGCTGCTGACTTACTACTATCATGCCTCTGCCTGCCGCATGAAATAAGCTGTAGCAAGAGGCAGAATGATTATGAAGGGCTTCAGTGTACCAGGACCAATATTATGGCTGTTTTGACCATGTCTCTGCCTGGATAATTCCTTTGGACAAATGCTGTGGCTGTGCTGACACTATCCCAGTATTGACTATAGACGATATTCCTGCCTGCTGCCTGGAAAATTACTATTGTAGTCCTTGCATGTCCCTGACTGATGCCTGGACCAATGCTCTCCTCTGTGGACAACTGCACTACTAAAACCACAGGTAATCTTTTTTTTTTTTTTTTTTTAAACTTTCCTTAATAGAATGTATTTTGTAGTATAATTCTTGGTATGTACATGCTATTTGTTAGAAATATGAGGGGCCTTTAACCACTTTAATACAGGGCACTTTCCTCCCTTCCTGCCCAGGCCAATTTTCCCCTTTTAGCGCTGTTGCAGTTTGAATGATAAATTGCGCGGTCATGCAACACTGTACCTACACCAAATTTGTCATTTTCCCCCCACAAATACAGCTTTCTCTTACGTCCTCCGACAGTCGCCGCCCCTTCATATTCATCACCAATGGGTTATGTCCTCTTATCCGTAGGAGTAGCTAGGCAATAGAATATGTTAGTACAAAAGACTTTTAACATATCCCCACCCCCAGGGGGTGGTCCCCTCAGTACATAACCCTCCACTTCCTGTAACCAAACCAGTTTCATTTGTCTAGCTGTTAGGAGTGGCTGGATGTTTCTGTGCTGGGACACCTTGTCTCAGCTCTCTTTCCTTTCTTTGGATTTTATTTGAGTTTTTTCTCTCTTTCTTGTTAGCTGTTATTTTAACAGCGTTAGTTAGTTCTTCGGAAGAAGAGGATCATGCGGGCTGCGTCTCGGGCTGACCCCCCTGGTCGCAGGTTGTGGGTCAGTGGTTTCTCAGCCCGCCATCGAGCGTTCAGTCAGGTATCGCTCCTGAGTTTTCTGAACGACCCATCCCTGTGTCGTGCAGGGATGCCAGGTGAGGTGGCTACCTCACCGGACGCTGTGCGGTTTCTCAACCCACCTTCTGATGCGTCCTAGATGCGACTCTCCCTGCCTTATGTTCAGCGGTTTGTTCGCCTGTGCGGGTTCCCCACGCCATGTTAGAGGTAAGTGTATGTATGTGGGGACCTGTCTGTCTGGGGGGTGTCAGTCTGGGACTGTGTTACCTTACCCTGTGTTCACAATGTTACTGTCTCCCTATCCCTCATGTTGCATGCTGTGGGCTGCAGGAGGGGGGGTTGTGCTGCACTCTGTGTCAGTCTGTATGTGAACGGCTGTGTGCTGTGGGGCTTGAGTTTCTCATGCTTGGGGCACATTACAGCGCCGCTGCGGCGGTTTAACATGCTTCCTTTTGCTGGGCAATTTGTATGTTTTTTACTTCACCCTCATGGGGTGTGGGAGCGGCGGTTTCGGCGCCAAACGGCGCCATTTTGGCTGCGATCGCTCCGGCCGCATGTTTTACATGCATGGTGGCCATTTTCTTGTAGCCTCCATAGGCTTTAATAGAGCGCCCTGTATACCAGCACTTCCTTTCCTTCAGGAGCACCGCAGGCAGCAGCAGCAGCAGCGATCTCCAGGTTCATTTCCCTCTATTCCCTGTATCCTGCCTTGGTTTAATTGTCCCTGTGGGGGTCCCTTGTGTGGGGTGTTTGTGTGCAGTGGGCTACGATCGCAGCGCTCTCTTAAAGGGGCGGTCACCCATTTATTTTACTGCTACAGGGGCATGGATTCTCAGGAAAACAAATTTCCTACAACTTTAGTGGGAAGCCAGGGGTCTGCACTCTCCCCCCCTGGGGGGGATTTGGCTGCGATTGTGGCTAGCCTTGCGACTCAGGTGCAAATGCTGGTGGCTGCTCAATCCACAAAAAGGCCCAGAGTTTCAATTTCCTCTGATTCAGAGGGTGATGGTGCTGGGGCTGCTGTGGCTGGGGTCTCCTTATCGGGGTCCCGTTCCTCCCTGGACCTTATCGGGTCAGAAATGGAGGCTGAGGTGGAGGGGGTTGATAATTCTCCCCCTGGCTCGTCTGAGGAGCTTGCACTCATGGATGAATTGGTTGCTTCTATCAAGCAAACACTGCGGTTAGAGGAAGAATCATGTCCTCCAGCTGCCTTGGCGGCTTATGGGACGCAGAAAAGGCGCAAAACGTCGCAGGTGTACCCCTGCACTGATGATTTCCAAAACGCTGTGAAAGAACAGTGGCGTAATGTACGCAAGCCATTTGCTGTACCTAGTAGGTTTAAGCTACGCTATCCCTTTACGCCTGCTACTGATGAGCGCTGGTGTATTCCACCGCCGGTGGATCATGCGATAGCGGTTTTGAACAAATCCACTGCGATTCCGGCTGAAGACACCCCGGTGTTCCGGGATGCCACGGACAAGAGGATGGAATCTCTTGCCCGTCACACCTATTCTATTATGGGTTCTATGTTGAAAGCCTTATTTGCTTCTCTTATGGCGGCCCAAGCGGTCGCGAGCTGGACGCAGGTGCTTAGGCGGGTCCTGGTGGCTGATTCTGCCCCCCAGGCGACCTTGGATATGGTGGATCAAATCCACCAGGGTGTCATGTACTTGTGTGATGCGGACCTGGATATGGTTCCGTTGGCTGCACGTGTACACAGTGTGGCGGTGTTAAATCGCCGCTTGGTTTGGTTGAAGTGTTGGTCTGTGGATCAATCTTCCCGTAAGACTTTGGCCAATCTGCCTTATGATGGTTCTCGCCTTTTTGGCGAATCCTTAGATGCACTAATTAAGGGAGTCACGGGTGGTAAGAGCACGCTCTTGCCCCAATCCCACAAGCCCAAGGCGGCTCCTGGTAAGAAGCATGCTTCCTTTCGACCCCATCAGGGGTCCTTTCGTGCCTTTCGGTCACACTATAGGGGCAAGCCGTCAAAGGGTCAAGGCTCCCACAAGAAGCCGTGGGCTGGTAAGCAAAAGTCCGGCCAATCCGGTTCTGCGGCCCACAACAGTGCGGCCTGAAGGGGCGCCCTCACCCGAGTCTGGGGTGGGGGGACGCTTGCTCGCTTTCTCTCGGCCATGGCTGTCCCGGGTTCGGGACAGGTGGGTTCAGGAAGTCGTTCGATCTGGTTACAAGATCGAGTTTCTCTCTCGGCCGAAGAGCAGATTTTTTCCCTCAAATCTTCTGTTATCCCCGGAGCGTTTGCGGGACCTGCGTCTAGCGGTGCAGGACCTGAGGGCTCAGGGTGTGGTGGTCCCGGTGCCTCATCGGGACAGATTTCGGGGGTTCTATTCCAATCTGTTCACCGTGCCCAGGAAAGAGGGCAAGGTACGTCCGATTCTGGACTTGAAGGCGCTGAACCGCTTTGTGCGGGTGCGCAAATTCCGCATGGAATCCCTGCGGTCGGTGGTGGCTGCCCTGGTTCCGGGGGAGTTCATGGCTTCCATCGACTTGAAGGATGCGTATCTTCACATCCCCATTTTCGAGGGTCACCAGAGGTACCTTCGTTTCGCCATAGCGGAGGATCATTACCAATTTGTGGCTTTGCCTTTCGGTCTCGCCTCGGCTCCGAGGGTGTTCACCAAAGTGCTGGCTCCGGTTCTGGCCTTGTTGAGAGCCCAGGGCATATCGGTCCTGGGATATCTGGACGATATTCTGGTTCGGTCTGCGACCAACCAAGGTCTGGTGAAGGATCTGTCCGTCACGTTGCAGACTCTGCAAGAGTTTGGTTGGACGATCAATTTCCCAAAATCAACATTGTGCCCGTCAGTCCGCCTCCCATACCTGGGAATGATTCTGGACTCTGTCCAGGCGAAGGTCTTCCTACCGGACGACAAACTCAGGACTCTTCAGGAGGGTGTCAGGTCCCTCAGGGACAATCAGTTCTCGTCCATTCGGACGTGCATGAGGTGTCTGGGATTGATGGTCTCGGCTTTCGAGGCGATTCCCTTCGCTCAGTTTCACACTCGGGGTCTCCAAGCGGAGATATTGTCCAAGTGGGACGGGCGACCGCACTCTCTGGATCTTCAGATATCCTTGAGTTCTCAGACCAGAAGTGATCTTCTGTGGTGGCTTCGGTCCCCCTCAGTGTCGGGGGGCAAGTCTTTTCGTCCCCTTTCGTGGACGGTGATCACCACGGACGCCAGCCTGTCGGGCTGGGGTGGTGTTCTGGGCGTTCTGTCCGCCCAGGGTGTGTGGTCGAAGGAGGAATCCTCCCTTCCGATCAACGTTCTGGAACTGCGAGCGATACTCCTCTGTCTTCATCGTTGGACGGACAGTCTCCACGGCTGTCCGGTCAGGGTGCAGACGGACAATGCCACGGCGGTGGCTTACATCAATCACCAAGGGGGCACCAGGAGTGCCCAGGCGGCTCGAGAGGCGGCTGCGATTCTGTCTTGGGCCGAGACGCATGTCCCGGCAATATCAGCAGTTCACATTCCGGGAGTGGAAAATTGGCAGGCGTATTATCTGAGCCGCCAGACCCTGGACCAGGGGGAATGGTCCCTTCACCCGGATGTCTTCCAGATGTTGTGCGCGAAGTGGGGTCTTCCGGAGGTAGACCTGTTCGCGTCTCGTCTGAACAACAAAGTTCCACGGTTCGTGGCAAGGACGCGCGATCCTCGGGCAGACGCGTCGGACGCGTTGGTTGCCCCGTGGCATCAGTACCGACTGATGTATGCGTTTCCACCGCTTCAATTGCTGTCCAGGTTCCTTCGCAGGTTGCACTCGGAACCAACTGCGGTGATTCTTGTGGCACCGGACTGGCCTCGCCGGTCCTGGTACGCAGACCTCGTAAATCTGGCAATCGACGTCCCGTGGCGTCTGCCTCTTCGAGAAGATCTTCTGTCGCAAGGACCGATCTTCCATCCTGCTTTACAGTCGCTGGCTTTGACGGCCTGGCTGTTGAAACCGAGGTCCTGAAGAACAGGGGTCTTTCCCCTGAGGTCATTCACACCTTGATCAATGCGAGGAAGTCTTCCTCGGGGAAGGTTTACTACCGTACTTGGAAGGCGTATTTTGCCTGGTGCGAATCCAGGGGTTTCTCTCCTACCACTTATTCAGTGTCTAGGGTATTGTCCTTCCTTCAGACGGGTGTTGAACAGCGTTTGGCGCTGGCTACGATCAAAGGTCAGGTGTCCGCTTTGGCCGTTCTGTTTCAGCGTCCTGTGGCATCTAACGCTTTGGTTAGCACCTTTGTGCAGGGGGTACGTCATCTGATCCCTCCTAGGAAGGACCCTCTACCCCCTTGGGACTTGAATCTAGTCCTGTCTGTATTGCAGCGTGCTCCTTTTGAAAGGATCAGGGAGATCTCGCTGTCTTTGTTATCCAAGAAGATCGCCTTTTTGGTGGCTATCACTTCGGCTCGTCGAGTGTCGGAGCTGGCAGCCTTGTCCTGCAAGTCTCCGTATCTGGTTGTGCATTTGGACAAGGTGGTCTTGCGACCTAACCCTTCTTTTCTTCCAAAGAGGGTTTCGGACTTTAATCTCAATGAGGATATTGTCCTGCCTTCGCTCTGCGCAAAGCCTAAGCATCCGACGGAGGTGCTGCTTCACTCCTTGGATGTTGTCCGGGCGATTAGAGTCTACTTGAAGTCGACTGAGTCTTTTCGCAAGTCGGATGCCTTGTTTGTTCTTCCGGAAGGTCCTCGGAAGGGCATGACGGCGTCGGCTTCTACCATCGCCAAATGGATCAGACAGACCATTGAACAGGCCTACGCTTTGAAGGGGAAAGTTCCCCCTGTACCTGTGAAGGCGCACTCTACCAGGTCTCTGAGTACGTCTTGGGCCTGTCGTCATGGGGCCTCTGTGGCCCAGGTGTGTAAGGCGGCGACTTGGTCGACCGTTCACACTTTCACAAAATTCAGAGTAGATGTTCAGGCATCGGCTGATGCTTCCTTTGGCCGCAAGGTTCTTAGTGCGGCTGTTCCCTAGAGCCCTTGTTGCGGGTTCTTTGACTGTTTGGGACTTTTGTTTTTTCCCTGGGTTTTCTTGCTCCTGTTGAGCGAGTGTTTTGTTCTTGTGCCCAACTGGTTTCCTTCCTTTGGTAAGGTTCCTTTCTCTGATGGGGAGACGGCGTTGCCTTGGGCGCGGCTGCGTTCTTCCCACCCCTCATGTTTACACTGCTTTGGGACATCCCATTGGTGATGAATATGAAGGGGCGGCGACTGTCGGAGGACGTAAGAGAAAACGGAATTTTTGTAAAATCTTACCTGTAAAATTCCTTTCTCTGAGTCCTCCGACAGTCGCCGCCCCCGCCCCTCTTTTGGGGTTTTTTCATGTACTCTCTACTGCTATTTCACTGAAACTGGTTTGGTTACAGGAAGTGGAGGGTTATGTACTGAGGGGACCACCCCCTGGGGGTGGGGATATGTTAAAAGTCTTTTGTACTAACATATTCTATTGCCTAGCTACTCCTACGGATAAGAGGACATAACCCATTGGTGATGAATATGAAGGGGCGGCGACTGTCGGAGGACTCAGAGAAAGGAATTTTACAGGTAAGATTTTACAAAAATTCCGTTTTCTTTTGGTGGTATTTGATCACCTCTGGGTTTTTTCCTTTTTGCTAAACAAATAAAAAAAGACTGAAAAGTTTGAAAAAAAAAAAAAAAGTTTTTTTGTTTAGGTTATACAATTTTGTAAATAAATAAGTTTTTTCCTGCACTGATGAGACTGCACTGACCAGCACTGATGAGGTGGCACAGATAGGCGGCACTGATAGGCGGCACTGATATGCAGCATTGGTGGGCACTGATAGGCGGCACTGATAGGCGGCATTGACGGGCACTGATAGGTGGCACTGGGCACTGATAGGCGGCACTGATGGGCACTGATAGGCGGCACTGGTGGGCAATAATGGACACTGGTGGGCGACACTGAAAGATGGCAATGATGGGCACTTGTGGGCAGCACTGATGGGTAGGGCACTGGCGGGCAGCACTTATGGGGAGGGCAATGGGGTGCTTCCTGAGCCCTGATTGCCATCCCTGGTGGCCATAGTGGGCATCCCTGGGGTCATAGGTGGGCATCCCTGGGGTCATAGTGGGCATCCCTGGTGGTTCTAGTGGCATCCCCCACTGAGGGTCTGCACTGGTAATCAATGATCTGATTACCAGTGCCGACCCCCCCCCCCCCCCCTGTCAGGGGAGCCACCGATCGGCGCTCCTTTACTCGTGCCTGTCAGGCACGAACTAAGGAAAGCCGATTAACGGCTGTTCCTGTTTACTATGTGACCAGCCGTGATTGGACACGGCTGATCACATGGTAAAGAGCTACGTCAGTAGTCTCTTTACCGAGATCAGAGATGCAGGGTGTCAGGCTGACACCTCGCATCACCGATCGCCGCTCTGCGCGCCCCCGGGGGGCGCCCAGAGCTGTATTATCCTGCCACCGTCATATGACGTCCGGTCAGGATAATACAACCACATTCCCGCCGTCAATCTGTTATAGGGCGGGCAGGAAGTGGTTAAAAATGATGGGTTGTCAGGAAATTAGATGTGTATTTTATGTTCTTATATGTTCTTAGAATGCCTGACGGTGCTACTTAAATGTTGGCTTCTGCACGTGGTCACGCTGTGTAAAGGTCTCACACATGTGGTATCGCCATACTTAGGAGGAGTAGCAGAGTGTATTTTGGGGTGCAATTTTTGCTATATACATGCTATGTATTTTATATTATATTATAATATTGTATAAATGGACAACTTTGTGTAAAAAAAAATGCGTTTTCATTTTCTTTCCACATTTTTCAAAAACTTGTGGAAAAAAATAACATGCTCAAAAGACTCATTATGCCTCAAAAAGTATACGTTGGGGTGTTTGCTTTCCAAAATGTGGTCATTTTATGGGGGCTTCCATTGTCCTGGTGCTCCAGGGCCTTCAAAAGTGCGATAGGTTGTCAGGAAATTATGTGTAATTTATGCTCCTAGAATGCCTGAAGGTGCTTCTTGGATGTTAGGCCTCTGTATGTGGCTAGGCTGTGGAAAATTCTCACACATGTAGTATTGCCATACTCAGAAGGAGTAATAGAATATGTTTTGGGGTGTAGTTGCAAGTATACATATGCTGTGTTCGAGAAATAACCTGTTTTTAATACGACAATTTGAAAAAAAAACAAAAACAAATCTTCATTATGCAAAGAATTGTGGGAAAAAAATTACAACTTCAAAAAACTCACCATGCCTCTTTTTAAATACCTTGGAATGTCTACTTTGCAAAAAGGGGTAATTTAGGGGTTATTTGTACTTTCCTGGCTTGTTAGCATCCCAAGAAATGAGATAGGCCTTCAGGTACATCAGGTGTGATCAATTTTCAATGATTGGCACCATAGCTTGTGGACTCCATACCTTTCACAAAGACCAAATAATATACACTTATTTGGGTTATTTTTAGTAGCAGTATAGATTTTGGCCAAAATTTGTGAAGAAAAATTACTAGTTTGCAAAATTTTATGACAGGAGCAAATGCGTTTTTTTCACAATATTTTCAGTCTTTTTTTATTTATAGCACAAAAACAAAAAACCCAGTAGTGATTAAATACCACCAAAAGAAATCTCTATTTGTGTGGAAAAAAAGGACAGATTTTTTATGGGTACAGTGTTGCATGACATTCAATTGTCATTCAAAGTGTGAAAGCACTGAAAGCTGAAATCGGTTTGGGCAGGAAGGGGGTGAAAGTGCACTGTATTGAAGTGGTTAACAATTGTTATAAGTTCATGGTCATTGAACTGACTATGAATTTATAGCACGGGGAGAAATGAGGTGTGTACGGATCTGGCCATCTGCAAGCAGTGCTGTAGGTCTGTACAACAATGAAAGGGTTAAATCACCATAAAAAAAAAAAAAAAATATATATATATATATATATATATATATATATATATATATATATATATAATGTGTGACTCTGCAGCCATGTGAGCTGCTCAGATGTGATGGGGAAGAAATGTTCAGCATAGAAACACACTGAAAACTGAGCATGTGCCATAGCTGACAGCACTGCTCTGCAAAATCCCCAACTGCAGTGGGGACATGGACAGAAGAGGGAGATAGAGAGCAACAGGATCAACCAGGTTTTTGGCAGAATACAGAAAACCAATCCCATGGCGACTGAGTGAATAAGAACAGCGTGTAATACAGCATTTACTGATAGGTTTTTAATGATGTGGGTTTAATGACACTTTAAAGTTGTCTTTGGGAAATAGACATATAAGTGCTTCCAGCATTGCTGCAGAGTTTGAAGGGGTGTGGTGGGGGGGGGGGGGGTCAGCCTGTCAGTGCTCAGACCATACACTGCATGAAATTTGTCCGCACATCTGTCATCCCAGAAGGAAGCCTCTTCTAAAGATGATGTACAAGAAAGCCTGCAAACAGTTTGCTGAAGACAAGCAGACTAAGAACATGGATTACTGGAATTATGTCCTATGGTCTGATGAGACCAAGATAAACTTATTTGGTTCAGATGGTGTATGTGGCAGCAACCAGGTGAGGAGTACAAAGACAAGTGTTTTGCCTACAGTCTAGCATGGGGGTGGGACTGTCAGGAACTGGGGCTGCATGAGTGCTGCCGACACTGGGGAGCTACAGCTCATTGAGGGAACCATGAATGCCAACATGTATTGTGACATACTGAAGCAGAGCATGATCCCCTCCCTTCGGAGACTGGGCCGCAGGGCAGCATTCCTACAGAACGACCCAAAACACACCTCCAAGAGGACCACTGCCTTGCTAAAGAAGCTGAGGGTAAAGGACGGACTGGCCAAGCATGTCTACTGACCTAAACCCTATTAGGCATCTGTAGGGCATCCTCAAATGGAAGGTGGAGGAGCGCAAGGTCTCTAACATCCACCAGCTCCATGATGTCATTATGGAGACATTTGAGGACCTCAGTGGCAACTTTTGACGCTCTGGTGAACTCCATGCCCAAGAGGGTTAAGGCAATGCTGGAAAATAAGGGTGGCCACACAATATTGACATTTTGGGCCATATCTGAACATTTTCAATTAGGGGTGTACTCGCTTTTGTTGCTAGCGGTTTAGATGTTAATGGCTGTGTGTTGAGTTATTTTGAGGGGACAGCAAAGTTACACTGTTATACAAGCTGTACACTCACTACTTTACATTGTAGCAAAGTGTAATTGTTTTTCAGTATTGTCACCTGAAAAGATATAAAATATTTACAAAAATGTGAATGGTGTACTCACTTTTGTACTGTATATAGACTACTCTCTCCTGAAGCCTGCATCCTTTGCAACTCTCAGAGATCATCCAAAAGACGATTCGAAAACTTCAGGCTTTTGGCTCGTTGATCAACTTAAAAAAAAAAAAAAAAATCTTCTCTCCAGCCTTCCATGTGCCCAGAATATCTGGGCCTCATCCTAGATACATCTCAGTCTTTATATTTATCGTTCTTCCAAAGGAAGTTCTTTAACCACTTAAGCCCCGGAGGATTTGGCTGCTAAAAGACCAGGGGGTATTTTGCGATTCGGCACTGCGTGACTTTAACGGACAATTGCACGGTCGTGCGACGCTGTATCTAAACGAATTTGGCGTCCTTTTTTTCCCACAAACAGAGCTTTCTTTTGGTGGTATTTGATCACCTGTGCGATTTTTTTTTTTTTTTTTTTTTTTTTTTTTGATCACGCGCTATAAACAAAAAAAGAGCGTAAATTTTGCAAAAATAGCAATATTTTTCACATTTTTTTATATGAAATTCCCCCCCAAAAAAATGTAAAAATCAAAATTTTTTAACATTTTCGGCCAATTTGTTTTATGCTACATATGTTTGGTAAAAGAAATCGCAAAAAGCGTATTTTGATTGGTTTGCGCAAAAGTTATCGCATTTACTAACAAAGGGAAAGATTTTTGTCATTTTTGTTGGTTTTTTTTTTAACGCGTAATGGCGGCGATCTGCGATTTATTTTGCGGTACTGCGACATTGCGGCGGACAGATCGGACCCTTGACTGACATTTTTGCCACTTTTGGGGTTACCAGTGACATTTCTACAGTAATCAGTGCTATACATATGCACTGTTACTGTAAAAATATACTGGCAGTGAAGGGGTTAACTTTTTTTGAAAGGGAGGGGCTATGTGTGTCCCTAGGGGCGTGCTTTCTACTGTGATTGGCTGTGGCTTCAGATGTATGAAGAGTGATCAACGGTTCTACATAGTAGAACCGTATGATCATCCTTCATACACAGGGGAGAATGACAGGCAGCTTGTTTACACAAGCCGCCTGACTTTCTCCCTCTCCCCCGCCGATCGCAGAGTGACCGGCGGACATCGGGTCCGCCGGTCACACGCGCGGGGGGGGTCCGTGACCACGCGGGAGCGCGCCTCCGGCGGCACGCGCTCGCTCCCTAGACCCTCACAAGCTAGTGACGTAGCCCTACGTCACTTTGCCTGTGAGGGGCTGACCGCCGACGTAGATAGTCGTGCGGCGGTCGGCAAGTGGTTAAGAGCTCATGCTTGACAACTGAAATTAAAAGCGGAGTTACAGCCATTTCTGTGTTTATTCATAGTCAACAGCTACAGAAAGTGTAGCTGCTGACTTTTAATAAACACACACTCAACCTGTTCTATCATCCAGCGATGCGGCTGCTCAAAACCTCTGTGCTCTCCCTAGCACCGGCATCACTAGTGTGTGCACCCGGCTGTGACCGCTTTGAAGTTAACAGATTGGTGTGCACTGCGCATACCCGAGTCACTCTGCGTGTCCTAAATAGCCGGGCAATCTTCTGGGACCTGTGACGTGTCACAGAAGTTTGTAGGGAGGATGGAGGACAGGAGAACTTCCACCTGAGCAGAAGTGGGAGTGGGTACTTGTCAAAACTAGGTACCGTCCAAAAAAAATGACATGTCAAATGTGGCATGTCAGGGGTCCGATGTCCTTAAAGCGAAACTTCCACTTTTGGGTGGAACTCTGCGTTAAGACAAATCCCACAGTGAGAGTCGACATGAGTGGTTGCATTTGAGGTGGTACCCTTCGCCCAATTACATTCAAGAACTTTCCAACTAAACATTCTATCACCATGGAGGCAGGCTCAGTCCCTTGATCTGCCTGTGCTTTTACCCCCCAAACAAGAAATTCCTTGTTCTGATATATCACCATTTCAACTCTTAACACTGGAGATATCCTTCCTTCCCAACAATTGGAAAGGTCTTACAACAGATGCAAGTCTATCAGACTGAGGAGGAGTCTTCCACTCTTTGACAGTTCAAGGAACATGGTCAAGGTAGGAGGTTAAACTCCCTATCAACATATTGAAGCTGAGAGCGTTCTGGCTGGCCTTTCAGCAATTTTGACAACCAATTTTAATGGAGTCAGACAATGCTACAACAATGGCATATATCAACCTTTAAGGGGACACAATGAGCCTGGCAAACTAAATATTCTCATGGACAGAAACTCTCCATCCAGCGATTGCTTTCATCCACATTCCAGGAGTGGACAATTGGCAGGCATATTTATCTCAGCTACCACCACTTGTGTCGAGGGGAATGGTCTCTTCATCCAGATGTGTTCAATCTGGTATGCCAAAAATGAGAGATTCTTGATGTGGCTATCCTAGCCTCCAGATACAGCAACAAACTACCTCTGTTTATATTCAGAACCAAGGACCCTCTAGCTCTGGCAAGTTTCGGCCTTATCCATCCTTTTCCAAAGTCCTTCTCCTTTTGTGTTCCCTCAAAAAAACTTTTATTCAAAGTGTTTCTCTTATTGACCCCCTCTTATAGCACTCTGTGCCCCCCTGGGCCCTTAATTGGCTCCTTCTGCCTTGCAAAAGCCACTCTTTGAACACATCAGGAGATACTCCTTTGGAGTCTCTTACCAGTAAAGTGGCTTTTCTGGTGGTCATTATGTCTTCGACATATCTTGGACTGGGGGCTTTTCCTATGAAGAGCCCTTGCTTATACTTTACTTCACAACTATAGGGTTGTATTACGCCCTAGACCATCCTTCCTTCCAAAGGTGGTGTCAGTTTTCCATCTCAATGTAGACATTATTTTGCCATCATTGTGCCTTGCACCTAGGTATCCTAAGGAAGTCTTTCTGCTAAGGAAGTCTGTCCTGCTTTCTGCAGGACAGTCAGAGCCATTCGAATGTACCTTAAAGCTACTGCTTCCATTAGACAAATGTTTTCCTTTGGTCCTCACAAGGGACACCCTGCTTCAAAAGCCACCAATACTAGGTGGATATGGATATTAATAACTGGAGCTTATGCCTTAAAACAAGCACCATGCACAATTACGCATATAATCCCCCAGATCTGTTGGAGCACCTTGGGCCTTAAGGACCAAACCTTTGTCACACAACTCCCCTTAAGGCCTACATCTTTTGTTTCTTTTTAAAGTTTTACAAGTTGCATGTTCAATCTTCTGCTGATGCAGCTTTTCGGCTGCAAGATTCTTGCATCGGCACTATGGACCTAGGTTTTTTTTTTTTACCCCTGTTTTTGGGCTTGTTGGCACAGTTAATTTAACCAGTGTTTGCCCACCCTTGTATTTATTTCTTTCGGATGTCCCATAGTGTATGAATAAGTTGCCTGGGTCCTCTACTGTACAGTTAAAGTGACAATAAAATCTGTTTGTTTTAAACGAAAAAAAAAAGTTTTCCTACCTGCTCTCTCCAGTGGTTTTGCACAGAGCAGCCCAGATCCTCCTCTTCTTCTCGTGTCCCCCACCATCACTCCCTGCCCCTCCCTCCTGCCGAGTGCCTCCACAGCAAGCCGCTTACTATGGGGGGCACCCAAGCTGAGTCGCTGCTCTGTATGTCTATTCAGACATGGAGCTGTGGTTTGGCCCCACCTCGCCTCTCTCCTCATTGGCTCACTGACATTGATTGACAGCAGCGGGAGCCAATGTCTCCCGCTGCTGTCTCAGCCAATGCTGGATCGAGATTGGGCTCAGGTAAGTATTTGGGGGACTGCTCCACACAGATGGTTTATTTATCCTAATGCATAGAATGCATTAAAATAAAAACAAAACCACTTAAAGCGGTAGTATACTAAAAAAAAAAAAAAAAAAAAAAAAAACCCCTGCAAGACAAAGACATAATGAGCTAGTATGCATCGCATACTAGCTCATTATGAAATACTTACCTTAGAACGAAGCCCCGACACGGACCCCCGGACACCGCTGTGGAAGCTGATATGACCTTCAGAGGGCATGCGCGTCAGCGGCTGCATGCAGTGCAAATATTTCCTAAACCGTGGAGGTTTAGGAGATATTAATTGTACCTACATGTAAGCATTATTATAGGCTTATCTATTATAGGCTTATCTAAAGTTAAGTCACAAAAAGCGGTATACTACCGCTTTAAGGACCAGGCCTATTTCTCGCACTTGTTGTTTGCAAGTTAAAATCAGTATTTTTGCTAGAAAATTACTTAGATCACCCAAATATATATATATATATATATATATATATATATATATATATATATATATATATAATATAATATAATATAATTTTTTAGCAGAGACCCTAGAGAATGAAATGGTGATCATTGCAATACTTTGTCACACCGTGTTTGCGCAGCGGTCTTACAAACACAATTTTTTGGGAAAAAATACACTTTTTTTTTTAACTAAAAAATAATAAAAGTTAGCCCAATTGTTTTCTATAATGTAAAAGATAATGTTACGCTGAGTAAATAGATACCCAACATGTGTTGCTTCAAAATTGCGCACGCTCGTGGAATGGCGACAAACATTGGTACTTAGCCACTTCAGCTCCGGAAGGTTTTACCCCTTAATGACCAGGCCATTTTTTGCGATTCGGCACTGCGTTACTTTAACAATTGTGCGGTCGTGCAACGATGTACGCAAATACAATTGATGTCCTTTTTTTCCCACAAATTGAGCATTCTTTTGGTGGTATTTGATCACCTCTGCAATTTTTTGATTTTGCGCTAAAAACAAAAAGAGCGACAATTTTGAAAAAAAAAAAAAACACTTTCTGCTATAAAACATTCTCAATAAATTTTTTTAAAAAATCTTAATTTTTTTTTTTTTTTTTTTTATCAGTTTAGGCCAATTTGTATACTGCTACATATTTTTGGTAAAATCCCAAAAAGCGTATTTTAATTTGGTTTGCGCAAAAGTTAAAGCGTTTACAAACTATGGGATTGATTTTGGACTTTTATTTTTTTTTTTTGTTGTTTTTATTAGTAATGGCGGTGATCAGCGATTTTTTTTTTTTTTTTTTTTTTTTTTTTTTTTTTTTTTTTTTTTTTGCGGGACTGCAACATTGCGGCGGACAAATCTGACACTAAGTGACACTTTTTGGGGCCCAGCAGTGACCTTAATACAGTAATCAGTGCTAAATAATATGCACTGTTACTGTATTAATGACACTGGCAGGGAAGGGGTTAATACTGGGGGTGATCAAGGGGTTAAATGTAAGCCTAAATGTGCTTGCTAACTGTGGGGGTTGGGGCTCTGTGATAGGCACACAGACAGGGTGGGGGCTCTGTCATAGGCACACAGAGATCGGTGTTTCAGCTTGGCAAAAACACACCATCTCACTTGAAACACACCACATCTCACTGTGCCTGTGTGACAGGAGAGCTGCCTCCTTTGTTTACATAGGCAGGCGGCTCTCCTGTCAGTTTCTCTGAAGATTGCGCAAGGCCGGGGGCTATTGAGCCCGCTCCTCCCACGGTCTGGCTCCCGCTGTGCCACAGAGACTGCATGCTTATAATCATGTATATCTATGTGTATATGCGCAGCTGAGCCGCTCTGCCGCAGTAAATCTGCAAGTCGGCAAGTGGTTAAAAAATCTCAATAGACGACGCTTTAAACATTTCTACCGGCTACCAGTTTAGAGGTACAGAGGAGGTCTAGAGCTATAATTATTGCACTTGCTCTTACCATCGCGGCGATACCTCACATGTGTGTTTTGAACACCGTTTACATATGTGGGCACGACTTGCGTATGCGTTCGCTTCTGCGCGCGATCTCAGGGGGACATGACACTTTACATTTTTTTTTTCTTATTTATTTTACTTTTTTTTTTTTTTTTTTTATTCTCTCCGCTTAAAAAAAAACAACTTTTTTTAAACACTTTTATTCCTAGAAAAAGGAATGTAAACATCCCTTGTAATAGAAATAAGCAGGACAGGTCCTCCTTAATGTGAGATCTAGGGGTCAAAAAGACCTCAAATCTCACATTCACAGTAAAAAAGAAAAAAAAAATAGCCCTTTAAGGCCGTTGGGAGGAAGCTACGTATGATGTCGCTCCGGTCCTCCAAGGCCATAGTCGAGTGGGGGCCAGCTTGCCCTCACTCGACTTCCTGCCTAGGAGGGGAAAGGGCCAGATCGTTGTCCCTGTTACCGACGGCTCCAGTAAGCTGGCAAAACGACCGGGAAGAGGGGGGGGGGGGCACCCCTCCTGCCGCCCATGAAAGTTATCTCGCGGCTAACCTGCCGCTCGGGCCACTTTTTGTGAAAGAGGACCGTCTGCCCTGTAAAAAAAATACTGGGGTTACGCTGCCATAACCCCGGTATTTAACATCAAAGTAGCGACGTAAAACTGCAGGGCGGTCCGTAAGTGGTTAAGATAATAGAAATTTTGACTTGGATGTAAATTTAATCTCTTGGCCTTCCTCCCTTAAATCTCCTTTTACTGTTTCATGTCTGATTTTTATAGCAGTTTTACTGCTACAGGGAGGCACCTCTGAGCCGGAATATGTATATATACATGATCCGGTTGTTTCGGGTAGCAGGTGCGAATGCGCACTGCCAGCAACTTGCTCCGCTGTGATTATACACAGCGGGAGCAGAGCGGTGGGTACCATGAACTCCTTGTCTGCCGGCACCCACTGATCCTTTGATCCGGAGGCAGAACGGTGGTCTGCCTATGTAAACAAGGCAGATCCCAGTTCTGTCAGTGGGGAAGGCATGGATCCTGTGCTCCTGTAAAGCAGTACACAAAAACACTAGCTAGGCACAGTCTTAACCCTTTTAGCTCCCCTGATGTTAACCCTTTTCCTGCCAGCATCATTGATATAGTGACAGCGCATATTCTTTGCACTGATCACTGTATTTAGTGTTACTTGTCCCCAGAAACTGTCAACTAGTGTCTGCGACAATATCAGAGTCCTGCTATAAGTCGCTGTTCGTCGCCATTACTAGTAAAATAATATTAATTAAAAAATCCAAAAGTTTGTAGACTCTAACTTTTGAGCAAACCAATCAATGTACGCTTATTGGGATTTTCTTTTTGTTTTTCTTTTGAGCAAACCAATCAATGTACGCTTATTGGGATTTTTTCTTTGTTTTTCTTTATTAAAAATATGTAGCAGAAAACATATTGGGCTAAATTGATGAACAAATTAGATTTTTTTTTTTCAATTTTTATTGGCTATGTTTTATAGCAGAAGGTATTTTATCAAAGATGTTTATAGCGCAAAAAATAAACGCAGAAGTGATAAAATACCACCAAAAGAAACCTCTATTTGTGGGGAAACAAAAGTACATACATTTTATTTGAGTCGCACGACCACGCAATTGTCAGTTTAAAGTAACGTAGTGGCGTATTGCAAAAAATGGCCTGGTCATGAAAGGGGGGTAAATCTTCTGGAGTTTAAGTGGTTAATAAGCTGCATTGCTTGCGCCAAATAGAGGACTCATGGAGTGGGGTAGGGCTATAGGAGAGGCATCCCAGTAGAGGACATATCTTTAAAAGCTTGCCATTGTCCAGTCCACTAAAGGTACAAGCCTATAACCCATGGTATATGAATAAGTCTCCTTTGCCCTGTACTGTGCTTCAGGAAATGGCGTTTTACAAGCAAGTCAAACTTTCTCTTTTCCTTGGCCTCCATGTTGTCACTTTGTCACTTGCACCTCTAGTAAAAATGACAAGTGACTCTGCTGATGCTCATTGGCAGGCATGCCACCTTGGAAAATGCCATGCAGTCACTGTTGCTGTGAAAGCATGTATGAAGGAAGTGGCAGTGGGAAATCAGCAACACTGACCTTCAACAATAGATGAAAACAGAAAAGATGTTCGAAATTAATGGTACATAGTGCTTTAGCAAATAAAATTTCACTCCATTAAGGCTGAATACACACTATACAACTTTTGTTGATAGATTTCCTTTAGCTTTACCTTAAACTATGTAGTGCAAGGGCCTGCCTGACTGCATACAAACCGAAAGAGTTTAGGTTTGACCTCATATTGTATGGTTTTGGTAAATCTAAAGGAAAAAATCTAAAGACAATTATAGTGTGTATCCAGCTTAAGGAATTGCTTTCTTTCTGTCCTACAGAGTGGTATCAGGTAGCAAAGAGTAATTTGAAAATCTAACCGGGATGTCCGTCCCCCCCCTCCCGCCGCCTTCTGTCCACGTCAGCCGGCTGGATGGTATCCCGATCTAAGCCGGAAGCGGTTTCGATTGGGTCTCCGATGACGTAACCCGGAGGTGTCGTCCATGACGTCACTTCCGGGTTACTCTGCTGCAAAAGGCGGCAGATTTATAAAACGACTGTATGCAAAAATGCAGTTTTTGGCGTTTTGCATACATGAAAGTGTAGTGGAGGGGTCTAGGGTCTTTTAGACCCTCGATCCCTCCATAAAGAGTACCTGTCACTGCATATTGGTGTCACAAGGGATGTTTACATTGCTTGTGACAGCAATAAAAGTGATCAGATTTTTTTTTTAAAAAAAAACCTGTAATAAAGTTAAAAAAAAATAAAATAGGAAAAAAAAATAAAAATTTTAGCCGCCCCCGTCACCGTTGGCTCGCGCGCGTAAAAAAAAGGTATACGGAAGTCGAGCCGCGAATGAAATCGCTGTTCAAACCACACATGTGAGGTATCGCCGCGATCGCCAGAGTGTGAGCAATAATTAAAAAAAAAAAGAGCTACACTCTTAACTCTAAACTGGTAACCGTTAAGAAATTTTAAAGCGTTGCCTATTGAGATTTCTATTGACCGTAGTTTGTCGCCATTCTACGGGTGTGCGCAATTTTAAACCGTAACATGTTGGGTATCTATTTACTCGGCGTGACATCATCTTTCACAATATACAAAAAAATGGGCTAACTTTACTGTTTTGTATTTTTTAAATGCAGTGAAATGTGATTTTTAGTAATTTTTCCCAAAAAAATGGCGTTTTAAAGACCGCTGCGCAAATACTGCGTGACAAAAAATATTGCAATGACCGACATTTTATTCTCCAGAGTCTTTGCTAAAAAAATATATATAATGTTTGGGGGTTCTAAGTAGTTTTCTAGGAAAAAATACAGATTTTAACTTGTAAACAAAAAGTGTCCGAAATAGGGCTGGGGCTTAAGTGGTTAAAAAAAAAAAACTCACTTTTCCCTTTACGATTAATTACATGTCTAGACAAGGTGTTTTTGTTTTTTGCATGAAGCTTTAGAAAAATAATGGTCAAAGCAGAACTTTATGTACTCGTATGCATTAATACCTTCTGCGGTGCAGTGGACATCCATGCCTCATTCAGTTTGTGATAGTTGTGGACTGAAACACATTTTTATATAACATCTTAATCTCCTTTAGTCTTTAGACACCCTTGTTAGTTTATATAAATTTTCCATTCGTGATATCTTTCTGCTCATTGGCAGAGAATTTCCCATTCGTTCTCTCCTGCTAGAAATGTTAGCACTGGGACCTAAATAAAAAGGGGGAACTTCTAGTGGAGTCACAGACTGCCAAAAGATTCTAGTCTTCTCTCATGTGAAACATAATAGACTACACTTTCAGGGAGCTCCTCTCAAATAAAAAATAATAGGTAGACATGTTTAAGGTGGAACCTGGTACACCAACATTTTTTATAGAAAACAAAAAAACTAGTTCTAATTTTTTTAAATTGTAAAACAGAGCTTGCTAAATTACAGATTTAACCTCTGATGAAATATAGTAAAATGAGTGCAGACAGTTAATTTTATAAATACACTAAATGATTGCGGTCAATATTTCCTACATAAAAAGGCAAAATATTTGTCATCCTTTTTTATAAATGGTTTGGTTAGTTCCTTGGTTTGCATGAACACTAGGGGGTGCCAGATGCTTATTTTCCCATCTAACACATGAGTGGGCAGCTCATTCATTTTTATATCCCCCATCAGGGTGGCTTCAATTAGGTGTAGTACCTAATTTAACAGAGGTTCCTGAGGGGCTAGGAGCATTGGAACATTAAAATAAGACAATAATACCTACATCTTATTAGACTAATTTAAATTCAGGTTCCACGTTTGGGGAATATGTGCTTTCTTTCTCTCTCTCTCGATGTTTTATGACAGAAATATGCAATAAAGTATGATTACAGATTTTCTTGTTTCCCACTAGCCTTGCAAAGTAGACTGCAAATAAAAATGTTACATATAGATATAGATCTGTGTATCTCTCTTATCTCTCCAATTTATGTCTGTCCTATTGGTCTTGTCTGTCTAGAAATTTACAGTAGTTATTTTTTGTCACTGGTCTCAATGAATAAAAATACATTTTTGATTAGCAAAAAACTAACCTTGCACTTAATGCTTTCTTTGCATGTGTGTCAATTATTCTGTCCGTCACTTGCTTGTTTGACTTTCTCTTTAGAGACTCGTATGTATAGGTGCGAGTATCTTTTATAGATCATTTTCAAAGTGGCTCTTTCCTATTTTTTTTTTTTTTTATTTGTGCCCAAAGTGTTAAATGTTTAGTCAAAGAGCAATCAATCACTATGACCTATTAAATCGTGTTAGCTAGTATTTGCTATACTGCATGGCTTTGTGGAAATTCTTTCCTGCTGTCAGGAGAATCTTTCAGTGTTTCCTGTGTTTTGTACACTCATTGAAAAGCCTGCCCAGATTTCAGCGAAGTGAAGAGAGACTGACCAGCACATAACCAGTTGGAGATATTGCAGCATGCATAGAGGAAATCTCCAATATGCCTGCTATGTAAATGTTGCCTCTAGCAAAAAGCTTGTCTTGTTGTCCCACTCTGTGTATTTTATTCCATACTATACTGTCAAGCAAAACAGTTTTGGAAATCTACAGAACATTGTCTAGAAAAGATCAGCAGCTTCTTCCAGAATTTATTTAGATTGTCTGTTCCTCTAACATACTTATTTAAATAAAAATAGAGCAATTTAGTAAAAGACTTAAAGTAGAAATTCATGCTAAAACGAAAATCTTTAAATCTACAGGCATCCGCGACCAAATGGCGCTTTTCCACTGCATGGAACCAACCGGTTTGGCTCACTTTTGCGCTTTTCCACTGCCGCATGGTACGGTGTTGGAACGGTTCGGTGGCGCTTTTCCACTACATGGAACCAAACGGTACGGCTCGCTTAAACCGCACCACCTCGGTTGTGGTTCCAAGAGGGCTGTACCGATACCATATCACACAATCCATTACATGCAGCCTTGACTGTTTGTCACTACTAGTCACTGATTGGTCAGAGAATCATTCTTATCCCACCCACTTACTACTTTAGTGGAAAAGCAAACAGTACCATGCCGTACCATTCAGTGGAAAATCAAACCGAGCCAAGCAGGGCCGAGTGGAGCAGAGCCGGTACTTGAAGTGGAAAAGTGCCATAAGACTAACCTATCTAGCCCTGTAAATAAGAAATCGCTATCCAAACCTCTTCTCTAAAGCCCGTCCAGCCCCACACTGAGCTGTCATTGGCGGCTGCTCTCTTTAGGTGTGTGCAGAGGAGGTAGCCGACAATGGAAGCCCCATAGTAACGCTATGGGTGATGTCACTTACCAGGCATTTTCCTGCCGCTGTCTCCTCTGCAGAGCTTCCGCCACTGGAAAACAGACCAAGTTGGCTTCAGAAAAGGTACGTATAGCGATTTTTGCTTTACAGGGTTAGATAGGCTAGTTTTAGATTGTGGACGCAAGTAGATTTAGAGATTTTAGTTTTTGGGTAAAATTCCACTATAAAGCAGAAGTAAAGTTAAAACCTATCCGATTTTGGAGGTCTTTTTTTTTTTTTTACCACTTCTGTCCCTTTTGGCAAAATTTCCTTTAACTTCCTCTTCTATAGCCAAAACAGGAAGTGAGGGGATATCCTTCCAAAGTGAGGGAAATCTCTGGAAGTCGCTGGGGTCATCAGGTCTAGTGTCCCTGTGGGAAGATTTGCCCTTTTTATTGTTCTGATGACAACCTGAAACTTGGGTTTTTTGGATTCACCTTGAGGGCCAGTTCACACCGGAATGCGGTGTGGGATACCTGAGTTTCTCTGTGTGCGTTTCCCACACCACGTTCAAAACGCACTGCAGTCTCAATCTGCCACAGATGTCAATATTTATTGACACCGCAAACACAGGTTGCAAATGCAGTACATTTGTCTGCACTGGATCACATGATGCAGAAGTACCATGTGATGCGTTTGCAGTGAGTTTCCAAAGGTAATGTATGCACTACTTTTGGTGTAGTGCAGTGAATGGGCTGAAATCGCACCGCACAGAATTGCCTGTAAATTGAATGAGCTGAAATTGCATTGTAAAGAACTGCGTGTGATTTGCACTGGAACGCACCAGCCCAAACTCCTGGTGATTGTTAAACTGCATAAATGGAAAGGGTGAAATCTCCCTAACGGAGACCTAGACCGCCATAAAATCCTGACATGTGTTCCAATACCTCTCCGTTCCCCTTAAAGGCAATTTTCTTTTTTTTTTTTTTTTTTTTTTTTTTAGGTTCACTTTAATCATTTTAAATACAAGGTTTAGAAGTTTGATATTGTTTATGCCCTAAATTGTTCATGTTTGCAGGCTGTATTTTTACCAGTAGTGGTGCTTTTTTTTTTTCCTAGTTTTAACAGACCTTTTGCTATTTCAGGTCCTTGGTTTTCTCATTAAAGAGCTCTGTAGCTTTCATTTTTTCTGCTGGTGAAATCTTGCTGTGGCAAACACTTAAAATAAATCTAAAACATGGTGGCTGTCAGTGCTGGTCTCCATGCAAAAAACGGAAGTCTTTGGCTGTTGTAATCATGCAAAATGTGTGCAACGAGTCGTGAAAAGAGAAATCCGAAATAGACCAGCAATGGTTGCATGTTTATTTCATGCAGTTTTTTTGAAATATAGAGATCACCAACGGGAGCCATATGTACTGCCATACACATGGGATGGAACATGGCCATGTTTTTCAACAACTGAGGAAGCTTTTTGTTTCATGCACAATATAAAAATGTAGCTAAAGCAACACGTCATCCAATAGAGTCCTTTTATGTCCAACTCCAAACTCTTGCCTTTTTCTATCCTACAGGCTCAACATTATTTGCCCCCTGCTGGAGCATTCACCCACCGTCAACTGGAGTCATATCTCCTTCACCACTCTACTCCTACTCTTGCGTTACACGACTATGTTGGGCGTTTCCTTCAATCCACATCCTATAAATGTAAAGGCATCACTTTAATATCAACTCTCTTCAGACAAAATACTTGTTTACTAAAAGCGCAGCCCTTGTGAGATGGGAAAAAGACATCAACTGCACATTTTCAGATACTCAATGGCTACACGCCATTTCCCTCAATAGGACGACTTCTAAATGCATCACATATTGGGAAATCTCCCAAAAAATTCACCATAGATGGTACCTCATGCCTGTCCAATTGCATAAATTTGCCAACTTAGATGATAACTTTTCCTGGAAAGGATGCACTCAAGTGGGAACTATATCGCACATTTTATGGGAAAGCCCCCTTATCTCCTCCCTGTGGAAAAGCGTCTTTTCCCTGATTTCCTCTATCACGGGTAAAGTAACTACACCTTCCCTCCCTCTCGCGATCCTAACATTGGGAATCGACAACTTTTCTGCCAACTTCAGACCCACAGTAAACCACATTCTTTGTTCCACTAGACTACTTATAATGCGCACGTGGAGACGCTCAATGCTTCCTTCACTTTCGGACGTAGTGGCACAAATGAATGTGATTAAAGAGCACGAACGTGTATTTGCATTCCGTAATATAAATTATCAAAAATTTCTGGACCAGTGGGCACAGTGGTCTTTCTGATTCACATGACTACCAATTTCACTGATTATCATTGCTTTGCTTGTTTATCTCTCGTTTATTGCAATCACTCTACTATGCTCTCCTTGAGTTCTACAGTATTTAATACGTTGCTCTGTTTGTTACACTGTTACCCTCTGTAACTGAATGTTCTCTGTCTTTGACTTTAAAGTTTTACAGATATTTAACTGTACAGCTCTTAAATTTCAATAAAAATTTATTTTGAAAAAAAAACAAAAAAAAACCTAGCTATAAAGCAACAAATGTTTACATTTAACATATTTGGCCAAGATGACCATTCTAAAAGAAGTTGGAGAATCTACCTGTTTTCAAAATGTTGTTTGAGGCCCAGTGCTTGTATAACAATGTGATATTATCAGATCAGATGAAATTCACTGCAGTGTGATGCCCTACATACTCTATAGTAATTTGTGCAATACATCTTGTATTACAAAAAAGCAGCTTGTCTCAACCTTTTTTACACTGGGGAACCCTCAAAACAACTTTCTGGCCTCAGGGAACCCTTGTATTAGCTACCATATCTACAGCTCTGGGTACATTTGAGTGATAGCCAGTGAGAATGCTCCTTACATCTTTGATCATTGGTAAGAATCCTCTTGCAGATGGCTAAAAAGATCATCAATGTCAGTGAAAACTCATTTGAGAGGCAGACGTTGCTCATTTCCCAAGGACCCCCAACCTCTAAAGGAACCCTAGGGTTCCACAAAACTCTGGTTGAGAAAGGCTGCTATAAAGTGTCGACATGTATGAGGGCTGTTGGGCTCATGGTTATGTCTTCCAACCTTTGTTAATGAAGACTTTATATAAGGAAACTTTCTCTTGCGTCCTCTGACAGTCGCCGCCCATTCATACAGTCTTCACTACTGGGGTATTGGTCTTATCCACAGGAGTAAGCTAGGCAGAAGATTTTGTTAGAAACTTTCACAAAACTTTGCATAGACACACCTATAGGGGGCTGTCCCTCTGGTCCAATACCCCCCTGCTAGCAGCATTCCCAATTCAGTTTGTCTTTTGCCTAGTTAGGAGTAGACAGGCTTCCCTTGGCTGGGGCTGCAGTCTCAGCCTTTCCTTCATTTCTATTTCTGCTAAGTGATTTTTCTTTACACTCTTAGCTTTTTATTTGTTCCTGCACTTAGTCAGACTTTGGAAGACTACAGCGTTTGCGGAGCTGGGAATCGCACTGGTTGTACTAGAGCCTTACGGAATCCCAGCCTGCCATCGAGCGTTAGCAGGCTATGCGTACGCCCAGGCCTCGCAAACAACCTGTCCCTGTCCTCAGGGACAAAGCCTGTGGAGTGGCTACTTCGCTAGGCTGTCTCAACTGCGGTACGCCGCGAGTTGCTAGCGTCCTGTTTGGCTGACGGCACCCCCACCCAGAGTGAGAGGCTTTCCGTCAGAGTGGCACCCATGTTTTCGCTGGATCGGTGAGTACCATGCTACCCCTCTGTCTATGGCATTTTCTGTTGGGGGGTGTATGTGGGGCCTCTGTTATGGGGATGGCAGTCTATTTGGAGTCTGTGATATCCCCCTCATGTCTGTCTGTATGGTTCCCGTGTGTCCCTCACGGTCCCTGCGGGGGCGCTATATCGGTCCTGCCGCGGTTTTGGGGGGTTTGCGAAGGTCCCTGTGTCCCTTGTGGTGCTTGTGCAACGTTTTTGGGGTACAAACATGTTTGTGGGGGCCGCAGCGGTGTAAAATCGCAGGGCCGCCATTTTGGGTGTGGGCAGGCTGTTTGACCTCATGTAAGGGCAGCAGCCATTTTCTCTGTAATGCTTGGCGCCATTTTCGGGCGCCATCTTTAGTGCGGGCAATGTGTTTCCCCATGTGCTCGGCGGCCATTTTCTCTGAGCCTCCCCCATAGACTTACATTGGCAACCATGTTCTTGTGGCTCAGACCTATGTTCGGCCTCTAGTGGCATGACATTTCCTTCTTCTAAGCACTCAGATCGAGCTGGCAGGGTGGTACTGTATAAACATACTTCTGGGGGCTTTTCTGCTATTTTTTGGGTTTATATCTCTGCTGGCAGTTATATCCTTCAGTGCCTGGTAGCACAGGCTAGTCGCTAATTGCGGTACATTGCGGCGGGAACCGCCGCTATCGCCGATTTAAAGGGCCAGCACCATTTAATTTCTAAGTGTTTCTATGGGGTCCCAGGATAGCAAAATTCCCCCCAGCTCTGGTGGAGGGTTCAGGTACTCCTCTGCAATTGTCTCACCTACTGCTGCGTTTACGACTTTAGCGTCTAAAGTGGATCTGTTGATGTCTGAGCGGGCTTCTAAGAAAAGGCCCAGGCTTTCTCAATCTTCTGATTCGGAGCTAGATTTGTTTGCCACGTACAGTGTACCCCTCAGGGGTCTCAGTCCTCTCAGTCGGACGGGGGGAAGGAGGAGGAGGTGGGAGATTTCCCCCTCCGGGCCGGCTAGAGAACGCGGTGCAATGTCTGCGCTCATTAGCTCTGTTATAGACACGCTACATTTAGTAGATGAGTCTTCCTTTGGGACCCACAGAACCCAAAAGTTGGTTCAGGTGTTTTCCCTATCCCGCTGTTTCACGATACAATGAACGAACAATGGCGCAATTTAGAGCGCTATTTTTGATACCCAAGGGGTTTCAGTACCGTTATCCCTTTGCGTCTCTGGTGGATTCGCGCTGGACTGTGGCCCCTAAGGTGGACCACACGGTATCCAGGTTAAACAAAGCCACTCTGATGCCCGCAGGAGATTCCCCGGTGTTTGGGGACCCGGTGGATAGGCGGGTGGAGTCTCTTGCCCACCACTCCTATGGTGGCAGGCTCCTTGATGAAACCCGTGTTCGCCTCAGTGGACTAAGGTGCTCAGACGCACCCTTGTGGCTGATTCCGCCCTTCCTGCTACTCTGGAGAAGGTGGACCAAATTATTCAGGCTGTTTTTATACCTGTGTGACGCGGCCTTGGATGAGGCCCCCTTTAGTCTCCCGCTTATCTGCGTTTTGCAGTGACGATCCGTCGCATCATGTGGTTGAACAGCTGGTCAGCCGACCAGACTTCCAAGTAGACGGTGTCTGACATCCCTTATGCAGGTAATCGCCTTTTTGGGGACTCACTGGACAAATTGGTTAAGGGGGTCACTGGGGGTAAAAGCACACTGCTACCCCAGGTGTCCAGGGGCAAGTCTTTCCACGGTAAGCAGGGCCCTTCCTTTAAACCTAACCAGGGGTCCTTTCGTGCCTTCAAGGCACAAGACAAGGGAAAATCCTTCAAGGCCTCCAGTGGCCAGAAGAAGCCTTGGGTGGGCAAGCCAAAAGCCGCCCACACTGGCACGGCAGCCCAGTCCGCCTCATCCTGAAGGGGCGCCCTCACCCGCTTCCGGGGTGGGGGGACGTCTGCGCTGTTTTTCCGGACCTTGGCTGGCCAAGATTCAGGACAGACGGTTCAGGAACTCATTCGCTCAGGGTACAAGATCGAATTTTGACCGCGCCCAGCAGACAGATTCTTCCCTCAAATCTTCTTTTGACCCCAGATCATTTCCAAGGGCGGTTCAGGATCTCCTCGCCCAGGGGGCGATCATCCCGGTGCCACATCGGGACAGGTTTCTGGGGTTCTACTCGAATCTGTTCATGGTGCCCAGAAAGGAGGGCAAGGTGCGTCCAATTCTGGACTTAGTTTCAGAACCGCTTCGTGCTGGTTCAAAAGTTCTGCATGGAATCCCTCCGATCGGTGGTGGTCTCCCTGAGCCAGGGAGTTTTCCTGGCTTCCATCAACCTCAAGGATGCGTGTTTACACATCCCCATTTACGAAGGTCATCAGAGGTACCTCCGATTCGCAATAGCAGTGGAGCACTGTCAGTTAGTGGCGTTGCCTTATGGTCTCGCTTCGGCTCCAAGGGTGTTTACCAAAGTCTTGGCTCCTGTCCTGGCCCTGTTGCGGGCGCAGGGGATTGCCATCCTTGGATATCTGGACGAGTTCCGGTGCCACTCTGTTGCACGATCTGTCAACCACAGTTCAGATGCTCCAGGAGTTCGGGTGGACCATCAATTTTCAGAAGTCGACATTGTCTCCTTCTGTTCGCCTCCCTTACCTGGGGATGATTCTGGACTCCGCCCAGGCAAAAGTCTTCCCGCCGGAGGAAAAACTCCGGACTCTACAGAACGAGGTCAAGTCCCTCAGGGACAACAAATCCTCATCGCTCAGGACCGGCATGCGGTCCCTGGGATTGATGGTGTCGGCCTTCGAGGCGATACCATTTGCGCAGTTCCACACACGATCTCTGCAAGTGGAGAGTCTGGCCAGGTGGGACAGGCATCTTCAGTCCTTTGGAAAGGAGGATATCTTTGAGCCACCAAGTCAGAGCAGATCTTCTGTGGTGGCTCCAGTCTCCGGCTCGAACGGAAGGAAAATCCTTCCGGCCGTTGTTATGGACGGTGGTCACCACGGACGCCAGCCTGTCGGGCTGGGGTGGCGTTCTGGGCAATTTATCTGCCCAGGGCACTTGGTCGGAGAAGAAATCCTCTCTACTGATAAATGTCTTGGAACTGAGAGCGATCAGACTAGGTTTGATCTGTTGCTTGAATCACCAAGGGGGCACCAGGAGTGCCCAGGCGGCCAAGGAAGTGGCCAAGATTCTGGCGGGTCTCAGGGGTTTCGGCAGTTCACGTTCCAGGTGTGGAGAACTGGCAGGCCGACTATCTGAGCTGTCAGACCCAGGACCTGGGAGAATGGTCCCTACATCCGGAGGTGTTTCAGATGCTGTGTGCACGATGGGGATCCCCGGATGTGGATCTGTTTGCGTCTCGTCTCAAAAACAAGGTGGGGTGGTTTGTGGCAAGAACACGCGATCCTCTGGCAGACGCCTCGGACGCGCTGGTGGTGCCTTGGACTCGGTATCGTCTGATTTATGCCTTCCCCCCCCCCCCCCCGATTCAGTTGTTGTCCAGGTTCCTTCACAGGTTAGTCTCGGAACCAAGGTTGGTGATTCTGATGACCTCAGACTGACCGCGCCGATCTTGGTACGCGGACATCATGCAACTGGTCATTGAGCCTCCTTGGCGGCTCCCAATACGGGACGATCTGCTGTCTCAAGGGCCGATCTAACATCCTGCTTTACAGTTGCTGGCTTTAACAGCGTGGCTGTTAAAAGCCAGGTCTTGAGAGATCGGGGTCTCTCGTCGGCGGTCATTCCTACCTTACTTAAGGCAAGGAAGGCCTCGTCCGGTAAGATTTATTATCGTACCTGGAAGGCTTATTTCGCCTGGTGCGAGTTGCAGGGTTTCCATCCTCGCTCCGCCTTTTCGGTGGCGAGGGTGTTGGCATTCCTGCAATCTGGTGTGGACCAGCGTCTTGCACTGACCACTATTAAGGGTCGGTTATCTGCACGGGCCATTCCTTTCCAGCGCCACTTGACGTCAAAATCCTTGATCCGCACCTTTATTTAAGGGGTGCATCATCTGGCTCTCCCTAGGGGGGCACCCTTGCTTTCTTGGGACTTTGAATTTGGTTTTGTCCGTTTTGCAACGTCCTCCATTTGAGAACATCCAGGAGATTCCTCTGCCTGCACTGTCACGGAAGGTCGCCTTTCTGGTGGTGATCACATCTGCTCGCAGAGTGTCAGAGTTTGCGGCCCTATCTTGCCGCTCTCCCTACCTGGTTGTTCATAGGGATAAGGTGGTCTTGCGACCTCATAAATCTTTCCTTCCAAAGGTGGTGTCGGATTTCCATCTCAATGAGGACATTGTCTTGTGTGCGAATCCTAAGCACCCTAAGGAGTTTGTCTTGCATTCCTTGGATGTAGTCCGGGCGATCCGGGTTTACCTGTCTACTGAATCCTTCAAAAAGTCGGATTCTCTTTTTGTCCTTCCTGAGGGACCTCGGAAGGGTATGGCCACGTCTGCGGCAACCATTTCTACATAGATCAGACAGACGATTGTACAGGCTTGTTCGTTTAGGGAGCGGGTTCCGCCCTTCCCTGTCACAGCGCATTCTACCAGAGCTGTGGTTGTGTCTTGGGCCTTTCGCCATCAGGTGTCGGTGTCCCACCTGTGCAAAGTGGCGTCCTGGTCGTCCGTGCACACCTTTACAAAATTTTGCAATCTTGATATTTTGGCATCGGCAGATGCCTCCTTTGGCCGCAAAGTTCTGGTGCGGCAGTGCCTTGGGGGAGACATGGCATTTTTTAGCCTCTCCCCTCCTGTTGGGGTTTTTTCCCCCTTGGTTATTTTGCTTTCCTGGGTTTGTCGCTCCTGTTGAGCTTTCCTGTTACCCAGTGTGTTACCTTTCTGGTCAGATAAGGTTCTTTTCTCTGACCTGGGTGCTGCGTTGCCTTTTGAGACGGTTACGTTTCCCACCCCTCACATCTACACTGCTTTGGGACGTCCCAATAGTGAAGACTGTATGAGTGGGCGGCGACTGTCAGAGGACGTAAGAGAAAATAGAATTTTTGTAAGATTTTACCGTAAAATTATTTTCTCTGAGTCCTCTGACAGTCGCCGCCCCCCGCCCCTCTTTTGGGGTTCATGGACTATCTACTGCTTGCTACCAAACTGAATTGGGAATGCTGCTAGAAGGGGGGTATTGGACCAGAGGGATAGCCCACTATAGGTGTGTCTATGCAAAGTTTTTTGTGAATATTTCTAACAAAATCTTCTGCCTAGCTTACTCCTGTGGATAAGACCAATTCCCCAGTAGTGAAGACTGTATGAGTGGGCGGCGACTGTCAGAGGACTCGGAGAAAAGAATTTTACGGTAAGATCTTACAAAAATTCTATTTTTTCATCTAATGGACTGAACCCGAACCAGGTTCAGGTAATGAAAGGTAAAGAACCTCCATGAAATTATGTTACAGGAGCATTATAATTTTTTTCTGTAATTTATCAGTTTTTTTTTTTTTTTTTTTTATGCTGTGACCATGATAGCAATTCAGATTGTACCCAAGGCGAATGTCAGTTGTGGTTACCATGGGTAATGTCGATTTGCAGTTCCATTAAGTAAGCTTAATAATGCTTTATCAACAGATAATAAAAATGATGACATTTGAACTCACATTAACAATGTTTCAATTACTAATGGCAGTTTAGTAAAATATACTGGACTATTGTAAGCTATGCCCCAGTCTCATGAAACGTGATCTAGTAGATGCTATGTATGTTTTGGCAGAAAATGTTCACTCAAGTTGTTTCAGGGACAGTAAGTCCCATGAACAGCTGTTGGCAAATAGACCCAGGTTTCTAAATGTACTTGGCCTAGTGGGGTTCCCAGCTGCACAGTAAAGATCTTAACACTGTAGATCTATTGCGTGACTCCAGTGCCAAAAGCAAAGTCCTGGCTACGTCTGCTGTGACTGAAACAAATCCTGCAGCATTGATCAGTCAGAATAAAGGGGGTTATCCGTGCAAAAGAAAAACCTTATGGAAATCGATTAGCACTCTTACAAATTCCTTGTGGGCTTCTATGCTGAAAAAATACTGCAGTATGTACAGTGTGTGTCTTAACTACATCTGACATTTTGTAGCCGGTAGAGCTCAGCAAGAAATGTGCTTTATATCCCTTTCTACTGTCAAGTCTGGATACTTCTTAATTTGCATAATGAGAGTTCTTCAAATATACAAAATATTTTAATTCCTTTATTTTATACATGTTAACCCTTGAGGTACATTTATTAAAAAAACATATTTTTAATTCATTACCACAGGTTAAAGAATAAGAGCAAAGCAATGTGATCAATGAATGTGTATAGTTTTCTATAAGATCCCTTTTTAAAATGTAGGAATTTATTTCTATACACCTCAAAAATGCGTTAGTCTGTCTCAAAAAAAAAAAAAAAAAATCAATGCCTGCATGTACTAGTTTTAAGGTCAGGGCTTTGTCCCCCTCAGAGGACTTTGAGCGATCTGTCCATTGTAATTGAAATTACAACTCCACTCCCCAGTCTATTTGAGTGTGGTGTCAAGCTAACCATGGGGTATGCAACTCCTATCATAGTTGACTGTCCTCAGTGATTTTAGTTGATTGCAACACGTGAGAATATATGGCTATTTTTAGTCATGCTGCCTATGTGATCTTAATTTTGAGTCTACCTAAAACTCCTATTGGTAGATGACGAGTTGTGTCACTTGAGATTTTTGTCTATCACGAATCCTAATGGTGCATTCTACTGGCTGTCATTGATGGTCCAACTTCCTTGACAGTCTTGCTCCATCCTCTTCAGCTTGGGAAGTCTCAATCATTTTGCTACTTGATAAAGTAAATAAATACTAATGGCAAATAAAACCATCATGTGTTTGCTTTTGGTAGGTTTCGCTGAGAACTAGGTTTTAGTGACCACAAAAGACATCCATAGATCACTGCTGGTGATCAAAAGTTCAGTTGACTTGATGCCTTTACTGATGTTCCTTTTATCACAAGATGTATTTTAACAAATCCAACACATTTCTTCATCCTTGCTTTACAGCGTGGATGAACAAGTCCCCCTGTTGGGCTCTCCGAATGCCCAAACAGCAGCTGCAGCAGATTGGGTGCAGCTGCTGTTCAGCTGACAATTTTTCTCCAGACCCCTTCATTTTTTAATCAAAAGATTTCGGCAGGAAGGGCCAACAGGGCCACCCATGAAACTAATTTTGCACAGTGCATCGTCAGCTTAACAGTTATGAAACAGAAATACCAGAGTACAATTCTAAGAGAGTCCTTTAACCCCCCTGGCAGTATTTCAAATGATTCTTCAGGATTTCCAACGGAGCTATGTGCCAGAAAGAGACATCAGAATCGTTGTTGTCGTCACTTTCCGTACCTGATGACAAATTTTCCCACGAATCGCTATCGCTCAGTTCTTCAAGTAACACAGTTTCGCTGCCGCTGTTTTCCATTTTGTCGAAAAGCGCTTTTCCCGCAAAAAACGCTTTTTGGACGCCATGGTCGTTCTCAATTTTCCAGGCACAAAGAACTGGAAAAGCACAGGCAGTGCACTGGAAAAGTCACCAGGTGCAATCCTGTGGTGAAAGAGCATGATACGGATCACAACTTTGTATTATGTCATTTAGTGTATTTACATTTTTGAAATTGCCACCGGTTCCACCCCCTGCGTCCCAACGCTTGCAGGGAAGGGAACTGGAAGACAGGTGCCGGCGTCGGCCGAGCACACAGTGGGAAGACGGGGGATCGCAGGGGAAGGTGAGTTTTAAAATTTAAAACAGATTTCCTTGCAAAACAATGTACTGATTTTAGCACAGAAATCTGGACATAACCAGACCGCCAGGGAGGTTAATATAGTGTCATCAAAAAAGAGACATCTTGTATAGTTACATGAAGAAGTTGTACATTAGGGGTGAAAGAATGTTACATGAAACTCTTCTCAAGAACGGCAGGCACAAACTAAAAAAGGGGATGTTCTCTCTAAATAACGAGGGAGAAAATGAGGGAGAGGAAAAGAAGGAACGTAAAAAGAGGGGAGGCGACCCTAAGGCCAGCAGATGGCGCTAGCAGTGTTACTCACTAGAGGATGTAATTACCATTAAGAAAGGGGGATAGGTCTCTGCAGTGGTGTACAATGGTAAGGAGCAATGGGGAGAAAAGTGTAATCGAATATAGGGGAACATAACAGTAGTCCTTAGCGAAGGCCCGCAAGAAACTCCTGCAATTTGGGAGAGCTCTAAACAGTATTAAAGCCAGCCAAACCTCTGCAACCAATTTCTCAAAGTCCATAAGGTAATTGAGAGCCTCTAGCCGTTAAAGAAAGGAGTGGTGTTGGATTTCAAATACCTAGGGATCAAGTGTCTCACCATGAAGACGTAGAAGCAAAGGAGTGAATTTTTTGCAATAACGATTGCAGCAATACGGTAAGCAGGGCGAGTTCAGATGAATTGGAGATTGATTCTTGGGTAAGTAAATTATACAGGTTAAAGACAGATCCCAGAAGTTACTCTCTTTATTTGGCATGACTGAAGTAACTTCCATCATTGAGTGTTCCCAAAAATCTTATGTATCTCTTGATAAAGAAGCCTATTAATTATTTTTTTTCAAGTTTACATAAATAATTTATTCTGCATTTTAGTTAGAAATTTGTAAATAACATGGGAATATCTTTTTTTGAAATACAGAGAAGAAGATGATATTAACGATGTCACATCTATGGCTGGTGTTAACCTGAATGAAGAGAATGCATGTATTTTGGCAACCAATTCTGAACTTGTTGGTGCTGTGATCCGGTCTTGTAAGGATGAACCTTTTCTCTTTACATCTGCTCTGCAATCCCGAATTCTAGACATAGGTAAGAAAATGCAAGGTCGTTTATCTATATAAAGTTTGAATTCCATTAACAATACCATACTTTTTACCTGGGATGGTCCTGCAAGCTTCCATTGCTTCAATGCTTTGTAATACTGACCCAGAACAAGTATGCATATCAGGTATTCTGACTTTACTACTGGCATACTTTTCAGGTCATTATTGATCTGCTGTTTAACTCTCAACATGTTGAATCACAGATCCGCAACCATATGCACCGCACGCAATTGTGGCGCTGCTTCGTTAGCTTGAATGGGTTGCGTTTGGCGGCGGTACCACCTGCCGATTGCAACATTTTGTTTATCTTTTGCAATGAGACATGGATACAGCCATAAGCGGCTGCATTGCTTTGTTTAGGGGGGGAGTTAAAACCACTAACCAGCCCTAACAGTCATGCACACAATTTGAGACAATTAGAAACTGTGAATTTTCACCCTTTTCTCAATACAAACTGTCGTTTGTGAGGCTTGGCAGACACATCATGGCCTCCTGGCTGCAACGACTTAAAGCAGAGAATTAAACCGTCAGTCTGGATTTCTAGTTTATGGGTATCATTTAAGGACCAGTGATCACAGTAGGTTGGGTTATTTTATACCCAGTCTGCCAAAAAACACCATATATCAGAAAGACTCAGTATGCGGATGGCAGTGTTGTATATTGAAAAGTTGGAATGGTAGATTAGACTATTTAAATCTTGAATTAGTTAAAACTTAGCCCATAGATGGTGCAAGTTTCTTTCCTGCAACCACAAGTTTCAGTAAAGAAATTTCTCTATCGCTCATTGACAGACGTAGTCTTCTTGATTCTCAAGAGCTGGGTTATGTTGTCTCCGCAGGAGTAGGACTAGGCAGAATGACAAAACGTTCTGGCTCCACCCTAGGGGCAGTCCCTGAGGGTATATCCTCCCTCTCTCTGCTACAGGGAATCAGTTTTTTTCTGTCTAGTCAGGAGTAAGGACCTAAGTTCCTTGCTGGGATCTTTTGGTCCTGGCAAGACTTTTTTTCTTTAAGAAAAAGACATTTTTTAGGTAGTTTTCTCCAGTGTTTTTTTCCTGTGAGATCTTCAAGCAAAAATGCCGGACTGGGCGACACTTGTGGTCACCCCAGCCGGCCTACGAGCGCGCGCAGACCATGGCATTGCGCTTGGTCGGCCGCGACATATTCAAGTAAGTATGCGGGGCCGGGCGACGGGCTGGATGTTGAGATCCAGTGGTCACCCCGGTTTCTGCCTAAGAGCGCATGCAGACCAGTGCGCTGAGTCGGCCGCGACGGAGTCCCAGCAAAGGGACTGACTTTGCGAGTTAAAAGCTCGCTTGGACGCCAGGTACCAGAGAGTCGAGGCGTCCACAAAACCCCCACCCCGGTGGAGAGGGTATTGTGAAGAGAGGGTGCCTATCGGTTCGGTATGGTGAGTAAACGTTCCCTTTTTTCCTCATTATGAGGCAGTATATATTATGGGCCCCTCCATATATGGTCAGTATATATCTGATATTTACAAGTCCCCCTTGTAATACAGCATGTGTTTGTGGGAAGTGGACTTGGTTCAAGAGCTAACACTCTACCCAGCAGACTGTAAATTACAGCAGACATAGGAGGTATAATCCTACCTTATGTGCAGTGTATCTCTGTAGATCCATATGTCACCTCTTAGCAGAGTGCAGGTGGATGTGCTGGGAAGACGATATCGGCGGTCCGCCGCCATTTTGCCGTAGACCGAATGCATGTATGTCCTCAGGTCACGCCGGCCGCCATGTTTTGGAGTCTTATGTCTCTTCTATGGGGGCGGCCATGTTTTTGTGAGCCCAGCTACCTTGTGGAGGGCTGGGAACGCCGGAAGGCGTACACAGGGGGCGGAGCCACGCCTTCTGCCCGGGAAAAAAGCAAACAGCTCCTTCCAGTCTGTGTAAGACAGACGCTGACTGCAGTTTGTTGGAAACTGCACTGCATCGGTTGGTGAGCCTTGGGGGTCCCTCTCTCTCTCTCTCTCTCTCTCTGGGATCGAGAAGCAGGTACTCTGAGGGGCGCTATTGCGCTAGGGCGCTATTGCACACGAAAAAAAAAAAAAAAAAAAAAAAAAGTTTTTTTGTTTTTGCTGGCAAAGGTGTCCTGTATTAACATGGACCCTGCCACTCATGTATCTCCTCCGGATCCCCTCGAGGGGTCTGCGGGATCCTCCAGCACCCCATTGACAATTGAATCTTTGTCAGCTATTATGGAAACTTTTGTGTCCCGGGTGGAAGTGGCTTGTCAGGGACAGGGCGCAAGAAAGCGACCCCCGCCTAACCCCTTATTATCTGAAACTTCGGATTCAGACTCTGAGCCTATTTCTGCAGTTGCAGGTACTTCATCTGGTATTGGTGTCTCGGGTCCTGTCTCTTCAGACAGTGAGGAGGATGTTTCGGCATCCGCCATAGCCCGAGAGGAAGCGTTGGTAAACGCACTCATTGTATCTGTTCAAGAGACTTTAAGGTTACAGGGTACTCCATCGGAAATAGCTGAAACTGAGATCCCTTTTGGGACTAAAAAGCGCATCAAAGTGGCGAAGGTTTTTCCATTGCCCAAATGTTTTGGCAATCCAATCGAAGAAGAATGGCGTCTGCCAAAACGCACTTTTAATATTTCTAAACGCATTGACAGGCGTTATCCGTTTCAGGAAACCCTTATTAAGAAATGGACAGAACCACCTGTGGTGGATTCACCTATTGCTAGATTGAATAAAGCCACGGTTATTCCTTTAGAAGACGCTCCGTCTTTTAAAGATCCAGTGGATCGCAAGATAGAAGCTATGTCTCGCACCATGTTTTCCTTGATTGGATCAGCTTTCAGACCAATAATTGCTATTGGTCTGGTTTCGCAGGCTGTAACTGAATGGACCAAGTGGTTACGCCGGGACTTAGAAGAAGTCCCTCAGGCGGTATCAGATTTGTTGGAACAAATGATACAGGGGTTACAGTTTGTATGTGATGCGGCGTTAGACGCCACTCCATTAATGGCGCGAGCATCAGTCTCAGCAGTGGTTCTCAGGCGTACACTGTGGCTAAAAGGTTGGTTAGCCGACCAAGGTTCCAAAAAAGCATTGGCTAATATCCCCTTTTCAGGAGAGCGTCTATTTGGAGCCAACTTAGATGAGATCATTAAGGATCTCACCGGTGGAAAAAGCACCTTTTTACCGCAAAATTTTAAAGGTAGAGGAACTCGTCAAAGACGAGGGCCTTCTTTTTCTGCTCACAAGAGGTTTTTTTCATCCAGCGGGTGAAAAAAACTAAGTCCTCCAAAGCTCCTACAGGAGGCGTCAGGGGTCGTTGGTCGGGCAAGCAAAAGCCCGCCCCCTCCAGACCTGAAGATAAACCATCCAAAGCCTGAAGGTGCGCCCCCACCCATAACTGGGGTGGGGGGACGTCTTCGCCGGTTCCCGGATCCATGGCTTTCCAGAATCCCGGACATTTGGGTTTGCGAAGTCATAAGGTCAGGGTACAAGATCGAGTTTCGATCTCTCCCACCGGCGCGATTCTTCCCTTCCAATATCCGTCTATCCGCAGATCGTTTAGAAGATCTGAGGAGAGCAGTCACAGATTTACTACAACAAGGAGTGGTAGTCCACGTTCCTTGGACAGAACGGTTTCAAGGGTTTTATTCAAACCTGTTTACAATACCCAGGAAAGAGGGCAAAGTGCGTCCAATTCTGGACTTAAGAGCACTCAATTCTTTCGTCAACATAAGAAGATTCAGAATGGAGTCCATTCGCACGGTAGCAGCCTTCCTGCATCCAGGGGATGTCCTAGCGTCCATAGACATCAAGGACGCCTATCTTCACATTCCCATTTTCGCAGGACATCAGCGTTTTCTACGCTTTTCCGTAGAGGAGAACCACTATCAGTTTGTGGCGTTACCTTTCGGTCTCGCCACGGCTCCGCGGGTCTTCACAAAGGTGTTGGCCCCAATGTTGGCACTTCTGCGCCAAAGAGGTATATCGATTCTAGGTTACCTAGACGATCTTCTGCTTCATGCAGAGTCTCCTCAGACCTTGCTACAAAACATAGAAATTACTATGATTTCTTTACAGGAATTCGGGTGGCTGGTGAACCAGCAAAAGTCATTTCTGGTTCCCACCCAGAGGCTCGAATATCTGGGTCTAATTCTAGACACAGTCAGGACGAGAGTTTTCCTTCCGGTAGGGAAACTTCGAAAGATTCAATCAGCAGTCCAGTTGTTACTGTCCAACAGCTGGTCTTCCCTTCGGACGTGCATGAGGGTTCTGGGGTTGATGGTGGCTTCATTCGAAGCAGTCCCATTTGCCCAGTCCCATACCCGAATTCTTCAGCAAGAGATTCTTCTCAGATGGAATCGGAATCCGGAATCCCTGGACAATCAGATACGATTGAGCAAACAGACCAGAGAGTCTCTGGTTTGGTGGCTTCGGTCTCCAATGCTCAGCCAGGGAAAGTCATTTCTGCCAATATATTGGACGATAGTGACCACGGATGCCAGTCTATCCGGATGGGGAGGAATTCTTGGTCCGTTATCTGTCCAGGGACTTTGGTCCCCGGAAGAATCCAGGTTACCGATAAATGTATTGGAACTGAGAGCGATCAGACTTTGTCTGATTCACTGGACCGAGCAGCTCCAGGGCAGCCCGGTTCGGATCCAGTCGGACAATGCCACGGCCGTGGCTTATGTCAATCATCAGGGGGGCACCAAGAGTGTCCGAGCGGCCAAAGAAGTGGCTTGCATTCTTCGCTGGGCGGAACGATTTGTTCCAACAATCTCTGCGGTGTTCATTCCGGGGGTGGAGAATTGGCAGGCAGATTATCTCAGCCGTCAGACCCTGGATCAGGGGGAATGGTCCCTCCATCCAGACGTTTTCCACCAGTTGTGCCTACGGTGGGGCACCCCGGATGTGGATCTGTTGGCATCACGATTCAACAGGAAAGTTCAGAGATTCGTGGCTCGCTCCCGCGATCCTCTAGCAGAAACCGCAGACGCACTGATCGCCCCGTGGGGGCAATACCAGCTAATATATGCCTTCCCTCCTCTCGCGTTACTGCCAAGACTTCTTCGCAGGGTAGAGGAGGAAGGAATCCCAGTAATCCTGGTAGCTCCGGACTGGCCTCGTCGAGCTTGGTACGCCGACATGGTCAGACTGGTGGCGGACGTCCCATGGAGACTTCCTCTCAGGGAGGATCTACTGTCTCAGGGACCGATCTTCCATCCTGCTTTACGATCGCTGGCTTTAACGGCCTGGCTATTGAGACCCAGGTGCTGAAGGACAAAGGTTTGTCAGCTTCCGTTATTCCTACTCTAGTTGAAGCAAGGAAAGTGACTTCCAGAAAGATTTATCATCGCACATGGAAGTCCTACATTGCATGGTGTGAACCTTTGGGGTTCCGTCCTCGGTCTTATTCGATTAGCCGAATATTGGCTTTTCTGCAACAAGGGGTTGAGCAGAAACTGGCCTTGAGTACTATCAAGGGTCAGGTCTCAGCATTAGCCATCTTCTTTCAGAAGCCTTTGGCTACTCATTCCTTGGTGCGGAATTTCATCCAGGGGTTGCGACATCTGGCTCCACCAGTGCACGCGCCGTTACCCCCCTGGGATCTTAATCTAGTGTTGTCGGTTCTTCAGAAACCTCCCTTTGAAGATATTAGGGAGATTCCTCTACCCACGTTGTCCCAGAAGGTGGCCTTCTTGGTGGCTATTACTTCTGCACGCAGGGTGTCAGAACTGGCCGCATTATCTTGTCGTTCACCATATCTGGTGGTTCATAGAGATAAGGTGGTTCTTCGTCCGAATCCATCCTTCCTACCAAAAGTGGTTTCAGAATTTCATCTGAATGAAGAAATTGTATTACCTTCCCTGTGTCCTAAGCCCAGTCATCCTCGGGAATTTGCTTTGCACTCCTTGGATGTGGTCCGGGCGATCAGGGTATACTTGAAAACGACAGACTCGTTTCGCAAGACGGATTCACTTTTTGTGATCCCAGATGGACCCAAAAAGGGGTTGCCTGCTTCTGCCGCGACCATTTCCAGATGGATCAGACAGACGGTAGTGCAGGCTTATTCTATTAAGGGTCGGGAGCCCCCGTTCCCTGTTAAGGCGCACTCCACTCGGGCACTTAGTGCGTCATGGGCCTTTCGCCATCAGGCGTCAGTGGTCCAGGTGTGCAAGGCGGCTACCTGGTCGTCGGTGCATACCTTCTCTAAACATTATAAAGTTGATGTAATGGCATCGTCTGATGCCTCATTTGGCCGCAAGGTTTTGCAGGCCGCAATTTGAGGAGACCAGTGGTCTACCTCGAGGGTTTTTTTCCGTTGGAAAAATTTTTCTTTAGCCTCATTCTTTGTTTATAATGAGCCTTTAAAACTTCTAGTTTGGCACCGGTTGGGCCTTCTAGATTGGATTTGATTTTGTCAATCCCACCCCTCATTTGTGGCACTACTTCTGGATGTCCCAGCTCTTGAGAATCAAGAAGACTACGTCTGTCAATGAGCGATAGAGAAAAATGGATTTTTGTAAGAACTTACCGTAAAATCCTTTTCTCTTAAGCTCATTGACAGACGTAGTACCCGCCCCTCTATCATTGAGTTGGGTTGGGTTAAATTCTCTGTACTGCTTTAAACAGAACTGATTCCCTGTAGCAGAGAGAGGGAGGATATACCCTCAGGGACTGCCCCTAGGGTGGAGCCAGAACGTTTTGTCATTCTGCCTAGTCCTACTCCTGCGGAGACAACATAACCCAGCTCTTGAGAATCAAGAAGACTACGTCTGTCAATGAGCTTAAGAGAAAAGGATTTTACGGTAAGTTCTTACAAAAATCCATTTTTGCATGATTCCCCCATCAATACAGACAGTGTTGACATGGGAATCCCTCCTGCCGAGCAATTTTCTTCTCCTGACGGGGGCGGGCAGGCGGGGATGCCATCCTCGATGGGAGAAGACAGTGATTATCGCTAGGGATTATATATATATATATATATATATATATATATATATATATATATATATATATATGTGTGTATAGTGACAGTTCAAAATGGTAAAAACTTATGGCAGGTTACCACGGATGTCCCATCAGTGGTGTCAATGGAAGGAATCGTGCCCCGTTAGTGGAATGACCGGCGAAAGAAAACCAAGAAGAAGACAATGTCATTTACATGGATGATGAGTCCAGAGAAACCTCAGTGGAAAGAGATGAAGGAGAATGGAATATAGTTATATATTACAGTTATAATCCTTCCTCCACCACGTGCCCCTTCCCCTGATCTCTCTGTCAATATCGATGGCATTACTATCAGCCCATCCCCGCATGGCAAGGTCCTAGGTGTTGTTCTGGACTCTGAACTCTCTTTTAAGCCCCACATCCAATCACTGTCCAAATCTTGCCGCCTCAACCTCCGCAACATCTCCAAAATACGCTCCTTTCTAACCAAAGACACAACAAAGCTTCTAGTTCACTCCCTGGTCATCTCGCGCCGCGACTACTGCAATTCCCTTCTCATTGGCTTACCTATACATAGGCTATCCCCCCTTCAATCCATCATGAACGCTGCTGCCAGACTCATCCACCTTACCAATCGCTCAGTGTCCACTGCTCCTCTCTGTCAAGCCCTCCACTGGCTTCCGCTCACCCAATGAATTAAATTCAAAATACTAACAACATTTTACAAAGCCATCCACAACTTAGCCCCCAGCGACATCACTAGCCTAGTCTCAAAACACCAACCGAATCGCTCTCTTCCTTTCTCTCAAAACCTCCTACTCTCTAGCTCCCTCATCACCTCCTCCCATGCTTCCCTCCAGGACTTTACCAGAGCCTCACCAATCCTATGGAACTCCTTACCCTTATCTGTCCGATTATCTCCTACTCTATTAGCTTTTAGACGATCTCTGAAAACCCTCCTCTTCAGAGAAGCCTGTCCTACCCACACCTGATAACTGTACTTCCATTTTCTCCATCAGCCCTTCCCCCACAGCTATTGCCTTTTGTTTCACTTGAACCCCCTTCTAGATTGTAAGCTCTAAGGAGCGGGCCCTCTAAATCTCCTGTATTGAATTGTATTGTAACTGTATTGTCTACCCTCATATTGTAAAGCACTGCGCAAACTGTCGGCGCTATATAAATCCTGTATAATAATAATATAGTTGAGTTCTAGAACACCTAGAATTAACCCTAGGGAGCCAACTGTCAGATCTCCCAGCCAAAACTCCAGACCCTTTCAGGATAATGGAAATATCCGGGGTACATACACACCAAGAACCCCAGGGACCCTGAGAGGGACAACTAAAACCTACAACAGATATTTGCCCCTCAGACATGTGAGAGAAAATGAAGGGAACAAATATGGGGAGCCTCCCTATAGGAGGAATTTTTTACCCATGGGATGCAGAGGGAGACCACCAAGAAAAAGGAGGGTATGGACCATCAAGATGGGGATTACCAAGTTGTGGGTGGCAGAACACATGGCAGAGGAGCTGGCAACCACCAAGGGCTCCCAATCCATACCACAGGGAAGTTACATGGGATCAACAAAGAGACGGATGGAGGACTGGACAGGGAGCACCCCCAAAACCACGTGGATGAGAAAGAGAAAACAGATCCGAGGCAAATGAGGAGGCATCAAGAAAAAGAGAACAGTAGGGACGGGGATCTTCAATCTCAGTAATGCAGTTTTTAGTCAAGAAGAATTGAAAGTTCTAGATTTGGGCTTTACATAAGCCCCACATAAAGATTTGGATAAATTTGAGGTTTACATAGATTTGCAAAAAGATCAATATAAAAAAAAAAATCTATGAAGAAAGATGAGCCAAGGGCAGCTACACAAACAGTTTATAAACTGACAAATCTAAGAGACAAATCAGTATTCAACCCAAAAATTTCTAGTAATGAAAGCCTCAAGGTCTTTAACCACTTTACCCCCAGCCCTATTTCGGACACTTTTTGTTCACAAGTTAAAACCAGTATTTTTTCCTAGAAAACTACTTAGAACCCCCAAACATTATATATATTTTTTTAGCAAAGACTCTGGAGAATAAAATGTCGGTCATTGCAAATTTTTTTGTCACGCGTTATTTGCGCAGCGGTCTTTAAAACGCCATTTTTTTGGAAAAAATTAGAAAAATCACATTTCACTGCATTTAAAAAATACTAAACAGTAAAGTTAGCCCATTTTTTTTTTGTATATTGTGAAAGATGATGTCACGCCGAGTAAATAGATACCAAACATGTTATGGTTTAAAATTGCGCCCCCCCGTGGGATGGCGACAAATTACGGTCAATAGAGATCTCAATCTGCGACGCTTTAAATTTATTTAACGGTTACCAGTTTAGAGTTAGAGTGTAGCTCTTTTTTTTTAATTATTGCCCACGCTCTGGCGATCGCGGCGATACCTCACATGTGTGGTTTGAACAGCGATTTCATTTGCGGCTCGACTTGCTTATACGGTTTTTTTTTGTGCGCGAGCTAACGGTGACGGGGGCGGCTAAATTTTTATTTTTTTTTCCTATTTTTTCTTTTTTTTAACTTTATTACAGGTGTTTAAAAAAAAAAAAAAAAATCTGATCACTTTTATTGCTGTCACAAGCAATGTAAACATCCCTTGTGACACCAATATGTAGTGACAGGTACACTTTATGGAGGGATCGAGGGTCTAAAAGACCCTAGACCCCTCCACTACACTTCCCTGTATGCAAAACGCCGAAAACGGCATTTTTGCATACAGCTGTTTTTCAAATCTGCCGCCTTTTGCAGCAGAGTAACCCGGATGTGACGTCATGGACGCCGCCTCCGGGTTACGTCATCGGAGACCCGATCGATGCCGTTTCCGGCATTCATCGGGACTCCATCCAGCCGGTGGACGCGCCGGCTGGGTGCTCGGGGCTCCCGGTGGGACGGGAGCCCAGAGCAAAGCCGCGGAAGGCGGCGGGAAGGCGTCCCCTCCCGCCCCCCCGGGTAACGATCGAGCAGCTCCCGAGCCGCATCAATCGTTACCGACGTAAAGCCGACCGTCGGCTTCAAACAACGGTACCGGGATGATGCCTCTAGCTAGAGGCATCATCCCGGTATAACCACTCAAAGTCAGCCGATGTAGATCTACGTGGCTGGTCGTTAAGTGGTTAAGAAAATGGTAGAGGAGGATGTTAAAAAAAAAATAATTAAAAAGATTGAAACAGGAGAAAGTTTGGAATGCTATCGAGGAAACCGAGGGAAAAAAAAAGTTGTAATCCACCCGGCGTGCAAAGGAGAAGGATTAGTTATTCTAAACATGAAGGATTATGAGGAGGAAATGGAAGAATGTATTAAGCAAGGAAGACCACTATAAAAAATTGAAAAGTAACCCTAAGAAAAATGAAAATAAATTGAAAGCTTACATTAACAAAGGAAAGTAAATGGGCATATTGAGCAAAAAAGAGGAAAAATATTTGATACCTAAAGCAGGTAAGACACCAGTTATTTATGTTCCAAAGGTACATAAAAACCAAGAAAAACCCACTGGGAGATCTATCATAGGTGGGATTAACTCCCTATTTGCCAGACTGGGGGAATATCTGGACCGGTACCTACAACCTGTAGTTCCAGAAGGAAAATTGTACCTGAGTGACAGCAAACAACTTATATCGGAACTAAACAATATAATTGTGAAGGCTGGAGACCTACTGGTCACCATTGATGTGAATTCGTTATATACCAATAATACTGTACAGAAGGATGGTCTAGTAGGAGCAGAGTGGGCATTACATAAGTTTGGGAAGATGAGACCGGAAAAAGTAGATCTGAACATCCAGGTGCAGATATATTCTAGAAGGCCTAGAAATGGCCATGAGCAGCAATTACTTTTGGTAAAATGGGGACTATTACGTCCAAACCAAGGGAGTAGCTTTGGGGGCAAGATACGCCCCAAGTGTAGCAAATTTATTTATGAGCAAATGGGATGAAGAACAGATCTACTGTGAAAAAAGATCCAATCTCAAATTTTACAAACGTTACATCTGATATTTTGATCTGGGAGGGCTCAAAGTTCACTGAAAGAATTTTTTGAAGAACTCAATCACAATCGTTATGAACTTCATTCTCGGGAACCTGGAACAATGAAAATATTGACTATCTGGATCTGCAAAATTAAAAGGATAAGGGAATAAGGCACGGGGACCTTTTTCAAACAAACTGACAGAAATGGATACATGCCTACCAAAAACTGTCGCCATTTCATCCGAAATGGACAGGGAATATGCCCAAAGGGCAGTTTATGAGGATTAGGAGGAACTGCAGTGACAGACTATGAGGAGCAAACAAACTCTAAAGGAAAATTTGAAGTAAAAGGATATAAGAGAAAAGAATTAGAAATACTGAAGATGAAAGTTATAAGCTAATAGAGAGACACTCCTCGAAAACAAACAGAAGAAAATCGTAAATAATATGGAGTGGGCCTTTCTCACAGGATTTAATAGGCAATATAAGAATTTGGAGAATATAGTGAAGAAACTCCTATCTGCAATTCTGAGAATACATTGAAGAAATTACTCCCACAATGCCCCAAATTTATATACAGAGAAGCCCCCCATGCTCGGGACCAAATTGGTACATAACGAACTCGATTCACCAAAACAAATCCGCTTGTTTACCAATTTTTAAAAGGGCTTTTGTTTTTTTTTTTTCTTTTTTAGGTGTCAAAAATGTCTACTATGTAAAGCTAGCAAAAAACAACCAAAGAGAATGACCACTTTTATAGCCTCAGCCACAGATAGACAACATAAAATAAGAGAAATGATTACATGCATAAGCACGCATGTCACCTATGTAATATAATGCCCATGCTGGTTACAATATGTGGGGAGGACCACGAGACCTCTTTTTGTGAGAATCCTATTGATATGGTAACGGAGCTTTGGAGAGGGGACAATAAGAGGATTAAGAACTCACAAAATGAAACAAAATGGATTTTCCAGTTGAACTCTCTCCAGCCAGAAGGCCTTAATATTGATATAGACCTCAACTGTTTCAATTCTAATGAATGATTGCAGATCCTCTAATCTCAACCCCATTAGTCTTCCTAACCCATATAAAGATCTATTTTCAACACCTTGCTTATATGTATATATATATATATATATATATATATATATATATATATATATATATATATATATATATATATATATAGAAGTCACAACCATAGACAATCGCAGTCTGCTTAAACTAATAACACACAAAGAATGAAATGTTGCCACGTTTTTATTGAACACACCATGTAAACATTCACAGGGCAGGTGAAAAAAGTATGTGAACTCCTAGACTAATGACATCTCCAAGAACTAATTGGAGTGAGATGTCAGCCAACTGGAGTCCAATCAATGAGATGAGATTGGAGGTGTTGGTTACAGCTGCCCTGCCCTATAAAAAACACACACCAGTTCTGGGTTTGCTTTTCACAAGAAGCATTGCCTGATGTGAATGATGCCTCGCACAAAAGGGCTCTCAGAAGACCTACGATTAAGAATTGTTGACTTGCATAAAGCTGGAAAGGGTTATAAAAGTATCTCCAAAAGCCTTGCCGTTTATCAGTCCACGGTAAGACAAATTGTCTATAAATGGAGAAAGTTCAGCACTGCTGCTACTCTTCCAAGGAGTGGCCGTCCTTTAAAGATGACTGCAAGAGCACAGCGCAGACTGCTCAGTGAGGTGAAGAAGAATCCTAGAGTGTCAGCTAAAGACTTACAGAAGTCACTGGCAAATGCTAACATCCCTGTTAGCGAATCTACAATACGTAAAACACTAAACAAGAATGGATTTCATGGGAGGATACCACAGAGGAAGCCACTGCTGTCCAAACAAAACATTGCTGCACGTTTACAGTTTGCACAAGAGCACCTGGATGTTCCACAGTAGTACTGGCAAAATATTCTGTGGACAGATGAAACCAATGTTGAGTTGTTTGGAAGAAACACACAACACTATGTGTGGCGAAAAAGAGGCACAGCACACCCAACATCAAAACCTCATCCCAACTGTGAAGTATGGTGGTGGGGGCAACATGGTTTGGGGCTGCTTTGCTGCGTCAGGGCCTGGACGGGTTGCTATCATCGAAGGAAAAATGAATTCCCAAGTTTATCAAGACATTTTGCAGGAGGACTTAAGGCCTTCTGTCTACCAGCTGAAGGTCAACAGAAGATTGGTGTTGCAACAGGACAGTGACCCAAAGCATAGAAGTAAATCGACAAAAGAATGGCTTAAACAGAAGAAAATACACCTCCTTAAGTGGACCAGTCAGAGTCCTGACCTCAACCTGATTGAGATGCTGTGGCATGACCTCAAGAAAGCGATTCACAACAGACATCCCAAGAATATTGCTGAACTGAAACAGTTCTGTAAAGAGGAATGGTCAAGAATTACTCCTAGCCGTTGTGGAGGTCTGATCTGCAACTACAGGAAACGTTTGGTTGAAGTTATTGCTGCCAAAGGAGGTTCAACCAGTTAATAAAGCCAAGGGTTCACATACTTTTCCCACCTGCACTGTGAATGTTTACATGGTGTGTTTAATAAAAACATGGCAACATTTCATTATTTGTGTGTTATTAGTTTAAGCAGACTGTGATTGTCTATTGTTGTGACTTAGATGATGATCCGATCACATTTTATGACAAATTTGTGCAGAAATCCATATAATTCCAAAGGGTTCACATACTTTTTCTTGCAGCTGTGTGTGTGTGTGTATGTATATATGTGTATGTGTGTATATATATATATATATATATATATATATATATATATATATATATATATATGTATATATATATATATATATATGTGTATGTATGTGTGTGTGTGTGTGTGTGTGTGTGTATATATATATATATATATATATATATATATATATATATATATATATATATATATATATATATATATATATACACATACATATATTTATTTCACAAGGGGTTTCTTTTTTGTTTTTGTTTTTTTTAATCCTCCTTTTACATTTTTATTTTTCACATATATAGGCCGCCTTGCATTTTTAGAATTTTTTTTATTTTATAATTACATATTTTTTACATTTATATATTTTTTACTTCTTTTTTTTTTTTTTATTTTAACAGTGTTTTAACATTGGAATAGTTCTGCATTTATATGTATATTCATGTGAAGTTTTTTTTATACATTAAATGAACAAGCGGTAAATAACATCCCTAGCATAATGAAGACCATCCGGGTGGAATAACCTGGATCTTAAAAAACACACAGATTCAAACCAGTGAGACGGGATGAATAACCTCACACACCCGCAGATATGTGCCATTTTGCAGTAAGCTGGGGGGAAGGCCGTGGTCGGCAGTATTTTAATTGGCTAAGGGGTTGCCTGGAGACAATGGACACGCCCCTGCGCCAAAAATTAGTCAAAATAGCCACGGGACACGTGACCTGGGGCTGTTAGGATACCTTACCTGATATAAACTGTGAGTGGAGCAAGATGGCACTGCTCCCGATGATGGCAGAGTGATGTAACGTGTAGGGCGGAGTCTAGCGTCATTGCACCACTTCGGTTTGAGTCCGTAGAGCGCAGCATGTTCCGGACTTGCTGATTTTTAGCACGAGCAGACTGTTTTAATCTAATGTAAGTGCACTGCAGTGATGCATCGATAAAACTTTTTGTTCGGATTCGCACTATGGGTTTACTCTTGCCATTTCCATGTACTACTGACATCGCTGAGACTGAAAAGAAAGTTTGCCAGAGGCATACACCCCGGTGTAGCTGTAAAGGCTGGATACCCCTGTTGTAAGGGGAGGGATTAAACAAAAAGAAAGCAGCGCCAGCTTAGTGAAGCATAAGGTTTATTAATACAAAAAACACAGTGACTTACTCTTAGGTAAGTAAAGGCCGGTACGGTAGGTGAATGGGATCATCCATCTTCTTGTCCTGGATACCGTTGCAGAAAGGAAGGGTGCGGGGTGTCGGTGGTGCGCGGAGGCTGTTGTCTGGCAGCCTGTCTGATGGTGCTGTGGTGGTGAAGGACTCTCAGTGGGGCTCCACTTCCTACTTCCTGTCAGCCCGACATCCCTTCCTGTGAGGTGGAGGGAAAGATGGGCGTTGCTAGCTTTCGGAGCATCTGTGCTCCTTCATTAGGCGCTGGGAGTGGCTTATCAGGGACACGGAATATAAACCCTGTTGATAAGTAGCTCATTGGAGCATAAGTCCGGAGAGGGTGGGTCCCAAAAGAGGCGGGCCGAGGTGCTAGTGTGGCTTCAAACATAAACTCTGCATTAGGTTTAACAGGGAAATTCCCTGGAGGCATGACAGGAGCCATGATAAGTCCATATAAAAAGCATATACATGAATACAACGGTGGGGAAACACAGAATATCATATTACAAGAGAGGAAAAAAAGAAAAGAGAAAACACTTGAACTTATAAGGGTAATGTGCCATGGTGCACCTGGGACAGTGCATACCCTAACAATGGGGTTATGAGTGTGAGGTGTATGGCAATAAGTGGGTGATGCTACCAGGGTGTTTCAAAATATATCTGAACATGTACATATGTGAGGATGTATGGTCACAAGTAGGTACAGGACATGATTTTGGGGGGTTCACCCGGTATGGGTATATGATTGTGGAGGTTCACCACCTATGACCCCAAATGGGGTAGGGCAATTGTTAGGCACACTTGCTTGCCATTACTTAGCCCATGGGGGGTGACAATATTGCAGTACACCCAAAGGTGTGGGAATGGAGATCAAGATGATGATAATGAACGGGTAAGATTAAAAATGAAAGATGTAAAAATAGAAAAAATCTAAAAACAATGATGGAGATAAAATTAAGAGAAACATGAGGCAGTGGACTGGGCCTCCCTTCAGCAGATTCTATGAACAATGTCTTCTCAGTTGTGTACAAGCACACTGACGTGCATGCGTGTGGAAAGGTGTGCGTCCGTGTGTACATGCGCGCGCATATCTGTTACAGTGTAATATTTCTAACCCCTCGTTCAAGCCTCCTGGCGCTAAAGTGTCCAAGGTGTATATCCAGTAGTTTTCTCTATCGCATAATCTTTTGAATTGTTCGGCAGGGGGGAAAGTGTGCGGGGACAGATTCCAGCACCCACACCTTAAGTCCATCAGAGCACTTTGATGTTCAGTGAAGTGTCGGGGGACATTATGTTTGTCGGAGCCCTTTTCCACCAAGTTTCGGTGTTCCCCAAAGCGTTTACGTAAAGCCCGTATTGTGCGACCTACATATAGTAGATCACAGGGGCATGTAAGACAATGGATGACAAACTCCGAGGAGCAGGTGTAGAAGTCTGTGAGGGTGTGGACTTTCCCCTTGTTCGAAAATTTTTTAAGGCCATGTGTAACATGTTTGCATGTTAGGCACTGGGCTTTACGACATTTATACATTCCCTTGATTTGAAGAGAAAGGGTAAGCGATGTATTGTTCTTGGGCTCACGGGGGGCGCTCTTTGAGGTCTGTTTGCAGGTGTGGATCTTCTTTTAGGATTGCCCAATGATTATGAAAAATACTACCAGGCTCCTCTCGGATAGCTCCACCTACTTAAAACTTACAGAGACCCTCTGCCTGACTTTAAAATGGAACCCTCATTGACAAAGCTGCTAAGGATATCATCATCACCCCCACAGAGGTGTCATTTCTCAAACATGACTTTTACCATAGGCCTCACTTCTACCACCTCCCTAAGATCCACAAGGATCCCCTTCACCCCCCAGGCAGACCCATCATAGCGGCCATGGAGAGCGTGTCCAGTTACTTCTCCATTTTATATTGATCACTTCCTGCAACTGGTTGTCCAACAGCTATCATCATACATTAAAGACAGTATCCACTTACTTGACCTTTTATCCCCTTATTCGTGGCAATTATCCTACCTCTGGCTTTCTTTGGACGTAGTCTCTCTCTACACTTCAATACCACATCACATCGGACTCCAGGCCGTACGTTTCTTTCTGAACAACAAATCTACACTCAATCCCCGGCAAATACACTTTCTTCTCGATCTCATCGAATATTGCCTCACCCACAATTATTTCGAGTTCAACGGCGAGTTCTATACCCAAATTAAAGGCACCGCCATGGGGGCCAACTTTTCCCCCAGCTACGCTAACCTGACCATGGGCCATTGGGAGCACCAATACATTTGGCAGAACAATCCTTTCGCTGCCAATCTAGTTTTTTTTGGCCGTTCTATAGATGACATAGTCATCATCTGGGACGGCCCCACTTCTCTCATACCCCCGTTCCTTGAGCATTGCAATAATAACCCTATGGGGCTCTCTTTCACATCAGTCTTGGACTCCCATAAACTTACCTTCCTAGACCTGGAGCTTTACCACCATGATAACACGATTAGTGCCCAAAATTTTGTAAAACCCACCGCCGGAAACTCATACTTGCATTATAATAGTTGCCATCACCAGAGATGGATCCAGAACATCCCCAAGAGCCAATACTGTCACCTTAAACATAACTGTACCCAGACTCAAACCTATCTTCACCATGGATCATTACTTAAAACAAAAATTCCTTGAAAAAGGTTACCTCGAAGACATCATAACGAGAGCATCAGACCACTACCTGCAGGAGGACGTGAGGAGAAACAGACTGGAGCACACAGGTGAAAACAATTAACACTCCACTTCAGCACGCTTCACCACTCAATTTCACAGCAAATTTAAACAAATGGAACGTATTTTTCATAATCATTGGCCAATCCTAAAGAAGATCCACACCTGCAAACAGACCTCACAGAGCGCCCCCGTTTCTCGTACAGGCGCGCCAGAAACCTTAAACCCTAATTCCCCCGAGTAAAGTCTGCCCCCACTAAGCCCAAGAACAATACATTGCTTACCTTTTCTCTTCAAATCAAGGGAATGCATAAATGCTCTTTATTTGTCACACTAAGGATCTTTTATTTGTCCCTTTACACCCAGATGGGATCTTTCCGGTCCTGTGGGACCACCAACAGGCAGGTTTGAGAATTACTTAGTTCCTGTTTTTTGGCTTATACACTTCTGTGTGTCCCAGGGTAAGTGTGACCCCTAGTGTCCAGACCGACACATTACATGAGCATTTAACAAAAGGATATACAAATGGCATTTTTATAGTATTTATGACTAATTCACAACTACCTCACTCAGCATTTTATAGTGGCAATTGTAACCACTAACTTTATATACATACCAAGTTTTTTACTCCACTTCAAACACCATATATTTAATAACTATTTTCTATTTTTTATTTATTTATTTATTTATTGGATTTATTATCTATTTATTTACAAGATTAATTATAATTGTCACATTTTGCACTATTTTGTATGCACTAAGCACTTTTTCCTCTTTTACTCACATCGTTGCACATGTGGTAGGTAGCGCCGATTTCCAACCCTTCACCCCCACATTATAAATGTCGTAAAGCCCAGTGCCTAACATGCAAACATGTTACACATGGCCTTAAAAAAATTTCCAACAAGGGGAAAGTCCATACCCTCACAGACTTCTACACGTGCTCCTCGGAGTTTGTCATCTATTGTCTTACATGCCCCTGTGACCTACTATACGTAGGTCGCACAATACGGACTTTATGTAAACTCTTTGGGGAACACCGAAACTTGGTGGAAAAGGGCTCCGACAAACATAATGTCCCCCGACACTTCACTGAACATCATTCAAAGTGCTCTGAAGGTGTGGGTGCTGGAATCTATCCCCGCACACTTTCCCCCCGCCGAATGCTTCAAAAGATTATGCGATAGAGAAAACTACTGGATATACACCTTGGACACTTTAGCGCCAGGAAGCTTGAACGAGGGGTTAGAAATTAATATGACACTAACAGATATGTGCACACGGACGCACACACGGACGTACGCCTTTCCACACGCATGCACGTCAGTGTGCCTGTACACAACTGAGAAGTCATCGTTCATAGAATCTGCTGAACGGAGGCCCAGTCCACTGCCTCATGTTTCTCTTAATTTCATCTCCATCATTATTTTTAGATTTTTTTCTATTTTTACATCTTTCATTTTTAATCTTACCCGTTCATTATCATCATCTTGATCTCCATTCCCACACCTTTGGGTGTACTGCAATATTGTCACCCCCTGTTAAACTTTCAGTGCGAAATAGAAATACATTTTTATTATTATTACAGGTCAAGAATTGTGAACTTTGAGGCCTCCATTGACCTTGCTACATATTGAGTCAAAACTCTTTCAGTTTGAAACACACATTGCGTCCATTGTTTGAGATGGTTTTGTTTGCCTGAACTTTGAGATGAGAAGCTGTGTCATCTGCCCCGAAAGGAAACAGTGTTTGACGAACTTTTAAATACAATACTCAGAAAGGCAGATAAATAAATCGCTTATCACAGGTGAAACGGCCTTTGGGGGAAAAGGTTTACATAAGACATCCTTCCCCTGGTCTTGAAACACGAAAAACCAGAGAGGTCGTAAAACTTTATGTTCAGGCCATGACTCACACAATGGGCGAAACTCAATTTCAGGATAACACCTGTGTTCAATCACCTACCAGCAAATAAGCCATTGTCTAAATCATGAGAGGACAAACAAATGGAAATTAGCCTTGACAAAGACTGGAATTGGTAATACATTCCCATACACTTACATGGGTAAAGATTGTGTCATACAGACAATTGTCCATTGAAAATTAAATGATATCAGAGTCACTTAGGCTGATGAGAACTGCAAATCTCAAAATGAATTTCATAAAATCATAAACTGAAACAACATCTTTGCCCCATCATATACAAAAGGTGTTATGGAACTATGATGTTATGACAACCTCCTACTGAGAAGTACATTATATTCTATCATATAGTAGTGTCAAATGGTCAGAAATTTCGCCCATATTTTATCATCCAGTCCAAATCATAAATGTACTGTTGTTAACATAATAATCCCTTAAATGGATAATACTCTAATTGGAAACAAACCATGTGTAGAAAAAGTTACATATACAAGCTGTTGTGCATCAATATATATAACTGTATATGTATCTATATAATTCTTACTGCTACTAATCGAAGTCTTGGGTTAAAAAGTAAAATCCAATATATATATATTACGTAAGATATATTAAATATTAGAATAGTGTTACCAAGATTAATCTTTATTCAGATACCTGGTGGATTAAATGGACGTCATAGATGAGAGCATGATTACATTTTATGTTTTTTTTATAATAGTCTTAAATGGAGAAATTTTTTTTTAATTTTAATATACTGGTTAACCAAGAGGTGTCACCCTATGACATCACCAGTTAATGAATAAGATGTTCCAACCAATAGGAATAATGTTCCTCCCACTGGGTTTGGCTTATGATAATTTTTACTGCCCTTTTGTTCAACACAAAATAAAAAGAAACCAGAGATGTAATAGGACACACAACACAACAGACACAAAACACAAGATACATCACACTTACAACATACACACTACCACAACCATGCATAGACTCATCTATACAGACGCCATCTTGGTCCACTATGTATCTGAACCTTTGAGGGACGCCAAAAGAAGCTCCTCCCTAATTGGCCACCATCTTGGAAAAGCAGCCATCTTAAGGAACCTGGTAACTACTATTCTAAGCTAAGCGGCCATTTTAAATATGGTAATTATGCCTTGCTGTTTGATTATTATTCAATATTGTTTATGTACTTCCTTAAATGTTTTACATTTCGTATTTAAAGGGTAACGAAAGTACAATCCCAGCCGTATAAACCATATGTAGATTTTTCTCTAAAGAGATGATTTTTGTTTTTATAACATTTTTAATATCAGATTAAGCGCATTATTTGCGATTTTACGTCTTCCGTTTTGCATGGCTTATTCTCACTTCATCTGCAGTGGAATGACTTTCGGTCATGTGATTCGCAGACAATTGTGGTCTGATTATATAGAATATTAAAATATGGTTTCTACTACATCTGGGAAAAACGTAATCTTGCTTTATTTTACTTTCATCGTTTAGCTAAATATCACATCGCATTTATCGTTTTAAGTTGGTATTTTATGTAAGGTTATCTCTTTGTGTCACTCAAGTATGATCATTTATGGTGAAATTATGTCTTGCGAATAAATATTCTTATATATATATTCCCTACTGTAGACTGTTTCACTAAGATTCGTATATGCTTTTAAAAAGAAATTAACTGATAAAAAAAAAAAAGAACTCGGGAAAATTGCGTGGTATACTATGAGTGTCTGAACAAAATTGATTGGGTTTTGTTTTTAGTTATTAAATTATTTGCCGTAATCGGCTGGAGGCACTGCGTCATAATTTTATTGATAGTTCAGACACCGCCTTTTAGTAATAAATTAAAAATAGTCAAATTTTATACCAAAACGCACAACATATTAATTGGAGGCACTGCGTCATAATTCTATTGATAGTTCAGACATCGCCTTTTAGTAATAAATTAAAAATAGTCACATTTTATACCAAAACGCACAACACCCCCCCCCCCCATTGACTAAGTAAAGGCAAGCAAGTGCGCCTACCAATTGCCCTACCCCATTCGGGGTCATAGGTGGTGAACCTCCACAATCATATACCCATACCGGGTGAACCCCCAAAATCATGTCCTGTACCTACTTGTGACCATACATCCTCACATATGTACATGTTCAGATATATTTTGATACACCCTGGTAGCATCACCCACTTATTGCCATACACCTCACACTCATAACCCCATTGCTAGGGTATGCACTGTCCCAGGTGCACCATGGCACATTACCCTTATAAGTTCAAGTGTTTTCTCTTTTCTTTTTTTCCTCTCTTGTAATATGATATTCTGTGTTTCCCCACCGTTGTATTCATGTATATGCTTTTTATATGGACTTATCATGGCTCCTGTCATGCCTCCAGGGAATTTCCCTGTTAAACCTAATGCAGAGTTTGTTTGAAGCCACACTAGCACCTCGGCCCACCTCTTTTAGGACCCACCCTCTCCGGACTTATACTCCAATGAGCTACTTATCAACAGGGTTTATATTCCGTGTCCCTGATAAGCCACCCCCACTGCCTAATGAAGGAGCACGGATGCTCCGAAAGCTAGCAATGCCCATCTTTCCCTCCACCTCACAGGAAGTGATGTCGGGCTGACAGGAAGTAGGTAGTGGAGCCCCACTGAGAGTCCTCCACCACCACAGCACCATCAGACAGGCTGCCAGACAACAGCCTGCACGCACCAACGACACCCCGCACCCTTCCTTTCTGCAACGGTATCCAGGACAAGAAGATGGATGATCCCATTCACCTACCGTACCGGCCTTTACTTACCTAAGAGTAAGTCACTATGTGTTTTTTGTATTAATAAACCTTATGCTTCACTAAGCTGGCGCTGCTTTCTTTTTGTTTAGAGCCTTCTCTTCAGAGCCTCTCCTTGCTCCAGCTGGCAGACGCTTTTCGTGGGCCCCCTCCCCCCTTCCACCTCATCCTTTTTTTATATTTTTCTACCCATTTTTTACTTTCTATATTTTTACCTCTTCACCTCATGGTATGCCACCCACCATCAGAGAGCGCCATGTAATCATTGACTTTATGTAAGGGGAGAGACATCTGGTGAGTGCAATACCAGGACGGGGGCACAAGTGGAGACACCGGGCACACTGCGGTTGCTCAATTCCCTGGCTGTGATAATATGAAATATTGCTTCTCACTTATACAACCATAAGGACCAGCAAGGAGAGCTGGAGACTGTGGACTAATTTAATGAAATTCATGGCCTGTTTATTCTTAATACAGATCAGTTTGGATTAGTTTGTTTTATGTATAAATTGTTTGGTGCACTTGGATGTTCACTTCATTTGAGCACTTGGTTTTAGCACATGCACTTTAACAAAAATTGTTTGCACATAAGTTTTGCATGTGTCGCACAATACTTTGCTTTCTTATCTTATTTAGCTCATGCTTTTTTTTTTTTTTTTTTTGCACATATGTTGCACTTTCGACATATTTTATTGTGTTTTTTGACATATGACAAAATACAATAGTTGCTTGTTGCACACAGAGCAGCGCCAAAACCCACTTTTTCTAGAGGTTTCACAATAGGCACTATGGTAGTAGCCATAAGGGGGGCAGCAGTTCCATACACACTTAGCACCTTATCACACATTGTTGAATATCCATAGCGTCGATTACATACACTCCATGGAAGGCATAGTGCCCCATTAGTGGTGTCAGTGGAAGTTATAGTGCCCCCCATCAGTTGTTTGTGGGAGGAATAGCGCCCCATCAGTGGTGTCAGTGAAAGAAATAGTGCCCCATCAGTGGTGTCAGTGAAAAAAATAGTGCCCCATTAGTGGTGTCAGTGAAAGAAATAGTGCCCAATCCGTTGTCGGTGGGAAGAATAGTGCCTCATCAGTGGTGTCAGTGGAAGGAATAATGCCCCATCAATGCTGCATCATTGTATCCGTAGGAGGAATAATGCCCTATTGATGTTGGATGAGGAATAGTGCCTCGTATCAATGGGAGAAATAACCCAAGGGCAGGATAAAGGCCAGCAATGGGCCAGAGTTTTGAGACTACTGCTCTAGACAAACAAAACCTTCTTATTAAAGGGAAAATAGTCTGTATCTAAAAGGGACACTTCTTAAAATACAACTCTTAAGACAAGACAACACTCAACACATTTTTTATCTGCCATTTTTACCACTTTCACCATCCCACTACCTGGCTTTGTAAAAAAGCTGCTGCTAGAGGGAGCCATTGTTCTGAGTTGATATTTTACTTCCTGTACCTTGCACATAAACCCCCTGATCTCTATACTCCTGCATATGACCTTTTTATTAAAGATACAACGATCTATGCGCTGTATTCAGTGCACCTTTACCAAGCTCCATGTTTTAAGAGCCTCTCCATCCAGCATTAATTCAGTTTTGAAGTATGTCCTATGGATGTTGGTAGTAATATTTGTACCATGTTCCTGGCCAGCTCTGCTCATCTGCTGCCACCATGATAGGTTTTTATGAAGAATGTAGCTAGAGAAGAAAGACTCTGTGGCAAGAAGGCAAAGCACAGAACCAAGGATAAGTCTGCCTGGTATATTTTGTCGTCATAACTGGAAAATTGGTCTGGATTTGATTGACTGTTTTAAATGCATCAGACTGAAATCAGACACAATATTAACCACGTTAATACCAGGGTGTTCATTTAAAAAAAAATAATGCCAAATAATGTGATCACTCTGAGAAGTCTACTTTTCAAAAAGAGATCATTAAGGGGGTGTTTGTGTATTTTCTTGTCATTTTTATTTTTACAGAGTAAAGATTTATTCAGCCAGGCCTTGTTTTGGATACAACTGCATGTCAAATTGACAGGTGTGCACGGATCCCAATGCACATTGCTGGTGTTTAGATCCTGCACACATGTTAAATGTCGACATGCGGCTGTATCTGTGCTGCCACTCGGTCTGCATCCACCTTTATAAACTGTGTGAAGCTCGAGGCGGATGTAAACGCAATAACAAAGCTGGCCTGCATGCTGAATGAATGTCAATGCCCATCTGAATAAAGCCTAAGGGCAACAGTTTTTCAAGATTTTTTTTTTTTTTTTAAATATGGTAAAAAAAAAAAAAAAACGGTTAATACCACCAAAAGAAAGCTTCAGAACAATGGTTTAAAATTAATTTGGTTACAGTGTTGCATGACCATGTAATTGCCAGTCAAACTATCACAGCACTGGAAAATGGCCTGGAAAGGAAGGAATTGAACAGTATTGTGCTGGTGTTAAAGTTGTTGATCTCCTCTGCAGGGCCTCCCCTATTCTTCAGATAACTTAGCTGAACAAGGGAAATACCTTTACCCATGTTAGAACAGGAAGTTTAATTTCTAGTTAGAAATTCTTGATGATGTAGAAAAAGGAGAGGGCGAATACACAAAATATTTTACTGTCGGTGGACAGCAAATTGGCTTATCTCCCGCTGCTTCTAGCTTTATAATAATACCTTGTTTTTATTTAGACTGCAGTTATAACCATGTGCGCTGATCCTACTGAAAGTGACATTGGCTTTTCACTGTGAACTGTACATTTATGTAACCATTAAATGCAAGTGTTACATTTTAGGGGGAACTATAATGGTTTTTAGTCATTTTTATTGAAAGCCTTTTTTATGTTTAGAAAGTCCATGTTTTTTTTTTTTTTTTTACATTACATAATCTTTTTTTTTTTTTTTTTTTTAAATATACATATTTAATACAGGATTGCTTCTATTTGACGGTTTGAAGTGTATCCTGGTCTTTTGTAATAAGGTAGTCCAACAATAACTTTTTAGACTGCTGAATTGATTCTCCATCTTGAGTCATTTGACTTTTTTTGGTTTAGCAGCAGGGTATTCAATTAGCCCTTGCTTTTAGCACAGAAGTAAAGAACTGCCAATAGCAGACTGTAAAGCTTCACCTACTGGCTGCATATGGTAACCATGATATATATTCATGTGCTATATCTCTTGTATTGGCCTACCATGAGAAAATAAGAATACATTTTCAAAAATATAATCCTTAGTCCTTAACTTGTATTTTGATTATAAATCTATGCTTACCTTGAACAATGTTTAAATCGGACATGGAATTGTGGGTTATATATAGGTAATTCTTTTTACCTAGCATTTCACTTACATCCTGGTATTTGCGGTTTGTTTTACGATTGTACAATCATTGGACCGACCTTGAAAAGCATTAAAACTTCCCAATACACCCTACTAATCGCTATTGGCTATCCTTATTGAAATCGATTGACATCTTTTCTTCACTTCTTGTACTCGATAGCCTGCATCTGCATATGGTATTACAGTGGCATACACCAGCCTTTTTCAACCAGGGTGCCCAGGCATCCTGGAATGCCTTGAGGTTTCTTCAGGGGTGCCTTGGCAAAAATGCACAAAAATTGTATATAAGCCAGCAGGTGGATCAAGCCTGCCCTTTAGTTTCACAAAGCCACGGGTTAACGACTTTCTGGCATCCTAACAACCAATGACATAAGTTGAAAAGAAGGATGTCTGTTGCCTCCACAGCATCCTTGTTTGAGGTCACATTAGCTGACTGATGGAGAGAAATTGAGGGAGAAGAGAAACATTGAAATATTAATCAGTTCCCTGTGTATTTGCTTTGAAAGAATAAATCGCCACCCAACACTGGGTTTCCTACATGTGGATGTTGCTGCAATATGTAAAACTATTAGAATCCTTTTTTACATTTTAGAATGGGGTGACTTGGGATTGTCTAAAATTTTAGAGGGTGCCTTGACTGAAAAAAGGTTGAGAAACACTGGCATACACATTGCCTTATTGGGACTAGACTAATTGACCTTTAACTAGAGGCCCTCTCTCCTTCATTGTTTTGCAGGATAAGCCTGAACTCCCTGAAACCACTTTCAATAGCCAAATAAAAAAACCCAATATTAACCCCAATCTCACCACCAGGAGAGAGGGACAAGAAAGAGGTTTGGGCAAGAAATGGGCCTTTAAATGATGACTCCCAAATAAATGCAAACTACAAAGTATAGTGTAAAAAAAAAAAAAATATATAGATATATAGATATGTGTGTGTGTGTGTGTATATATATATATATATATATATATATATATATATATATATATATATATATATATATAGTAATTTTTATTATTACAAAAATGGATACAATATACAAACATACATTACATCAAAGGGCCAAATAACGCCCCAATAGGAAAATTGAACACACATAATATTGTGTTATTAATGGAAATAGGGACAAAACTGTCGTCATGTTTCGCGGCACATCTGACCCGCTTCTTCTGGACTATTTGTCCACATTTATTTCACAAATTTCTGTTAACTAAAAATAGAAAAAAATGATATATGTAAATACATAAAAAACCTAAACATAGATAAATACACACATAGCATATCACAAACTGTAAGGTCTATAAAAAACAGCAAAACAACACACAAAAAAAAAAAGGGGGGGGGGGATGAAACAGAAGTAAAAAAGTATCTAAACAAACAAATTATAGACACAAAAGCAAACCATAAACCCAAAACACCAATAGTACCTGCAATATCAACTATATAAAGGATGTGTTCCAGTAAGGGGGGGAGACAAAAACCAACTGCATCAAAGACCACGGAACCACCAAAAATTGCCACTTGCCCGACATCAAGATGAAATTCTAAGATAAAATCATAGATCACTCCAGGTTCAACACGTAATGTCTGTGTGCTAGAGGTAGCATTGGACAATAAACACACACGGCAAATAGAAGGGTGGGAGGAGAGAGAAAAGGAAACCAAAGACAAAAGTAAGAACCCATTAGACCCAAATGAGTCACACCCATTTGAATAGAGAGACTCTATAAACAAAAATGCAGATGGTCTCTCAAAATAGGGGCTAACTGTCAGAGATGGAGATAAGCAGATTACCACTTATTCAGAGAAGTTCTCCCATTAGTAGGTATGGCTCATGGGTTCAATCAAAATTGAATATGGTCAGTTTTTTTATATACTTTTTAGTTTTCATTTATTTAGGAGTCATCATTTTAAGGCCCATTTCTTGCCCCAACCTCTTTCTTGCCCCTCTATCCTGGTGGTGAGATTGGGGTTAATATTGGGGTTTTTATATTTTTATATATTACTCAGGGCTGGTTTCTCCCAAATTCATTGGCTCCTTATGTCACATTTTCTTTTACCCCACTTTCTATAGCTATCTCCAGATCCGTCATTATCCTAGATCCTTGACTTGGGAATTTACTTTTGATAAACTTACACAATTTGAATGAGTTGTTAGTAGTGCACAATCTAAGAAAGGTGTTTGTTTTTTATCACAAATTTACAGAATTCAAATCCTAGCATCTCTAATAGAGGATCCATTCCCCAAGCACAAATACATGAAGATGTCGGAAGAGATTCTCGGCCGGGAGCTTTCTGTACCTCCTGTGGAAAGTATTTCGACCTAGGCACATGAAAGCTCATTATGTACAACCTATAAAGAAAATGCAAATAATATACTTATACCTCCATTAGGATAAATTATGGAGAATTGTGTCCATGTGATGAATTCTTTCCCTCCTGTATCCTAGGGCCAAAGAACTAGGGAGAAAGTGGAGGAGAATTCTGCTCCTGATTTGTGGGGATACTAGAGGCTTCACCCTTGAAATTATACTCTACATTCAAATTATTTTGGGTTTCTGAACATTGGGCTACTCATACTAGGTATCTCTCCTCCCTTGCTTCTTCATCTGGGGAATATTAGTCTATTGCCTGTAATAGGCTGTGTTTGCTTTACCTACTGAGAGGCATTTATTCTCTGTACTCTCAATGTTTTTACATAGTGGATATTGCTCCTTATGTCTCTGTTCCGCTGTATGTTGAACAATCTCAATACAAATTACATTTATATAAAGATTTTTGGATATTTATTATGGGAACTTTTCTGTAGTAAATAAAATATGTGGTTAGAATAAGTCATGGTACAATAAGGCAAAAACAGAGGCAGGCAGCCTGTTGTTCGGTTACCTATTGAAAACCTATATATTGCCATGTGTGTGTATATAAATAGAGATATAGCTACAGTATCTCACAAAAGTGGGTACACCCCTCACATTTTTGTAAATATTTTATTATCTTTTCATGTGACAACACTGAAGAAATTACACTTTGCTACAATTTAGTGAGTGTACATTTTGTATAACGGTGTAAATTTGCTGTCCCCTCAAAATAACTCAACACACAGCCATTAATGTCTAAACCGCTGGCAACAAAAGGGAGTACCTCCCTAACTGAAATTGTCCAAATTGGGCCCAAAGTGTCAATATTTTGTGTGGCCACCATTATTTTCCAGCACTGCCTTAACCCTCTTGGGCATGGAGTTCACCAGAGCTTCACAGGTTGCCACTGGAGTCCTCTTCCACTCCTCCATCATGACATCACCGAGCTGGTGGATGTTGGAGACCTTGCGTTCCTCCACCTTCCATTTGAGGATGCCACAAAGATGCTCAATAGGGTTTAGGTCTGGAGACATGCTTGGCCAGTCCATCACCTTTACCCTCAGCTTTTTTAGCAAGGCAGTGATCGTCTTGGAGGTGTGTTTGGGCTCGTTATGTTGGAATACTGCCCTGCGGCCCTGTCTTCGGGATCATGCTCTGTGTTTTAGTATGTCACAGTACATGTTGGCATTCATGGTTCCCTCAATGAACTGTAGCTCCCCAGTGCCGGCAGCACTCATGCAGCCCCAGACCATGACACACCACCATGCTTGACTGTAGGCAAGACACACTTGTCTTTGTACTCCTCACCTGGTTGCCGCCACACACGCTTGACACCATCTGAACCAAATAAGTTTATCTTGGTCTCATCAGACCATAAGACATGGTACCAGTAATCCATGTCCTTAGTCTGCTTGTCTTCAGCAAACTGTTTGCGGGCTTTCTTGTGCATCATCTTTAGAAGAGGCTTCCTTCTGGGAAGACATCTATGCGGACCAATTTGATGCAGTGTACAGCGTACAGTCTGAGCACTGACAGGCTGAACCCCCCCTCCCCCCCCTTCAACCTCTGCAGCAATGCTGGCAGCACTTATATGTCTATTTCCCAAAGACAGCCTCAGGCTATGACGCTGAGCACGTGCACTCAACTTCTTTGGTCGACCATGGCGAGGCCTGTTCTGAGTGGAACCTGTCCTGTTAAACCGCTGTATGATCTTGGCCACCGTGCTGCAGCTCAGTTTCAGGGTCTTGACAATCTTCTTATAGCCTAGGCAATCTTTATGTAGAGCAACAATTCTTTTTTTCAGATGCTCAGAGTTCTTTGTCATGAGGTGCCATGTTGAACTTCCAGTGATCAGTATGAGAGAGTGAGAGCGATAACACCAAATTTAACACACCTACTCCCCATTCACACCTGAGACCTTGTAACACTACAAGTCACATGACACCGGGGAGGGAAAATGGCTAATTGGGCACAATTTGGACACCTTCACTTAGGGGTGTACTCACTTTAGTTGCCAACGGATTAAACATTAATGGCTGTGTGGTGAGCTGTTTTGAGGGGACAGCAAATTTACACTGTTAGACAAGTTGTACACTCACTACTTTACATTGTAGCAAAGTGTTATCGCATGAAAAGGTATAATAAAATATTTACAAAAATGTGAGGGGTGTACTTGTGAGATACTGTGTGTGTGTATAGATAGAGATATATATCTGTGTGTGTGCGTGTGTATATATTTATATATGTATGTATGTGTATATATGTATATAATATATATAACTTTCTTTTTAAGATTCTAAATAATGCATGTGATGCCTGTATAATGTTTTTTTTTTTCTCCTTTGACGTGATGACTTTGATTTTGCCTGCTTAATATTGGTGTCCTAACTCTGACCTTGCAAGCAGATATATTCTGAAGGCCAAGTGAAACATTGCCTATACTTTGCAGAGCTCCAGGCTAAGTTTTATTAATGCAGTGTCTAATATCTTTGAAGTTCTGAGTGTAGCAGGAAAATCATAATCTACAAGCCTCTATTCTTAATGGGTATGACTTCTAGAGGGAACAGAATACCTGCTGTGCTAATTATTTCAATTATCAGCTCCCACTAAAACATGTAATGGATTTTCTCTGCTTCCACAGGTAAAAGGCATGATATTAAGGAACTTAACTCTGATGTTATGAACCTGGTCTCTCATGCCACACAAGAGCGGTTACGAGGGCTTATTGAAAAGCTGACTGTGGTGGCACAGCACAGGTCCACAAGCTACAAGGTAACTGTAGCTAGTTTTGTGCATACTAAGAATAGGGCCATTTTTTATTTGTCGATGGGTGAAGTAGCACTATTTTAGGGGAGCCTGCTAGGCAACTGACAGAGAAAAAAAATCTTTGGATTTGCCACCATTAAATGCGCTTTCCACTGTTTTGCTTTCCAAGCTGAATATAATTCACCTATTGATTTTTGACCCTTCTCTCTGTTGACCCATTTTGTTATGGTACAAAGGATTGCATATGTGAACGTGTATATTTTTTTTGTCTGTAAATGTTAGAAAATCATGAATGACACTCATTCTTAATGGGTTTGTAAGCTGTGCTTAGTGAGCAATGGGCCTATTATTGCTTTGGTGAGTTTGAAAGAAAATGTGGGTGTACACTTGTATGTTAGCAGTAATATTCTGTCCTAATTTGGGCATTTATATAGAAGTTTGCCCCTCCTACAGCTCCAGGGCCACCTGTTGATGAAATATGCATTTTATTTTTGATACTTTTGGCCTCCAGGTAGCCAAGATTTAAGAGCAAAAGCAGGACTATTAGCGATTGTTTAGTGCTGTTAAAAATTTGATTTTTGTACTTCCTGTAAGCACTTTTTCTTGAAGTAGACTAATGGACATGGGAAAAGTAATTGTTGAACGTTTTGGTTATATGCAGCGATCTTCTGGAGTTTGATGCTGGCCAATAGAAAAAAAAAGCACCCCATAGAACTCTGTCCCCAACTGGCATGCTTCAGTTTTGTGAGCAAAGCAATACATATGGCCAAGAATCACAGAGGGGCCCCTAATGGACTTCAAGAAAGATTTTATTGTAAACAAATCTTTTTTTATTTATTTTTTTTTCCTTGCCCATAGGACACAAGGGCATAGTACTTTTTAGACATTTTGGGATATCCAAAAGCTGCCCAACTCATGCAAAGTTAAAAAAATAACCTCTTGCTAGAAAAATATCAAAAGAAATCAATGCCTGATCAAGGATCCATGGAAACAAAAATGGAAGTGAGGGATACGAATATTGCTGCCAACAAGGAAAGGTATCAAGAAGCTAGTGTTGCAGAGCAGGGCATTTAGATCTACTAAGGGGAGACTGCTATTTTCAAAGAATGATGGATCTCAACGATGATGAGGAGGACAACCAAGCAACCACCATAATGGGGAAAAAACAGGTGGGAGAAAATAAGAAAAACAGTTTAGTGATAAAAAAAAAAAAGTTTGTAAGTAAAGCATGAAGCCTAGATTACCTAGCCCGTGACTTTATGGAAAGAAATGTTGGCCAAACAAGGTATGTCCCTACTAGAGGTGAGTTTGGGCGTGTTCGAGTTCGTACGTGCCCGATCCTGGCAGGAAGTTGACACTGCACTCCACTAATCACAGGCAGTGAGACATTAACTGATCTGTGCAGCTGCGCATCGGGAAATGTCTTACTGACTGTTATTAGCGGAGTGCAGTGTCAGTTTCCTGGCGGGATCATGCATGTACAAACTCTTAACACGCCCAAGCTCATCCATGGTCCCGACCAAAGACCAACGAGAACATCTGGAGATTGAAGCAGAATACTCATAGTAAAAAATGGGGGTATTGCTGCGCTAAAATGAAACGTTAAAACAGTATTAAATTATGCTTATACACTCCACAGTGAATAAAAGCTCAAACACTCTCAATAAAGCTGCCAACACCCGATCATGAATTAGAAAAAACAGATCAAGAAAAAAATGTAAGGGTGAATGGTGTAGCGCTTAATATAATAAAATTAACTCCACAGTCCATATACAGATATATCAATCATTGGAAGGAAACCGAGTCCATACAGAAAAGACGTGCTCCCAAAGGTGTAGCCAATAACTTCACACTCCAACAGATCTGTGCAGAGAGACCACCACCAAGAGAAAAGATGGCCCCTTACCGCAATGTATGGATCCCCACTACAGAGATCAGATCCAGCTCAATTCACACATCTATACTACCCTTGCAGACAGTACCCGGCTCAAAGCGATATCCAGATCAGCTCCAATCATTGAAGGCACAGGTATGGGTACATATGTGAAGAAAGAGGGACAACTCCCATAGTGAAGTACAGTCACGAGTGTGTTTATTGATGCACTAGTATAAAAATTGGCAACTCACATTTCTCAGAAGATAATACAGCATGTCTCGCTTAGATATCGCCTTTAGGATCCGGTTTCCAACCAAGAAAATGGCCGCCGTGTCTCAGCGTGGCGTGCCGCAGGCTCCTACGCGTTTCGTCAGTATATGACGTCGTCAGGGGGTGTGGCCTGCGGTAAACCAATCTCTTTTATGCGCTGGACGGGACAGAAGAGGCGGAACTTAGTATGACGATCCGAAGCCGGAAGTCGAGCATATGCGCTCCAACCACCAGAACTTCCGGGTCGGAGTACCACTAATCTACATCCTGGTGCCGGTCGCTTGCAATCCAGCTCCCCGGAAACATGCGCTTAAACGACCGGAACCAGGAAGTCATACAATCCACACCATTATGCAGCGGGTGCCAGTTTACTGAAAAAGCAACACACCGAGCATATATCAAAATATAGAATGTGGATTGCGACTTAAAATCACATTATTATGCGACATGACAAATTCCCCATTCATGGTCGACATCAATATTAATGGGAATATATATTTCACTCTTGGCTTCCATAATACTAATGATGTCCATACTTAATGACCATGCAATGCTATAATGTACAAAGGTAGCACCACCACAAAGGACCCACCAGGGTTCGCAGCGCCATCCTTAGGTCACAAAAGCAGACCCCAAAGGCGATCTACCAAATACAGTGCCAATAATAAAAACAAAGACCGAAAATAAAATACAAAATACATGTACAATAAGGAAAATAAAAAAGTTATAAAAGTCTTAAGGGCATCACTTACTAAACAATAAGATAAAATATACCCCAAACTCATACACGATATTTAAAATTCCAAAGCAGGTGGCTATGATAAACAATCTAACCATGGGGCATCGAGAGGGCACATCAATTAGGCATTATTGATGAACGCATTGATGTCCCAATCGATATTTAACCCATGGGGGGCATATGTTTTCAATCGATATATCCAGCTGGGAAACCCCTCTTGTGCGATTAGCACCCCTCCAGCTGCCTCATAGTGCTTGATTCAGGGTAAGGGAGATCCAGAATATAACAGCCTTTCACTAGTAATTTTAAAGGGAAAGCAGAAAGGAGACCTTCAGTATGAAACAAAGAAGGGTGGAGAACAAATTGCCTTTAAGGAAAGAGTTGAAAGACCCACACCTATATAAAAAGGGAAAGCTAAAGTTGATTATAGATGGATCCAAATTTGGCTGGTTCGATCCATTTGTCTGAGAATTGGATCTAATCAACTTCCCACAAATGGGCCTTTAGGAAAATTTGTGTTCAATCAGCGCTGCACTGTCAGAACCTAATAGCACAGAGGGGAGGAGTCCTCAGTTCACTTCATGTGTGAATGGGGAAATCCGCTTGGTTTTTTTGATCCCCTGGCTGTTCAAAAAGGAACTATTATTTATATATATATATATATATATATATATATATATATATGTGTGTGTGTATATGTATATGTATATATATATATATATATAAGTTGTGAGTCCACGTTCACATTAGGTCGCTCCGACTTGGGGGGCGACCTGTGAAGTCGCGTGCAGCGCGACTTCGGTGCGACTTGCACGGACTTCACATAATGGAAGTCAATGCAAGTCGCCTCCAGGTCGCCCTGAAGTAGTACAGGACCCTTTTTCTAAGTCGGAGCTGACCAAGTCGCCTGACAAGTCGTACCAGTGTGAATGGACACTTATGATAACAATACAACCCGTGTGTGTATATGAAATAGAGAGGTATGTGTGTGTGTATATGTATATTGCTGGCAACTTTATTAGGTACACCTTTTTAGTACAGGTTGGATCCCCTTTTGCCTTCAGAACTACCTTATCCATGTTGCGCTGCCCTATAGCTTCCACCACATTCCAAAGGTGCTCTTTTGGATTGAGATCTGGTGACTGTGGAGGTCATTGGAGTACAGTGAACTCCTTGTCATGTTCAAGATACCAGTTTGAGATGATTTCAGCTTTGTGACATGGTGCATTATACTGCTGGAAGGAGCCATCAGAAGATGGGTACAATGTAGTCATAAAGGGATGGACATGGTCAGCAACAGCACTCAGGTAGGCCGTGACGTAAAAAATGATGTTCAATTAGTACTAAGGAGTCCAAAGTGTGCCAAGAAAATATCCCCCACACCATTGCACCACCAGCAGCCTGAACTGTTGATACAAAGCAGGATGGATCCATTTGTTCATGTTTACGTCAAACTCTGACCCTGCCATCTGGATGTTGCAGCTGAAATCCAGACTCCTCAGACCAGGCAATGTTTTTCCAATATTCTCTATTATCCAATTTTGGTGAGCCTGTGCAGGATGTAGCCTCCTTTTCCTTTTCTTAGCTGACCGGGGTGGCACCTGGTGTGGTCTTCTGCTGCTGTAGCCTATCTGCTTCAAGGTTCGCGGTGTTGTGAATTCAGAGATGGTATCCACACAACTGCCGCTCACTGGATACTTTCTCTTTTTCGGACCATTCTCTGTAAACCCTAGAGATAATTGTGTGTGCAAAAATTCTAGATCAGCAGTTTTTTAAATACTCTGACCAGCCGTCTGTCACCAACAACCATGCCACGTTCAAAGTCACTAATGTCCCCTTCCTTCCCCATTCTGATGCTCAGTTTGAACTTCAGCAAGTCATTTTCACCACTTCTAGATGCCTAAATACATTGAGTTGCTGCCATGTGATTGGCAGATTAGCAATTTTTGTTACCAAGCATTGAATTGGTGTACCTAATCAAGTGGCCAGTGAGTGTGTGCATATACGTGCATGTGTTTATATCAACATGCCTAAGCTGGCCATCCATGGATCAAAATTCCTCTCCCTGCTGTCCGAATACAATAATTCAGAAGGAGGGATTCGCCCATCCACATTTGGTGTGTGGATGGGGAAACTTTTTCCATTCAACCTACTGGTTGAACAAAAAAAATGACTAACTTATGGGCTGCCTTCCTTTCCCACCTAGGGGAATTCTGCAGTTAGGTAATGGAGTTGTTTGTCTGATCTTCCAGGGAAGAAGAGAAGCAATAAACGTGAAATTTCCCTATGAGGAAAGAAAAAAAATAGTATTTGTGAACTTACTATATAAGGAAGGAAAAAAATGAAAATGTGGTAAAAGTGTAAGCCCGGCTTTGAGTCCTGAATGGAAATGGTGTGGACACTATGAAACTGCCAGCACTGTGCAATAGGCTTCGACTAAGTGCTGTTTAAGCATGAAACCTGTTACCCCCTTTTCCAGCTCCTGCTATTTGATGCCTGGGTTGCTGTTTTTTCATATTTAAGAATAAAGGCTGTCCAGATCTTCTTCCAGCCATGTGCAGCATAGAGAGACCGACATCAGTTTCAGCTAGGGTGTTAATTGTTTTTCCCCCAGAAATGAGGGTATTGCACACTCCATTGATGTACAGCAGGAGCCTGTGAAAGTGGTCTGTGTAGAGATACTTTACAACTTCGGAAGCTGTCTGTTCCATACAACGAGATCCCAGAATGGGAAAAATGGTTCTTCTAGTCTTTCGTTCATCGACGGATACAGCGATCCATAAATCCTAATTACTGGGTTATATTGCCTCCTCCAGGATTAGGACTAGGCAGAGAAAAAAACACCCAGCTACGCCCATGGGTCATCTTCAGCTTGGTATATAACACCCCTCTCTACTCTAGGTAATCAGTTTAATCTGTCTAGTCAGGACCTAGGCTCCCGGCTGGGATCTCTGGTCCTAGCAATATTTTCTCCTTCCATGCATCTTTTTTGTTTTTACTCGGGAGATCTACAATCAACTGCCGGGCTTGGCGATAGGCTGGATAATCTAGATCCAGTGGCCCCCCTCTCCCCTTTTGGCGTTTTTTTGGGGTGGACGCGGGTAACCTCCAGGGATGGTGGGACCTGCCTGCAGGTTCCGTCTTCCCATCCCTAAATTCCTCAGGGAGCTGGGCTTCCCTCACTCCCTTTCCCCCCCCCCCTGTCTGGGCCTAGAGTCTGGTGGAGGTCCCAGGGCAGAGAATGCAGCGGAGACCCCTGGGGTCTCCCCCACTATCCCCACTCTGTTAGAGTCCTGCCCTGGTAGTTCGGAGGGATCCCAGTGTAGGAGAACCCTAGGTGCATGCTCTACTGTTTGCAGTGTGGGTATAGTGCAGGGGGGTCCCAGTGCAGAGTGTGCAGCAGAGTCTCTCTCAGCGTGTGTCCTACCTCTTGGGGGGGAGGGGGGGTTCCGTTGCAGAGTGCGCAGGGAAGATCCTGGCAGCATGCTTCAGCATTTGTAGCTGATGGTGGCCACTTTCCCTTAGTCTGACTGGTCTCTGGTTGGTGGCCATGTTTGTGTAGCCCAATGTCCCGGGAGCCATTTTCCCTTAGTCCAGGAGACGCTGGAGATGACGGAAGCCTCGTGGATGCTGAAGCTCTTCCTCTTTCTCCTCAGTTTCCTCTTCCTGTGCCTGGGGCATATGAACAGGGATGGCGTTTTAGGTTTGAATTCTCTGTGCTCCTCTGGTCAGTAGGGTGAGTCCTTGGAGGTCCCTGTTGTCGCTCTCTCTGCTGATAGGTACTCTGAGCCTCAAGGGGATCCTTTAGTAGTGCCAAAAAATCGTTTTTTTTTCTGCAAGGTCTTCCTTTCCTATGGAGTCTCAGGGTCTAATCTGCCCCACTGAACCCCTCATGGAGGGGACAGGTCCCTCGGAAACCCCAGCTTCCAATGGTTGCACTGATGGTGGTCATCCTGCAGTCCTTAGCATCTTGGGTGGAAGTGTCGTGTGGGCAAAGGCCCAGGAGGAAGCGTCCCCTGCCTTCCCCTACTCATTCTGTCTCATCTGATTTTGAGCCTGATGCGACTGTGGACGCGGCCTGTCCAGGGGGACTTAATATCACACTCCCAGATCTATCAGATAGTGAGGATGATTCCTTCATGGTCACAGCAGCGAATGAAAAAGTGCTGGTAGACGCACTTATCACTGCAGTGCACTGCAGTCCGTGAGCGTGGAGGATGTGGCTGATGTAGCCACGGATGTGGCTGTGTCGTTTGATATGCTTAAGTGGCCTGGTACTCCAAAGGTGTTTCCTTTTTATGTGCCTTTTTTGACAGGTTTTCCTGTAAGAAATTGAAACCACCAAAATGTACCCTTTGTGGTCCCCAAAAGTTTGTACGGTACCGTTTTGAGTAGTCACTTTTACAAAAGTCCAGTGGTGGACCCTCCTGTTTTCAGGTTGAATAAAGCAACCATGATCACAATAGAGGAATCCCCATCTTTTTATTGACCCAGCTGACAGGAAAACGGAGGCTGTGGCATTCAGCATGTTTACTATGGCTATTTCGGAATTGCGGCCAGTCTTTGCCTCAGCCCTGGTGTCCCAGACCCTAACTGAATGGGCCAAGCTTTTGCACCAGGGACTAAAGAGTGAGCAGGTCCCCGCTGCTCTATGTTGATTTAGCGGATCAGTTGGTCCATGGGCTGCAGTTTATTTGTGATGCAGCTTTGGATACAGCTCCTGTGCTATCCAAACTTTGTTTCAGCGGTGGTGATTAGGCATGTGCTGTGGCTTAAGAATTGGTCCGCAGACCAAGCCTCTAAGCAAGCTCTCATTTATTTGCCCTTTCAAGACGATTGCTTGTTTGGAGCTACCCTGGATGACGACATTAATGGTATCATGGGGGGGGGGAAGAGTACCTCCTTGCCACAGTCAAGGAAAGGGAACGAGCCTCGTCGCAGAAGGGGGCCCCCCCTCCTCAGCCCATCGAAAATGATTTTGTACTTCTGGGACAGAGAATAAAGAAATAGATGTTTTAAATCTTCCCCGGGAGGTTCCAAGAAAGCTTAGTCTGGTAAGTCCAGAGCTAGCTTCTCCGGACGAGCAGACAAGACCCCTTCAGCATGAAGTTCTGCCCTCCCCCATTATTGGGGTGGGGGGACAACTTCGCTGGTTTCCACCCCCGTGGACTTCTTTTTGTGAGTGTCAAGGAGATCCGCAAATTGTTTCTTTTGGGGGCAAAGTTTGTTCTTTTTAGGTCCTGAGTCTCCTTGTGCGGATTTATATCCTGCAAAGGTTCAGGTGATGTCCGAACTACGTAAGGTTCCCCCCTATCCCTGTCCAGGGAATTGATTTACCTAGGTCTGATTTTAATTCTGACCAGGGTGGTCCTTTGAACAAATTTCAGGAACCATGGGCCCGTGATTCACCGGCTGCTGTCACACACAGTTCTGTCTCCAGATTTGCATACAGGTTCTGAGTCTGGTGGTATCCACCTTCAAGAAAGTTCTGTTTGTACAGTCCTGCATGCTGCTCTTAGCAGGTTCGGCTCCACAGGAGGATACCAAAGTTTGTGACAAGGTAAAGGGGTCCTTTGACAATACCGCAGGCATCCAAGGGCCACAGTAAGGCCAGTATCCTCCTCGGCTCTGGCTTCTTCCGCAGTTACTGCGAGGATCTTCCAATCATCCTGGTGGCCATAAAAAGTCCCTTGGGCTTCCTCTCAGAGAAGACCAATTGTCCCAAGGGCTAATCTACAATCCTGCTTTACTGTCGCTGGTTTTAATGGCTTAGCTATTGAAAGCCAGGTGAGGGATAGAGGTTTGTCTGGATTAGACAAGAGGTTTGTCTGGATTAGTGATCCCTTCTCTAGTGAAGGTGAGGAAGTCGTATTTCAGCAAGATATATCCTCATAAGTGGAACGCCTACATTTCTTGGTGTGGGTCGGTTGGCGCTCATCCTCAATCCTTTATGTGGCTTGGATCTTAACCTTTCTTCAATGGGTCGTTGATCAAAAGTTGGCCTTGAGTACCATCAAGTGCCAGGTGTCTGCCTTGGCAGTCTTCTTTCAGCGACCCCTAGCCACGCACTCTTTAGTTCGTACCATCATTTAGGGGGGTTTGACATGTGGCCCCACCTGTATGGTCTCTTTTCCCACAATGGGATTTACATTTTGTGCTTTCGGTTCTCCAGAAACCTCCATTTGAGAATTTTTGAGGCATTCCCTTGTCTACATTATCCCAGAAGGTGACATTCTTGGTGGCTATTTCCTCGGCCCGCAGGGTATCCGAATTGGTGGCATTATTCTGTCGCAGTCCCGATTTTTTGGTGATCCATAGGGAAAAATTCCCTGTCCATCATTCCTGCCCAAAGTTGTCTGACTTCCATTTTGATGAAGACATTGTGTTGCCTTCCTTGTGTCCCAAGCCGGCTCATCTCAAGGAATTTGCTTTTCATACTTTGGATGTGGTTTATGCGATTTGGTTGTATCTAGCAGCTACTGAGTCCTTTCAAAGGTCAGACTCTTTTTGTGGTTACGGACGGACCAAGAAAAAGGCTGGCTTCTTCTTTGGCTACCATCTCCAGATGGATCAGACAGGCGGGGACTCGGGCCTATCCCATTAAAGGTAAGGTTCCACCTTTCCCTGTCACGGTGCATTCTACTGGGGCACTAAGTGCTTCTTGGGCCTTCCGATATCTGACATCAATATCACAAGTTTGCAAGGCAGCCACTTGGTCGTGGGTGCATACCTTCACAAAATTCTATAAGGTAGACACTTTGGCATCTGCAGATGCTCCTTTTGGCCGCAAAGTTTTGCAGGTTGCTGTTTAAAGGGCTATTCCCTCTTGAGGGTTGTTTTTCTGTAAACTTTTATTTTTTAAAACGGAGCTCCTGTGTCCTGGTTAAGGGCACTTATATTTATCCTTGGGTTATTTTCCCCATCCCTCATTTTCCTTTTTTGCACTGCTTTTGGATGTCCCAGTGGTGAAAATTTATGGAGCGCTGTGTCCTTCGAACTAAAGCGAAAATTGGATTTTTGTACTTACCGTAAAGTCGGTTTCTCTAAATTCATTGAAAGACACGGCACCCACCCCTCTATAGAGTTCTGATACTTCTAATACTGATTACTTAGAGCTGAGAGGGGGGTTATATACCATGCTGAGAACGGCCCTTGGGCATAACCAGCTGTTTTTTGTTCTGCCTAGTCCTACTCCTGGAGGAGGCATTATAACACAGTGTTGTTGATTTATGGCGCGCTGTGTCCGTCGAACGAAAGAGAAATGGATTTTACGGTAAGTACAAAAATCCCATTTTTTTAGGATGAAAGAAAAAGGAGCTCTAGATCAAGGACCATGTTTGTGAATGGTCCAAAATCTGTGATTCCCCAACTAAAGAGGAGACAAAATGGTACTGATGGACAGTATGAAAAGGAAGGCGATGATTGGTGGTCTCAATCCCACAACCCTAAAAAGGAGATGTAAATGGGATAGTACATTCTATACTCAAGAGTAGAAAGGAGATACCAATAACAACTACAAGAATCTAGGGCACTGACTATATTAAACAGAGCTCAATTGGTGTGACCATGGACAGCGTGGAAGTTAGTCTTTTTAATCTATTTTTCAAGAGCGAAATAGAGCCCGACCATTAAAATTGAGACGCAGTTCCCATGCTGCAGCTTGACGGGTCATAACCAATAACTGTTATGAGAAAGTGGGTCATACCAACAGGCTGTGCCACAGCTCTAAAACTGGAAGATACTCTGCTAGAAATACATTGTGCAGGCAACTGATAACTGACAATGGCAGAGTCCAATGAGAAAGGGTTACATATCAAGATTTGCTTACCGCAAACAGACTTGCAAAGAGAGGCGTTAAAGAGACAGGGTTACACTAAAGGCTGCGCCATGGCTCTAAAACTAGAACTGTCTGAAATGAATTGTAAAACCCCAATTCTGAAAAAAAAATTAGAACGCTGTGTAAAATCGACATAAAAAACAAAATGAAATGATATGCTAATCTCATAAACCTGTATTTTATTCATTATAGAAAATATATCAATTGTTTAAACTGAGAAAATGGTAAAAAAAAAAGGTAATTTTAAATTTGGTAGTGAAGCGTTTCAAAAAAGTTGGGGCAGGGCAACAAAAAGCTGGCAAAGTAAGTTTTACGAACAAGAAAAAGCTGGAAGAACGTCTTGCAGCTAATTAGGTTATTTGGCAACAGGTCAATATCATGAATGGGTATAAAAAGGGCATCTTCGAGAGTCAGTGTCTCAGAAGTAAAAAAGGGCAGAGGTTCACCAATCTGTAAAAAGTTGCGTTTAAAAATTGTCGAACAGTTTCACAATAATTTAAATCCTTAACACCCACGCTAAAGTGCCCAAAGCTACAGCTGCTGTATAAAACACGATATGTGTTTAAACAATACTCCCAAGATACATCGCTCTTACTATAAATCACATAAACTAATGTCTAAATAAAGTGCATTAATCACAAAACAAACGTATGCTGTAAAAATAGTACTACAAAAATGTCCATTTAAAATGCAAATTCCAAAAAAGTCCTTTGTAATGTGATATGTTGACTTATACTATATAAAATGTTTAGTGCAATTTGTGCAACATAAGCATAAACAGTTCTTTAACTGCTTCAATACAGGGCAGTTTTACCCTCTTCCTGCCCAGGCCAATTTTCAGCTTTGAGCGCTGTCACACTTTGAATGACAATTGCGTGCTCATGAAACGATGTACCCAAATTGATTTTTTTTATCTTTTTTTACACAAATAGAGCTTTATTTTGGTAATATTTTAATCACCACTGGGTTTTTTATTTTTTGCTAGAAAAAGGACCCAAATATTTCAGAGAACTTAGTTTGTCACAAAATTTTGTAAATAAGTAACTTTTCTCCTTCACTGATGTGCGCTGATGATGTTGCACTGATGGGCACTGATGGGCACTGATGAGGAGGCACTAATAGGCCGCACAGATGGGCAGCACTGATGAGCAGACACTGGTGGGCACTGAAAGGCATCACTGACTTGCATCACTGCTGGGCACTTTTGGGGCTGCACTAATAATCAGATTACCTGTACAGGTCTCCCCTGGTGACGAGAAGCGATAAATGGCATTTCATTGTTTTACATGTGATCAGCTATGATTGGACACATGTATAAAAAAAAGTGCAGCGCTAAAAAATTTAAAATAATGAGTGTCCAAATCAGTACTATAATGAAATATAAATATAACGAGACCAATTACCACATATCGAGCTGTAACGAGGCTAGTCCATCTGCTAAGGATCCATTCAAAGAAATTGTAAGTCCTTGAAGAAGCGTGTCATTCAAACGCTATAGTGATTATAGGGAGAATATCTTCTTAAGGGTAATGTCTGTATACACTGTCTTTTAAGGGGTGACATCCAGGATTTCCCCTCTTCTTTCTCACCGCATTACTGGAAATATGAAATCAGAGGGAAGGAAAGACTCTGATAGTGTAAAACCTTTTATTATTCAAAAAAATTGCAACTTAAACATCAGTTATTGTGCTCACATTCTATTGTGCATTTTACCCGTCACCCAGGTTTAACAGCCTTCTATTATTGTGGGCCAACTCTGCTGCACCTCAGTGCGAGTGGGGTCCATGCTCGGTACTGCTTCCGGGAGTCAACAAAAGAACGGAATGACATTGCTTCCTGTAGCTCCACCTCGACATATATTTCGTCGTAATGACATCCTCAGGAAGCGTTTACCCTCCTGGGGATTTTATTATGACGAAAGGTACTTTGAGGCAGAGCTACATCAAGCAACGTCATTCCGTTCTGTTGGAGACACCTGGAAGCAGTGAGATACCAAGTGGTATCGCTACAAGGTGTAATGCACATAACAATGTGACCGCATTAACTGATCTTTTTAAGTTGCAATTTATATAATAAAAGGTTTTACACTTTCAGAGTCCTAAATCCCTCTGATCTCTTTATATTCTGGTACTGCTGTGAGAAAAGTGATGATATCCTGGATGTCTCAAACACCTTGGACAAAGTATAGACCTTACTGCTAAGTGAGAGGTCATGGTTTTTTGGTGAGTTTTCCAGTGTGGCGGTGACTCACAGTGGTGGACTGAAGCATGGAGGATATAATTGAATTAAAGAACTGTTTTTTGGAATTTGCATTTTAAATTGACCTTTTTTGTAGCACTATTTTTATAGCATGTGTTTGTATAGCATTATTGTGTTGTGATTATTGCACGTTGCACTTTATTTAGCTATGAGTTTGTGATTTATGGGAAGAGTGCTGTATCTTGTGAGTATTATTTTAAAATAATGTTCTTCAACGTAAAAATACTTTAAATTTATAATCCTTCATAATATCATAAAAAGATTTTGAGAATCTGGAAAGATCTGTGTGCTTAAGAGACAAGTCTGAAACGCAATATTGGATACATGTGATCTTCTGGCCCTCAGACGGCACTGAATTAAAAACAGGCATGATTCTGTCATGAACATCACTGCATGGGCTCAGGAATGCTTCCAAAAATGACTGTCTGTGAACACGGTTTACTGTGCCACCCAAAAATGCAAGTTGGCACTTTATCATGCAAAGAAGAAGCCATATCTTCTCTGGGCTAACTGACCTGCCTGCAGTCCAGGCCTTTCTTGGTGCATCTTGAAATTAAAAATATGACAAAAGAATATAAAATCTCAATAAAAGGTAATTTACAAAAAAATGACAAAAAAAGACCCAGGACTGTTGGTCAGTTAGAAACCTATGTCAGGCAAAAATGGGACAACATTTCTCTCCCAAAATTCCAGCAACTGGTCGCTTCGGTTCCCAGATGTTTAAAGATGCTACACCATGGTAAACATGGCCTTGTCCCAACTTTTTTGAGACATGTTGCTGCTATCATTTTCAAAATTACCTTTTTTTTTTTTTTTCTTAAAATTGTACATTTTCTCAGTGTAAACACTTGATATGTTTTCTATTGTGAATACAATACGGCTTTTTGAGATTTGCAGATCATTGCATTCTGTTTTTATGTGGTTTTACACAACGTTCCAACTTTTTTTTGAATTGGGAGTTGCAATTTAAAGCCCAATACCCAAAGGTCACAGAATAGGTTCATACAGCTGCAAGAAAAAGTATGTGAACCCTTTGGAATGATATGGATTTCTGCACAAATTGGTTATAAAATGTGATCTGATCATCATCATCATCTAAGTCACAACAATAGACAATCAGTCTGCTTAAACTAATAACACACAAAGAATGAAATGTTGCCATGTTTTTATTGAACGCACCATGTAAACATTCACAGTGCAGGTGGAAGAAGTATGTAACTTCAACCAAACGTTTCGTGTAGTTGCAGATCAGATGTGCACAACGGTCAGGAGTAATTCTTGACCATTCTTCTTTACAGAACTGTTTCAGTTCAGCAATATTCTTGGGATGTCTGGTGTGAATCGCTTTCTTGAGGTCATGCCACAGCATCTCAATCAGGTTGAGGTCAGGACTCTGACTGGGCCACTTCAGAAGGCGTATTTTCTTCTGTTTTAAGCCATTCTGTTGTTGATTTACTTCTATGCTTTGGGTCATTGTCCTGTTGCAACACCCATCTTCTGTTGAGCTTCAGCTGATAGACAGATGGCCTTTGTGCTGTGCCTCTTTTTCGCCACACATAGTGTTGTGTGTTTCTTCTTCCAAACAACTCAACTTTGGTTTCATCTGTCCACAGAATATTTTGCCAGTACTGCTGTGGAACATCCAGGTGCTCTTGTGCAAACTGTAAACGTGCAGCAATGTTTTGTTTGGACAGCAGTGGCTTCCTCTGTGGTATCCTCCCATGAAATCCATTCTTGTTTTACTTATTGTAGATTCGCTAACAGGGATGTTAGCATTTGCCAGTGACTTCTGTCAGTCTTTAGCTGACACTCTAGGATTCTTCTTCACCTCATTGAGCAGTCTGTGCTGTGCTCTTGCAGTCATCTTTACAGGACGGCCACTCCTAGGGAGAGTAGCAGTAGTGCTGAACTTTCTCAGTTTATAGACAATTTGTCTTACCGTGGACTGATGAACAGCAAGGCTTTTGGAGATAGTTTTTTAACCCTTTCCAGCTTTATGCAAGTCAACAATTCTTAATCGTAGGTCTTCTGAGAGCTCTTTAGTGCGAGGCATCATTCACATCAGGCAATGCTTCTTGTGAAAAGCAAACCCAGAACTGGTGTGTGTGTTTTTTTTTTTATAGGGCAGGGCAGCTGTAACCATCACCTCCAATCTCATCTCATTGATTGGACTCCAGTTGGCTGACATCTCACTCCAATTAGCTCTTGGAGATGTCATTAGTCTAGGGGTTCACATACTTTTTCCACCTGCACTGTGAATGTTTACATGGTGTGTTCAATAAAAACATGGCAACATTTCATTCTTTGTGTGTTGTTAGTTTAAGCAGACTGTGATTGTCTATTGTGACTTAGATAATGATCAGATCACATTTTATGACCAATTTTGTGCAGAAATCCATAAAATTCCAAAGGGTTCACATACTTTTTCTTGCAACTGTATATGATTTAGAGGTTCACACTCAAGGAAGATGTACAGAGACTGGACACTGTCAATGCTCTGGACTTGAGTAGTGCTCTACTGTAAATTAGCTCAGGAAACAAAGTTTTAAATATGCCACAATGCAGGGCTTAGTGTTCAAAGGCCACATACTGGAATAATATTAGTACATCCAGGGCTTAGTTACAGGCTGTAGAGGTCGTTGTGGCTAGCGCAGTATACATAGGACTGAAAGGTACCACTATGCAGAGCTTAGTGTTTGTCAGTTGCCACAATATCTACACAACTTTTGAAGCCATATACCAGGGAATCATCAGAGGGCTTTGTTACACCAAGCTGTGATTTCCAAAAAACAACAATATCTCTCCTGCGCTCGAGTGGTATGCGGGAAGGTGAACGTTCTAGGCGGTTTTATGACACAAATGAAGTGGTCTTACTGCCCCCCCTCAGGACCAAGGGTATCCAAAAGGCACTACAAGAAAACAAGAGAAGGGCGCACGACCTTGTGCATTACCACTTAAAAGTTTTATTAAAATCAAAGAAAGGTAGCGTACAATATACTCACAAACATGGCATATGAACAAGCATATAGGAAATGGGCACCGCTCGCTTCCAGGACACTTCTCTACTGCTGGATATCACTGCTGGATAGCCTGATGGCGTCCTCAAAACCTGATGTGGCGAGTGGCAATTTTGGCTCTGAGGAAGAGGGTCCTCCCTCGAAACGCGTAAGCCACATCCGCTTTTGAGGACGCCATCACACTATCCAGCAGTAGAGAAGTGTCCTGGAAGCGAGCAGTGCCCATTTTTCTATATGCTTGTTCATATGCTAAGTTTGTGAGTATATTGTACGCTACCCTTTGATTTTAAGTGGTAATGCACAAGGTCGGTGCCCCCTTCTCTTGTTTTCTTGTTACACCATGCTGTACCATTACACAAAAACTGGAGAGCACCCTGTGGCTAATACAGTACACAGAGGTCTGGAAAGCATCACAATGTAGAGTCTAGTGTCCAAAGGTCACATTCTAGGTTATCTTAGCCCCATCTATGGGTCTGGTCACAGAGTGAGTCTTCAGATCGTAGGTCTTACTAGAGGCTGTATCCTGCAGGTTGGCTCTGGACCTAGAGAGTGCCTTGCTGCTAACACTAAGGTATTGAAAGCACCATAAGTGGAACCCTCCGTGCTTTAAGGTCACATTCCAGGCAAGCGATTAACCCTCTGTGCTTTAAGGTCACATTCCAGGCAGGCCACACAATTTTCGGTCAAGCAGGATTGGGATATGGCTTTCAAGGTGTCACACAGGTTAGGCTGATCAGAAAAACTGCTGTATTGGGACCAGATCAAGCAGCATATTAGATGCCTTTTTTTTAAAAAAAGAGTACTCCAGAGAACTGAATATGTTGATAGAAGAAATCAAATCTATAAAAAAAAAAAAAAAAAAAGGAAACGATATTAAGAATTTTTAGTCAGCAGATGTGATAAAAAGCATCCAGCCTCCTAGGACACTAGCAAAAAACTGAAGCATGACTATCATACTTCAAGGTATTTTTTTTTCATAAACAGAATTCATCCAAACAAAGTAGAAATGCCTTTTCGATTTTGCCATAGTGCAATGTTAGCTATGTATATCAATATGTGTTTTTGGTTTTCAGCAAAATGACCGCTATGTACAGTCCAGCGAGGTACGGGCACAGCTTAAGTTTCTTGAGCAACTTGAGCACTTGGAGAAACAGCGCAAATATGAAGAAGAAAGGGAGATGCTTCTCCGAGCAGCAAAGGTGAGCAGCATTAAACTGAATATTCCCTTCAAGTGTTATGCAAGGTGTATAAAGTGACATTTGTGGTGTTAAAAGAAACTCATATTAATCAAACACAAATTTTCAGTAAAAAAAAAATGAAGGTAATTTTAATGCATAACATTTTTTGGTAATATATAAAAGATGAATTTGCGCCGAATAAATAGAAATCCAGTATATGAGGCCTTAAAATTGTGCACGCCCGTGAAAGCATTGTTTTACAAGTTGTCAATTTAGAGTCAACGGTAAATGATTGCCTTAGAACTAAACTTTTCGGGGCGTGGCTTGGACATGGCGGCGTGAGGACGCTTCATCTTGGTGCTCCCGCTTTCCCGCCGTCCCTGTCGGCCTTTAACTGCTAAGTTTCGCTGCTATGAGCGTCCGAAAGAGAAGGAAGACTAAGCCAGCTGTAGTCCCATCTTACAGGGCCTCCATGGTGACCCCGATTCATACTTTTTTCCCAGATTCCCCGAGCCCCGCTCCGTGGGCCCTCCAGCTCACGCCGCATGGTGCACCTGGGGCTGCGGCGATCTCCACGCTAACCAGAGATCCTCACCGCTAGCAATGTCAAGCCCCGCAGCTGCTTCGAGCCCACATACTGCTCCACAGAACTTACCAGATGGGGGACATTTGGGCTCTCCTCCGCACTCTGCCCACGAAAGCTGACATGGAGGCTATGGTGGCTCAGGTAGCTGAACAGCACCGGAGAGACTTTCAACACCTCAGTGGAGAGGTGGCGGCACTGGATGGCAGAGTTGCGTCGGGGGAATCGGTTGTGCATGACCTACAAGCCAGGATTGCCGTATTAGAGCAGACCCAGATGTCCCATGGTGAGGCCGTGGCCATCCATCAGCTGCGTATGGAGGACATAGAGAATCGGAGCCGGCGCAACAGCTTGCAGCTCCGGGGCATACCTGAAGCGACCGGACCTGAGGACCTTACAGTGACTGTCAGCGCTGTCCTCTCCCGACTCCTCCCGCCGGACCCTCCGACGGCCCTCGAATTCGACAGGGGCCATCGGGCCCTGCGTGCCCGCCCGATCGACCTGGATAGGCCCCGGGACTTTATCTGTCGCGGCTCCTTGAATATTCCTTGAAGGAGCGGATTCTCCGGGAGGCCTGTGCCAAAGGACCGATCGATTTTGATGGCGCCCTTATTCAGATCTACCCGGACATGGCTCATGGGACCCTGGAGCGCCGAGCAATGCTTAAACCGTTGCTGGCACAGCTTAGATCACCGGAGATTACTTACCGATGGGGATTCCCCCTGCAGCTGACGGTCCGGAAACATGGCTCCTCTTTTGTGTTGCGGAAGCGATCGGATCTACCGGCCCTTTGTGACTTTCTGGGCATAGCGCACATGGAACTCCCGGATTGATTGGCCTGGCTCCCGGACTGTGACCCCCATCGGGGGTCTATGGGCTCGGGCCCCCAGCTACCTCGTAGACAACACCGACCATGCCGGGGACCGCCACTGAGGGCACAGGGCCCGGAGATCGCGGCTCCCAAAACTTGAAGGTCCCGGTCTGGCGGTTCGCGAGTATGGCCCCCTTCCCTGACTCTAGCCCGTTCTTTTCCTTTCCTTTTTACCTCTGTTACCGACGGTTCTTGCAGGTCTGCCGGCACTTCCCCTGTGACTCTTGTTCCCCCTGAGTACACCTTGGAGTCCTGAATTCCCCTGACTGTGTGTGCCCTCTGATGCTGGACTTTCCTGTGGCGTGCTGGATCCCCCTTTCTTGCTCCCTGCTCCCCGGCCTTCTCCCAAGACTGACCCAAATCCAGGATGTCTCCCCAGCCCCTGGGCCATTGGAAGCATTGGCGTGCTGTGACTCTCTGGTTCCTGACTGCATACCGCTCCGGGCTGCCCTTGCCTTCACTTGCTCCCCTTATGGCCTTGCCTACCAGCAGGTCTATTGCTACAAGTGTACAGTGGAGAGTTAGCTCGCTGACGGGTGAAGGGATTGTACTGTGTATTTTTTATTTTTTTTTTCATTGCTCCCGAGGACTTGTGGCTATGTTTGTAATGGGTGGTCTGATGCTTCACAGTGATGGAGATGGCGCGATTTGTGCCTTCCTCTTTCCTGTACATGGCGGCCGTAATTTGGCATGCCTTGGAAGGGGCGGTGTTGAAGTTCCCCTGGCCCTCCCCCCGCTCCCATGTTGGTCCCTCGGCCGGGGTCTGGGGATGGGGGCGGAACCCACTGTTGCGGCTCCCTTCCGGGGTTTGACAGGGACGTAGATGACGGCCAGCCGTGCCAGTTCCTTCCTGGTCTGGGCCTGCATGCCTTTTTTTATGCCCTCCCTGGATGGACTTAGGGATTTGCACGATATCTGATAAGTTTTATTGGCTGGGGTTTGTCCATCATTTTGCACGTGCATCGGCAGCTGTTGTTGGGGTTCTCTTCCTACCCTCCCATTCATCCCTCCTGCCCTTCCTCCCCCCCCCTTCGTTCCCACGCCTCCTTCTCCCCCTTAACCACTTCCCCCCTTACTCCTCTTATCATATTCCTCTGCCCCTCTCCCCCTCCTCCATCCCCCTCCCTTGTCCCTCCCCATCTCCCTTCCACCCCTCCCTTCCCCTCCCCCTTCCTGCAGGGCCATCTCCCTTGCTAGGTTCTTCAGTGTTCCAGGATGGGTCCTGGGCGGGACCTCTTGGGGCTGCGGTCCCTGGGGCCACATAGGTCCACGTGGGAGTGCCGCCCCTGGAGCCTGCACTATGGGCCGCCCTCTCTTGATCTCCGGTTGTTACCATATCTGCTGACTACGTAAGATCGTTCTTCCTTTACTGTTACCAACTGTTTATAGTTGTTTCGGACATTAATTGCTCATTATTTCCTAAGCCGACTTGGGGTGGGCGGGGGGTGGTTACCATCCTCCTCTTGTGGTGACCTTCCCCATACCCCCTATAGGGTTGCCTACCCGAGGTCCCCCACACTCCACTCGGATATTGGGTGGTGGGTCTGGAACCCCTGGGTGAATTGAGACTTGTTCTCACTGTGCCGTTGGCACTGTCGTTTTTCGGTTCCCTCTTCTTTCCCTCCTCGCCTCTGTGTTTTTTCTTTTTTTTTTTCCTTTTCCTCTCTTCCTTTACCCCTCCCTTTTCTGACTCTCTCTCCCTCCTTCCCTTTCTCTCCCTTCTTGCCCCCCGTCCCCCCCCCCCGCTCCTTGGGTGGAGAGGGCCTCCCCCCGAGCTGATCCGATTCGTCTGGTTTCGCTCAATGTCAAGGGGCTCAACACTCTGGAAAAGCATACCGTTGTTTTGACTGACCTTCGCCGCCTTCGGGCCCATGTCGCCTTCCTGCAGGAGACCCATCTCAGATCCGCCAGACTCCCTCGGTTGGGTGGTAGGCGATTTACCGCGGTCTACCATAGCTGTTCACCTGATTCCATATCTAGAGGGGTTAGCATATTGATCAGTAACCAAACTCCCTGGACGCTCTTGGATTCTTGGAGCGATGAAATGGGCCGGGCTCTATTTAAGGGTCGCCTGGGTGCCGTGTTAGTTACCCTAGTCAATCTCTACCTCCCTATTACCGAGGAAGTGTCGTACCTTGAATCTCTATTCTCCAAAGTACATGACTTTGCGGAGGGTCAGGTCCTCCTTGGTAGCGACCTTAATTTTGTCTTGGCCCCAATCTTGGACGCCTCTGGGGGCGCTTCCCATATTTCTTGCGCGGCACTGAAACGCCTTAAGAGGAGCTTTCATGCCTTCCACCTGGTGGAGGTTTGGAGGATGCTCCACCCGACAACCAGGGACTACACCTTCTATTCTTCCCCACATGATTCCTACTTGCGCATTGACTACTTCCTTATACCACAGGCCCTACTGGGACGTGTTCTTTCGACATCTATCGGCTCCATCACAGTTTCCGATCACGCGCCGGTGGTTCTTGGTCTGGACCTACGAGCCCCGGAGACTCGTCAGTGGCAGTGGCGGCTCAATGATCGTCTCCTCCAGGACCTTAAAATATTGGAAGAGCTCCGAGTGGAACTGGGGAGGTTCTTTACGTCTAATGCCCTTCCGCATAGTCCTCCATTGATGGTATGGGAGGCTCATAAGAGTTACATGTGTGGAGTCCTGATTAAACTTGGGACTCACCGCAAAAGAGAACCCGCCAGACGAGGGAACTGCTGCTGCGCATCGCCTCTTTGAAGGCCACTTGCAAGCGGTCATTAGCGCAATCTGCCCTACAGGAGCTGACTGTTCTGCGTGAGCAGTTACGCTCCCTGGCCCTTTTTAGAGCGAAAGCTTAGTTGGCCAAATGCAGACGTGTTTTCTATGAACATGGAGATAAGTGCGGTAAGATCCTTGCACGTGCGTTACGTCAACAAAGAGTGTTGCTGTTTATACCAGAAATTCTCTCAACGTCACACCAGAAGGTTCAGGCCACAGAGCATAGTGCGGAGGCCTTTCGCCAATGATATGCCTCTTTATATAATCTAACTCCGGACGCATCTTTGTCCATCCGGGAGACGCTCCGATCTAAGATCCAGGAGTACATACGGACCTCGGGCCTCCCCGGCCTCTCCACAGAGGACCTGGAGGAATTGGAGGAACTGCTTCATCCGGACGAGCTCTCGAGGGCCCTTGCGGGGTCTGAGGGTGGAAAGTTGCCGGGGCCTGATGGTTACTCTCTGGCCTACTACAAATGCTTTGAAGATATCCTGGCCCCACATTGTCTTGCCGCATACAACATGACGGGTTCGGGGGCGGAGTTTACGGTAGATTCACTTTGCGCACACATTACTGTGATAGCGAAGAAGGGCAAGGATCCTCTCCTGTGCCAGAGTTACAGACCCATCTCGCTCCTCAATGTGGACTTAAAGCTTTTTACCAAGATTCTGGCCTCTTGCCTGGCTCCATTGCTCCCGCAGTTAGTCCAAGACGATCAGGTGGGATTCGTGCCTACCAGAGAAGCTCGGGATAACACCACGAAGGCTATAAACATCCTGCACATGGCGTGTGCCCAGAGGACCTCCATGCTGCTTCTCTCGACGGACGCTGAAAAGGCGTTCGATCGAGTGAACTGGGATTTTCTTCTGGAGACATATTGGACTAGGGGAACGCATGTCTTGGATCAGCGCGATCTACTCCCGACCGTCGGTTTGTGTCAAGGTCAACGGCATGCTATCCGGTCCCCTGGAAATCTCCAATGGGACTCGACAGGAATGTCCCCTGTCCCCCCTGATTTTCGTCCTAACTTTTGAGTTCTTTTCCCGCATGGTCAGAGCGAACGCTGATATCGGTGGGATAGCGATTTCGCCTTTGGTCACCCCAAAGGTGGCGGCTTACACCGACGACCTTTTTTTTTTTTTCTCTAAACCGCTTCTCTCCCTACCTAATTTCATGAGGGAGTTTCGCGCCTACGAGGCGCTATCCTCATACAAAATCAACTTCCAGAAATCAGAAGCCTTGCCGGTCTCGATGCCCCCGGCTTCGCTGCACCTTCTCCAGAGGGATTTCCCTTTTTAAATGGAGCTGAGACAAAAGTAATGGTAAAATCCAAACATTTAGTTGTCATAAGAGCTGTCTAAAAGGGCATGTGCTGGCCAAAAAGTAAAGAGAAATCCCCTCAATAGTACACAGATGCAAAAAAATAAAAATAAACTGACATAGATTTTAGCCAGCATCTACTCTATGCAAAATGTAAAGAACATTTATTAGCTTTAGACAAACTTGACTACGCGTGTTCAGCAGCGTTTAGGTCCAGTATAGCTAGCTAATGAACAACCCATTAATTGTTATAAACTCCATCAGTAGTTCCTGTCTTTTATTGAAATACAACATATTAATTACACAGTGCAATAGTTTCTTTAAAAATTCAGTAAATCGTATGTTACCTTTTTGATGGTCTCTACTGTTTAAATTTGGTAATTTCCCCCAGAAACAGCGTAGGTGGGTAAAGCATTGACTCTATTAATTCATCTACCACATGCTTTAATGAGGAAATCAATCTATATATAGGGACACTGGTAGTCTTGATGTCAGGTTCATAAGCCCATGTTCGATAGAGTTCTTAACATATGTTTGCCCTTGGATGGTAAGTGACTATTGTAACTTACTATTATATATGTATAATAAATGACCAGTAATGAATCCCATCCAAACCTATTATACTGTAAATTAGTGTTACAAATGAGATGTTCTACGTATCAAGTTTATAACATACATGGCAGGATGAGGGCTACACATTTGGATGATTGGCTTTGCATGGATTTTGATTTTATAAGAACTGTGGACAGCAGAATATTCTCTCCATAAATGCTAGCTGTTCATATCCCTCCACAATTTTTCTTACTACATTGATTCACCGCGAGAATGTTTTTTTGAATCACTGTTTAAAACGTATGCGTCGGGAAGATTCACCTGCAGGGAAGGCCCCTATGTGTTTTAGGCAGGACAGTATTACCTAGTGCAGTGCTTTAGAGGAATGAAAGATAGATTTATGGAAGTTTGATTGCATTTATGGAATCAATAAGTCTGTGATCTTGTGTTCCTTGTTTTCATCGAATATCCTTAGAGTCCGCATCTCTGTTTAAGATTGTTCCTCATATCCTGTATGGTAAAAATGTTGGTACATGTGATAGTAAGGCAAATAGTATATTCAGAACACTTGGTTTGCCAAGATCAGGGAAGATCAACTAATGGAAGATCTCATGGCTGCGGCACACCATAGAGAGGAACCGATTCGTAAAACATGGTTTTATTGGACGGAATTTACTGTAACATCTGAATATCTGAATATTCTGGGCTCTCAACCGTGACTCCCTTGACCATCCCCTTTGAGGTGATGACTTTGACCCCCACCAGACTTCCTTGTGCCAGCTACACTTGGGGTAGCGTACTCACTTTCTCTCCCCCCCCCCCCTTGTCAAGGCTACTTGGGCAAAAGGAGCTCTACAGCTACTGTTTGGAGGGACATTGTATTTGGTGATCTATCTGTAGTGTTTTTACTGTTTACTTTATTTCTGTATGTGAACCATGCTCCTTGCCCATGCTGATTGTGGTTTTGTGGAAGCCTGTAATCACCGAAAATTCCTGTATGACGTAAAATCTGATAAAGCATTAAAAAATTTTTTTTTCCTTTTTAGCTACGCTCGGGGAAATTCACTAAAACCCTTATGTGATGGCCCCTTTAAAATTGGCCTGCGCTAGATAAAACAGGCCCTGTCGCTTGTTTTGGTAGCTTTACCCATACATACAGCAGATTCAGGTAGTTTCTAATAGTTCCACATTTATAAAGAGGCGCTATTAATGCACCAGTTTCAAAACAAATTCCCACCAGTTCATGGATAATGATACTGTAGGTAATTAAGCCCATCCCTGAGTTATTCCCCTCTGTGTACACTGTGTAGCAGAGCAGAATATTTGCCTCTGTTAATGCTTTTACCCTACCCCACCTGTCACTGGTTGTTTAGGCTGGCTTCACACGGACTGGATGACAGATGTAAACAGACAGGCAGTCCGTTTCCATCTGACAGCCGCATAGAGAACAGCATAGCGGAGCAGACACCAACATTTCATCTGCCTGCTCAGCCAATAGATGCCCTGCTAAGCAGGCGGATGTGGACTATGGAGAACGTGCATGTGAAACCAGCCTAAGGATACTGTTGGCTTCACAGCCAACGACCCTTAGCAATCAGTAATGCTGACAGTTGACAGTGTATGATGGGGAAAGCTGAGACCGTAGTTCTCCATCAGGTCTGCTCGCTCCTTGTGATTGGCAGAAGGCAGTGGATGGATTCTATAGCCAATAGCAGGTTGTCTTAATGGCTAAGGATCCACCCTCTGTTGTCCATCATGCTCTGCCCACCCAGCTTTAAAACTCCTCTCGCTGAGTTGTCTGTGTGACAGGTGCAGCGGCAGGAGGAAACGTAGTTGCACTGAATTGAAGTGTCAGCATAGACGCCCTGTTCTCCGTGCACCTCCATGTGTTTACAATAAGTACATCAGCCTGTCATGCGCAGTGACATTTGTCATGTGGAAGCAGATCAGATTTCTAAAATGTGGATTCTCCTAATTGTGTGTATTTTTATACAGTTTATATATATATATATATATATACAGTGTTGTGTATTATGTTGCTTTGATGTTCCAAATAAACAAAAACAAGCACACACTTTTTTCATTATTGTTGATCTCCGCCTAGAATTTGACTGCAACGCTTTCATATATGCAGTATATAGAAAATTAAATTATCAAAATTAACAGAAAAAAAAAATTCACTTTGAGAAGGTCATGCCTATTATGAGATCCATGTGAAAGCGCAAGCATCTCTTTAAGCTGTGTGTTCCTTCGGGCTAGAAGTCAGGCATTCAGCCTGTATGGAAAATGAGAATAAAAATGCATGAGGGGAAGTCTTAGAAATCCTGGACTCAGGCACTTCCCCCCTGCAGCAAAGCTTTTTAATCACAGGAGAATATTGTTATGCATTAAATATTTAATGGCCGCTGCATGTTTAAGAATGTAGTCAGTTTTTGGCGTAACCCTTTAAGTGCAAGGTTTGATCCAGCCCAAGTGAGTGAACTCGTGGAAACCTTAGCGCAAACCGCAGCATTTTAAACATGTTTTTTTTTTCTCTTCTGTCTTTTTTACAGAGTCGCTCAAATAAAGAGGATCCAGAGCAAATGAGATTAAAGCAAAAAGCCAAAGAGGTAATCAGCAGGGTTCAAACTGGGTTTACAGTTAAATATCTTCTTTGTGTTTTATAGTAATTTTGATAGACGTGAAAGTATTTAGCCACAAGTCCTAAAACAAGAAACCTATTAAATGAAATATCTAATAATTCTCATACATATGAGCAGAAACTGAGGTTTGACCGAACTGCTGTTGCTCTGCTTTTTTCGTTGGTCTCCATTGCCACAGTGGCTGGAAAGAATTAAAAAGAAAAAAAAAAGTAATACTAAACAGGAAAGTGTTAATTGCCATAATTCATTCACATAAATCACATATATAGTATTTTGTTTTCTAAAAAAAAAAAAAAAAAAAAAAAAATGTCACATGATCTTTCCTTGTTCTTTGGGATCTGTAGGGAAAGATCATTGGAAGGGGTTTCTGTTTTTCTGCTGATGTATGGTCATAATTTAAAAAAAAATTGTTTCAGAAGAGCAATTCATATTAAATCTCAAAAAACTGATGTATAGCTCCTTATAAATGTTTATTGTACATCAGATGTGTATTTTTTGTGCATTAATATGGTGTAGGTGGAGTCAAAGAGGATTGACACTAGCTTTCATTTTGTTTAGACGGCATCTGCATCCAAGCATCTTTTTTAATTTACAGGTATTAGCAATCGCATTTGATATATTTGATACTTCGTAGTATCACTTAGTAGTATCTACAGCTAAAGGGACAGCTAAAGTCAAGATCAACCAGGTATATTTCATGCTACACAAAACAAATGCTTTAGTGGCTTTATGCACACTCTGTTATATACTGTAGCATGTAATGGGAGTTTTTCGTAGTCTGGGTTTAATTACACTTTAACCACTTCTGGACATTTTTTTTGCGATACTGCACTGCGTTATTTTTAACTTACAATTGCGCAGTCATGCGACGCTATACCCAAATAAAATTGATGCCCTTTTTTCCCCACAAATAGAGCTTTCTTTTTGTGGTATATTTCATCTTCCCTGCAGTATTTATTTTTTGCGCTATAAACAAAAAAAAAACGATAATTCTAAAAAAAAAAAAAAAACACAATATGTATTCTGCCACATAGTTTTGATAAAAAAAAAAATCCCAATAAGTGTATATTGATTGTAGACACGATAACTTTTGCGCAAACCAAACTAGGGGATAGATTTGACATTTTTTATTTTTATTTTTTCTAGTAAAGGCGGCGATCGGCTTTTTTAGTGGGACTGTGACACAGCTTGGACACCTTACTGACACTTTAGAGGGGACATTATTACAGTAATCGGTGCTAAAAATTTGCACAGTTACTGTTCTAATGACACTAGCGGGGACGAGGAGAACTCCAGGGGCGATCAAAGGGTTAAGTGTGTCCCTAGGGGGTGCTTGCTAACTGTGTGGGGATGCGCTCACTAGATGAACATAGAAATCTGTGTTCCTGAAGAGCAGGAACACAGGATTCCTGTATTCATCTGTGACAGAACAGCGGTCTGCCTTGTTTACATAGGCAGACCGCTGTTCTGTTTCTATGGGGTGTGATTGCAGGTGGCTGTCAGATTATTTGGTATGTAATTTATTTGGGGGGGGGGAGCAGATACCTAATTTTAACAGGTACCCGCTCCCACTTCTGCTCGGGCTGCCTAGGCGGCTCGAGTGGAAGTTCTCCTTTCCCCCTCCTTTCAATCTTCTGGGACACGTCACAGGTCCCAGAAGATTGCCCGGCCATTCAGGATGTGCCAGCTTGACTCGCACCCAGCTGTGAAGCAGCAAGCTGTCACAGCTTGGTGCCCACACAAGTGATGCCGGCGGAGAGGAGAGGGAGAGAACCGAGGCTTTGGGCGGCCGCATCGCTGGATCATGAGACAGGTTAGTGTGTGTTTATTAAAAGTCAGCAGATACACTTTTTATAGCTGCTGACTCTTAATAAACACTGAAACGGCTGGAACTCCGCTTCAAGGACTTGAAGATTTTATGCCCTTAATGACCAGGCCATTTTTTTGCAATTTGGCACTGTACAAATTTAACAGGTAATTGTGCAGTCATGCATTGCTCTACCCAAATGAAATGTATGTAATTTTTTCCCTCAAATAGAGCTTTCTTTTGGTGGTTAAAAGAAAGAAAAGAAAAGGAGGCGCAACACCTAGTGCATTACCTGTGGTCACCGTATAAAATATTTTATTAAAATGCCAAATGCATACTCACAGACGAGAAGAAAGTAGAATCGCATTAAAAGATTCTTTTGGGGTCTGATGAAGGGAGCTTGACTCCCGAAACCCGTTAGCAGTCTCATCTACAAGGACGTGTTCCATTCCACGCGTGGTGGAATCTTTTAATGCGATTTTACTTTCTTCTCGTCTAGAGAATTTTGTTCCAGCCCTCTCCGCCGTGCATATACCCGGAGTGGAGAACTGGCAGGCGGATTACTTGAGTCGTTCGGTGTTGGATCAGCGGGAATGGTCCCTGCACCCGGAGGTGTTTCACCTGTTGTGTGTCCGGTGGGGAACACCCGATGTAGACCTTTTTAGTTTCTCAGCTCAACGAGAAGATACAGAGGTTTGTAGCCATGTCTCAGGATCCTCTGGCCGAAGCCACAGACACACTAGTGGCTCCTTCGGTTCAATATCAGCTGATCTATGCGTTTCCTCCTCTGAAACTTCTGCCGAGGCTTCTGCGCTGAATAGAGGTGGAAGGCATTACTGACATTCTGGTGGCCCCAGACTTGCCTCGCCGGTCTTGGTATGCAGATCTGATAAGGTTGGTCATCGATGCTCCTTGGAGACTTCCTCTTAGGGAAGATCTGTTGTCTCAAGCGCTGATCTTCCATCCTATTTACAGTCTTTGGCTTTAACGGCGTGGCTGTTGCAAGCCAGGTATTTGAAGTATAGGGGTCTTTCTGACTCAGTGATTCCTACACTGTTGAAGGCTAGAAAATGTACCTCCAGGAAGATATATCATCTTGCATGGAGTGAAACGATAAAGGTGCTTTTACGCTCCTTTTCTGTGGCTAGGATATTGGCTTTCCTCCAAAGAGGGGTTTAGCAGCGGTTGGCCTTGGGTACTATTAAAGGCCAGGTGTCGGCTTTGGCTGTTTTTTTTTTCATTGCCCTTTAGCTACGCATTCTTTGATTCACACTTTTATCCAGGGAGTTTGTCCCCGTTACCTCTGTGGGATCCCCCGTTACCTCTGTGGGATCTTTACTTGGTACTATCTGTTCTTCAAAAACCTCCCTTTGAAAACTAGGGAGATTCCTCTGCTTACACTGTCACAGAAGGTAGCCTTTTTGGTGGCTATTACCTCTGCCTGCAGAGTGTCTGAATTGGTGGCGTTGTCCTGCTGTTCTCCTTCTCTGGTGGTCCACAAAGATTAAGTGGTAGTTCGACCTAATCAGTCGCTTCTTCCTAAGGTGGTTTCTGATTTCCATTGCATGAAGACATTGTGCTGCCTTCACTCTGTCCTAAGCCCAAGCATCCCAAGGAAATTGCCTTGCATTCTTTGGCTGTAGTTCGGGCAATTAGGGTTTGTTCGGCGGTTACGGAGTCTTTCAGGAAATCAGACTCTTTGTCCTCTCTGAAGGACCCCAGAAGGGATTGGCTGCGTCTGCTGTGACCTTATCCAGATGGATCAGGCAGACGGTGGTACAGGCTTATTCACTTAAGGGTCGGGTTCCACCTTTCCCTGTGAAGGCGCATTCTCCTAGGGTGTTGAGTGCCTCTCGGGCTTTTCGCCATCAGGTGTCAGTAATACAAGTTTGCAAGGTGGCAACTTGGTCGTCTGTGCACATGTTCACTAAATTCTACAAAGTCGATGTGTAGGCATCCTCGGATGCTTTTTTTGGCCTCCAGGTTTTGCAGGTGTCTGTTTTTAAAAGAGCATTTTTTTCTCTTTGAGGGTGTATGTTGTTTCTGGGTGAGCTCCATGTTATCTGGTTGGCTAAGTTTAGCCTTTGGGGAATTACGTTCTTTCTCTGCGTTGTTTTCCCACCCTTCATGCAAATACTGCTTTGGGACATTCCAATGGTTAAGAAAAATATAGAGCTGTGTCTTTTAATGAACGATAGAGAAAATTGGATTTTTGACTTACCATAAAATTCTTTTCTCTGAAGTTCATTGACAGACGCAGCACACGCCCCTCTATTTCTGAGTGGGTTGGTGTTTTTTACTTCTGACACCACTTGCAACAAAACTGAATCCTATAGCAGAGTGAGTGGGTGTATGCCTTCAGGGACTACCCCATAGGCGTGTTAAAGTTTTTTCCTGCCTTGTGTCTTACTCGTGGTCTCAGTTTTTTGTATTCTTTTCAGAATATTTTCTTTTATTACTCTTTACTCACTTGCTAGCTAGTGTTCAGGGAAGAATTTCCTGGTGATCTACAAGCAACAATGCCGGCTGGGGCTTCGCACTGGATAATCTAGATCCTTATGGTCCTCCCAGCCTGGCCTACGAGCATGAGCAGGTTTTAGTCCAGCACTAGGGCTAACCTCCATGGTGCCCTTTTTCAGGATGGGGACGAGCCTACGAACGGATGCCTCCCTGGGACGTGATGACCTGGAACGCCCTGAGTCGCAGCGTACCACTCAGCTTGCAACACCCCCACTTCGGGTGGAAGGCAGTCTGCCTGGAGCAGAGCCCACCCGGTCCATGGTATGGTGAGTAAATGTGCCCCCCTGCTGGCCTTGGGGGGTGTGGGCCCTCTCCTGGGGATAATGGGATTTGGGCCTCCTGAAAGATCCCCCTGGCCTGCCCGGTCTGTGTGTCTTACCCCCCCCCCCCTTCCCTGTTCCTGCTGGGGCTATGTGTCTGGGGTGCCTGGTTCCCTGGGGGGGGGGGGGGTGGTATGATACCTTGGGCTTGCTGCGTCATTTCCGCCCTTAAATACGAGACAGATGCGAGGGCTTCCGGGGTCTGCAGAGTATGTGTTGCTAAACCGGAAAGGACATATCGGAACCATCCGGAATGTTGTAAACTGAATGTAAATGGCCAATACTATTTTGTGTTGAGTAAATAACCCACACTTAAGTAAAATCTTGATACTATATTATGGGCCAAAATTAAAACAGAAACAAACTAGCAACAAACATTTAACTGGATATCCCGGAAGTAATCTTTCGCAAGAGTCTCAAAACTTAAAATTGCAATATGACCTAAATCACATATGCATGTATAAGAGATACATAATAAAATAATAATTACTTTTATTACATAACATTTAAAATTCAACCCCAGGAAAAATCCTATTTATTCCACATGGGCTAATAATGTAACTGGTGGAATAAGGGGCATTTATACCAACATATCCAACTGATATAATCCAATATCTACAATTGGAATTAAAGTTAAGATATATAAAATCACATCCTTTTTCTCCTTAAAATAAAATTAAAAGAAGAGCATATGAAACCAATTGTCATTGCTAAAGTTGGCATTTCAATCTGAACTTAGAGAAAAAATTACTGACCAGAACTAACCAATAATAATTGCAAATGGAACATCTATTAGCTATTATTTATGAATGCATTTATGTCCTATTCGACAATATGTCCTAGAGGGCGGGAGCATTCGAGCTCATAAATCCAGAAAGTTTCCCTTCTGGATATAGATCTCTTCATGTTGCTACCACGCCAGTGGGGGTGTATTTTTCTATCACAACTACCTCCAAATTTTTGTGATTCTTGTGATGATGAGAGGAGAAATGTTGGGATAAGCTGTGTCCAGGAAAACCTTTGCGAATATTAGCTAAATGCTCTCCTATTCTAATATTCGATGTCCTAATCGTTCTGCCGACATATTGTTGCTTACAGCTACAAGTCAGAAGATAAATTAAACCCTTGGTGTGGCAGGTGATAAAATCCTTAATCGGATATTCCACCTCCGTAACAGTGGATTTAAAGGAATTGATTTTCAGTGTTACGGAGTTCCGGCATAGGTTACAATTCCTACAAGGAAAGTAACCTTTAAGATTGGGAAATAGTACTGGGACAGATGGTTGGTCTATAGGGGTCCTTGCTATAATCTCCTTAAGGTTCCTTGCCTTCCAATAGATCATTGGGGGCCTTGTGGGGAGAAGTGGTCCCAATATCCTATCTTGCTGTAATATTCCCCAATGCTTATGGAACATGTAATTCATCCACCTGTAATGACTGGAAAATTGAGTGAGAAAGGCGAAATCAAAATTTTTCTTCACTTTCTGTTGGCCATCGTCAGTATGGGGGATGATGAGTTCCTCTTGTTTGTATTGTTCTATCTCTTGCATGTCATTCTCCAATGAAAATAGATCATATCCTTTTTCAACAAATTGCCTTTTCAGAGATTATGCTTGTACTTGGTACTCCGCAACTTCAGAACAATTTCGTCGGATCCTCCTAAATTGACCTTTTAGGTATAAACCGTAGCAATGAAGGATAATGGCAGCTGTCGATAGAAATGAAGCCGTTCCTGTCCGTTGGTTTGTGATATGAACTGGTACGAAAACCGGTGCTTGTTCTGGAAATTATCCGATCTAGATAACATACTGAAGATGAACTGTACAAGTAAGTAAATCTGATACCCCAACTGTTATGATTAAGGTTTTCCATGAATCGGTGAAGAGTCGCTTCAGTACCTCTCCAAATGAAGAGGGCATCATCTATATAGCGACGCCAAAAAAACAATTCATGTATTTTTTCTGAAAAGATATTCCTATCCTCCCAGAGTGCCATGAAGAGGTTGGCGGAACTGGGGGCAAATTTCGCCCCCATCACTAATCCTCTTCTTTGGAGGAAAAATTGGTTGCCAAAATAAAAGTAGTTGTGCTCCCTCCCGAATGTTAATAGTTCTAAGATGAACTTCCTTTGCTTCAGAGGAATCTCGTAAGCTTGATCGAGGAACACACTCACAGCCTCATACCCTAAGTCATGTGGACAGACTGTATATAAGGATGTGATGTCGGCAGTTACCAATAACACATTCCCTTCAACCTCTAATTGGGTAATTTCCTTGATACACTGGGAGGTATCTTTGAGATAAGCAGGTGTATTTTGGACAAGCGGCTGCAGAAAAAAAAAATCGACATATTTTCCAATTCTGGATGATACAGAATCTATTCCGCTCACTATTGGTCTTCCTGGTGGTCTAGTAAGGCTTTTGTGTACCTTGGGGAGGTAATAAATAGGTATCTGTGGAGAGAGCGGTACTAAATACTGTTTCTCTTTCTCACTAATGATACCCTCTTCAAAGCCTTTCTTAATGATTCTCTCCAATTTTCTCTTGTAGGCAGAAGTGGGGTCTCTTTTAAGGACTTCATAAGTTTCCTGGTCTGAAAGGAGATGATTCATTTCGCTTAGATAATCCTCTCTTTTTAAGAGTACAGTTCCTCCTCCTTTATCCGCCGGACGAATAATTAAATCTTTATTGTCACATAGTGTTTTAATCCCTTTTGAAAGGTCTCTTTGTGGTGTGAATGAAAATTCTTTTTTTTCCAATTCCTTCAGAACTACCTCCTTAAAAATCATCACATGATTGCTGAGGGTCCCTCCTGGATTAAACAAAGAGGCGTTTCTCAAATTAGTAGGGATACGAGAGGTTTGGTTATAGGACACATAGTTTCTCTCATTAGTCTTGGATAAAAAATGGTGTTTGACGTTTAATTTCCGTATATATTTTTGTACATCCACAAAAGTCTGGAATTTATTGAGCGTTTTTTTGGGTGCATATTTGAGTCCCTTATTTAGGGTTTGTTTTTCTGACTCAGTGAGAACCACTCCGCTCAAATGGAAAATTCCAGGGACATCTATTTTTTCTTTTTTCCTGGCTGTGCCCCCCCCCCCCCCTGCAGCCCCTGCTGTTTTTTTTTCTTTGCCCTTGGTGGGGCCCCGGCCTAAAAAACCCCGGGGCTTGGAACTTATTGGGGTTTGGGGAGGGTTACGCGGGTTCGGGTTTTTATCTTCATCTTCAGAGTCATCATAACGGAGAGATTCATATCTATTATGAATAGGATATCCAGAGTTCCTTGATGTATGCGGGGAGTCGGAATAATATCCGGTGTAGTCAACCGAACTCCTCCTCGGGGATCTATACCTAGATCTTCTATAGTTTTGTTCATATGTAGAATCTCTTCCATTATGTGTCTGTTTGGAATGTCCATAACCCCACGCTTCAGCTTTTTTCTTTTTATCATCCCGTCTCGGTTTTCCCTTTTGGGATGTGTGTTGCTGAGGCTCCTTCAAAAGTTTATAATTGATCAGATTGGAAGATTTGGGTGTGGAAGTAGCGTCAAAATGGGCTCTAGAGGGATTCTGTAAAGTGAAATCCCGTTTCGGGATTTCTTTTGGTTCAAGAAAACCAACTTGTTTCACTCTATTTCCTGATGTCCCTTCACCTGAAGCTTCCTGTGTGGTAACCTCTGGAGCTTCACCGCTTACCAAATTAAGCTGCCATTTAAAAACTTTGGCTACTGAATAATCTTCCAAGTCCCGGAAATATTTTTTCCGCTTTTTAGCTTTTTGATCTTCTTCTTCCATTGTTATAATCTCTTCTTCCATTGTTATAATCTCTCTAAGTTCTTGATTGTATACTTTATATGCTTAATCCTGTATAAAAGGTTTCAGTTTTAGCGCACCTACTTATCATTTATCACCACTGTTTCCTTATCGGATCTAAGGTTGCAGCTTAACTTTATATTTCCAGCACACTTTTTTTCATATCAAAGTTTTCAACACACATTTCCGAGTGCAGCGGATTTAGTACTATGGATATCTTCGAATATCATAGTTCACGCAAATTAGCTGTGGAAGAAGTTTTTGTTAAAACGGTTGACCCCACAGACCTCAGAGGCATTTTTATGCGCCTCAAGAACATCATGGTCGCGGAGTTACATGCTTCTTGGGACATCATTTTCCTTGAAAAGTATGTTCAGGAGAAGATGATCCCAAGAAGTCTCAGGTGGAACATCAGTCCCGACCAAGGAGAGCCCGAGTTGTTAGAATGGTTTAAATTCTTCAATAGAGCAGGCATGAGTCTCCTCAACTTCCTAATTGATAGGAAGAGAAAGAAGATAGTCAGGCTTAACCACTTTACCACCGGAGGATTTTGCTGTCTTACGTCCAGGCCACTTTTTGCGGTTCGGCGCTGTGCGACTTTAACTGACAATTGCGCAGTCGTGCGACGCCGTACCCAAACGAAATTATCGTCCTTTTTTTCCCACAATCAGAGCTTTCTTTTGGTGGTATTTGATCACCTGTGCGATTTTTACTTTTTGCGCTATAAGCAAAAAAAGAGCGTTTATTTTGAAAAAATAACAATATTTTTAACATTTTTTTTATATGAAATTCCCCCCCAAAAAATGTAAAAATCAAATTTTTTTAAATTTTTGGCCAATTTGTTTTCTGCTACCTATGTTTGGTAAAAAAAATCACAATAAGCGTATTTTGATTGGTTTGCGCAAAAGTTATTGCGTTTACTAACTAAGGGAAAGATTTCTGTCATTTTTGGTGTTTTTTTTTTTTTAAAGGAGTAATGGCGGCGATCTGCGATTTTTTTTTTTTTTTTTTTTGCGGGACTGTGACATTGCGGCGGACAGATCGGACCCTTGACTGACATTTTTGACACTTTTGGGGGTACCAGTGACATTACTACAGTAATCAGTGCTATAAATATGCACTGTTACTGTAAAAATGACACTGGCAGGGAAGGGGTTAATTTTATTGGAGATGGAGGGGTTAATGTATGCCTGGTGCTTACTAACGTGTGAGGGGGGAGGTGACTGAGTGACACAGGGACAGATCGCATGTTCAGCTATGCTGAACCCTGCAATCTGTCACTGTTTGTCACTTAGGAGATCCGCCCGCTCTGTTTACACAAGCGGGCGGATCTCCAAACTCGATTCCCCGACAGTAGGGGAAGAGCAGCAGCGATCGCCGCCGCTCCTCCTCTGGCCCGACTCCTGCTGTGACTGAAAACAGCGGGAGCGCGCCTCTGGCGGCGCGCGAGCGCCGCCTACAGGGGGAGGAGTCCAGCGACGTAGGTCTACGTCGCTGGACGGAATCGAGCCACTTTGAACGCAGTGCAGTCCCAGTGACTGGTCGGCAAGTGGTTAATAAAGAGGTTCTAGAAATTAAGGAGAACGGACACCTTTTATGCAGGAACCAGCATATAAAGTATACAATCAAGAACTTAGAGAGATCATAACAATGGAAGAAGAAGATCAAAAAGCTAAAAAGCGCAAAAAATATTTCCGGAACTTGGAAGATTATTCAGTAGCCAAAGTTTTTAAATGGCAGCTTAATTTGGTAAGCGACCAAGCTCCTGAGGTTACCACACAGGAAGCTTCGGGTGAAGGGACATCAGGAAATAGAGTGAAACAAGTGAGTTTTCTTGAACCAAAAGAAATCCCGAATCCCTCTAGAGCCAATTTTGACGCTACTTCCACACCCAAATCTTCCAATCTGATCAGTTATAAACCTTTGAAGGAGCCTCAGCAACACACATCCCTAAAGGGAAAACCCAGACGGGATGATAAAAAGAAAAAAGCTGAAGCGTGGGGTTATGGGCATTCCAAACAGACACATAATGGAAGAGATTCTACATATGAACAAAACATAATGGAAGAGATTCTACATATGAACAAAACTATAGAAGATCTAGGTCTAGATCCCCAAGGAGGAGTTCGGTTGACTACACCGGATATTATTCCGAGTCCCCGCATACATCAAGGAACTCTGGATATCCTATTCATAATGGATATGAATCTCTCCGTTATGATGACTCTGAAGATGAAGATAGAAACCCGAACCCGCGTAACCCTCCCCAAGCCCCGGGGTTTTTTAGGCCAGGGCCCCACCAAGGGCAAAAGAAAAAAAAAACAGCAGGGGCTACGGGGGGGGGGGGGGGGGGGGGGTGCAACCAGGAAAAAAGAAAAAATAGACGTCCCTGGAGTTTTCAATTTGAGCGGAGTGGTTCTCACTGAGTCAGAAAAACAAACTCTAAATAATAAAAAAAAACGCTCAATAAATTCCAGGCTTTTGTGGATGTACAAAAATATATACGGAAATTAAATGTCAAACGCCATTTTTTATCCAAGGGTAATGAGAGAAACTATGTGTCCCATAACCAAACCTCTTGTATCCCTACTAATTTGAGAAAAGCCTCTTTGTTTAATCCAGGAGGGACCCTCAGCAATCATGTGATGATTTTTAAGGAGGTAGTTCTGAAGGAATTGGAAGAAAAAGAATTTTCATTCACACCACAAAGAGACCTTTCAAAAGGGATTAAAAAACGATGCGACAATAAAGATTTAATTATTTGTCCAGCAGATAAAGGAGGAGGAACTGTACTCTTAAAAAGAGAGGATTATCTAACCGAAATAAATCATCTCCTTTCAGACCTGGAAACTTATGAAGTCCTTAAAAGAGACCCCACTTCTGCCTACAAGAGAAAATTGGAGAGAATCATTAAGAAAGGCTTTGAAGAGGGTATCATTAGTGAGAAAGAGAAACAGTATTTAGTACCGCTCTATCCACGGATACCTATTATTTATTACCTCCCCAAGGTACACAAAAGCCTTACTAGACCACCAGGGAGACCAATAGTGAGTGGAATAGATTCTGTATCATCCAGAATTGGAAAATATGTTGATTTTTTTTTTTTTTTTTTCTGCAGCCGCTTGTCCAAAATACACCTGCTTATCTCAAAGATACCTCCCAGTGTATTGGTAACTGCCGACATCACATCCTTATACACAGTCATTCCACATGACTTAGGGTATGAGGCTGTGAGTGTGTTCCTTGATCAAGCTTACGAGATTCCTCTGAAGCAAAGGAAGTTCATCTTAGAACTATTAACATTCGGGAGGGAGCACAACTATTTTTATTTTGGCAACCAATTTTTCCTCCGAAGAGCCGTGGCGATGGGGGCAAAATTTGCACCCAGTCTACCCCCAGTCTAGCCAACCTCTTCATGGCACTCTGGGAGGATAGGAATATCTTTTCAGAAAGATACATGAATTGGTTTTTTGGCGTCGCTATATAGATGATGCCCTCTTCATTTGGAGAGGTACTGAAGCGACTCTTCACCGATTCATGGAAAACCTTAATCATAACAGTTGGGGTATCAGATTTACTTGTACAGTTCATCTTCAGTATGTTATCTAGATCTGATAATTTCCAGAACAAGCACCGGTTTTCGTACCAGTTCATATCACAAACCAACAGACAGGAACGGCTTCATTTCTATCGACAGCTGCCATTATCCTTCATGGCTACGGTTTATACCTAAAAGGTCAATTTAGGAGGATCCGACGAAATTGTTCTGAAGTTGCGGAGTACCAAGTACAAGCATAATCTCTGAAAAGGCAGTTTGTTGAAAAAGGATATGATCCATTTTCATTGGAGAATGACATGCAAGAGATAGAACAATACAAACAAGAGGAACCCATCATCCCCCCATACCGACGATGGCCAACCGAAAGTGAAGAAAAATTTTGATTTCGCCTTTCTCATCTAATTTTCCAGTCATTACAGGTGGATGAATTACGTGTTCTGTAAGCGTTGGGGAATATTACAGCAAGAGAGGATATTAGGACCACTTCTCCCCATAAGGCCCCCAATGATCTATAGGAAGGCGAGGAACCTTAAGGAGATTATAGCAAGGACCCCTATAGACCAACCATCTGTCCCTGTACTATTTCCCAATCTTAAAGGTTACTTTCCTTGTAGGAATTGTAACCTATGCCGGAACTCCGTAACACTGAAAACCAATTCCTTTAAATCCACCGTTACGGAGGTGGAATATCCGATTAAGGATTCTATCACCTGCCACACCAAGGGTGTAATTTATCTTCTAACTTGTAGCTGTAAGCAACAATATGTCGGCAGAATGATTAGGACAGCGAATTAGAATAGGAGAGCATTTAGCTAATATTCGCAAAGGTTTTCCTGGACACAGCTTATCCCAACATTTCTCCTCTCATCATCACAAGAATCACAAAAATTTGGAGGTAGTTGTGATAGAAAAATACACCCCCACTGGCGTGGTAGCAACATGAAGAGATCTATATTCAGAAGGGAAACTTTCTGGATTTATGAGCTCAAATGCTCCCGCCCTCTAGGACATAACGTCTAATGGGACATAAATGCATTCATAAATAATAGCTAATAGATGTTGCATTTGCATTTATTATTGGTTAGTTCTGGTCAGTAATTTTCTCTGTAAGTTCAGATTTAAATGCCAACTTTAGCAATGACAATTGGTTTCATATGCTCTTCTTTTAATTTTATTTTAAGGAGAAAAAGGATGTGATTTTATATATCTTTTAACTTTAATTCCAATTGTAGATATTGGATTATATCAGTTGGATATGTTGGTATAAAATGCCCCTTATTCCACCAGTTACATTATTAGCCCATGTGGAATAAATAGGATTTTTCCTGGGGTTGAATTTTAAATGTTATGTAATAAAAGTGATTATTATTTTATTATGTATCTCTTATACATGCATATGTGATTTAGGTCATATTGCAATTTTAAGTTTTGAGACAATTGCGAAAGATTACTTCTGGGATATCCCTCAAATGTTTGTTGCTAGTTTGTTTCTGTTTTAATTTTGGCCCACAATATAGTATCAAGATTTTACTTAAGTGCGGGTTATTTACTCAACACAAAATAGTATTGGCCATTTACATTGTTTACAACATTCCGGATGGTTCCGATATGTCCTTTCCGGTTTAGCAACACATACTCTGCAGACACCGGAAGCCCTCGCATCTGTCTCGTATTTAAGGGCTGAAATGACGATGGGCGCCATCTCCTGTCTCGGTTGACGTCTGCATTAGGAGGAAACGCGTCCGAGAGGAGCGCCGCATCGTCATCATACATCGCCGCGGACCGCACTGCAGGCGGCCGCGGCTCCCATTCATCCCTCAATTTGTTTTATGCACCATACAAGACTACTGCTGTAAGTGTTTTCAACCTTTTTTTATTAAACCTGATTTGAGATACTGCACCATTAGTCTATTCCATCTTTTACATGGTTCATTGTGAGGCATATAGCAACAATCAGAGGGGTCCTATCCAGCTAGTATAGAGGAGGAAAGGAGGATATCAATAGTGGATTATTACCTACAAGCAGATACATCTGTTCTTTCTGGTAAGAGGCTTCTCTATCCCCTCTTGGAGCGGAGAGAAGAATTCCATTTGATTCCTTCCTTCACCTGAGCACTTGGATTTGCATATTATCATGCCCTAATACACATTTCCTTTGGTAAGGGAAGCCAGTCTTTAAGTGGTGATGGGATATTTGCACAATTTTCTTCTGTGAAGCGAAGTCGCATTCAGTATCAACACGGACTATTTTGGACTTTGTTGACTAATATCATTCCCACTTGTTTCTTTGTTCACTTATAGTTTGTATATATTTGTTTTTATTGTACAAACCACCACCCAAGTATATTTACTCTCTTGGTATGTTTTTGGTCACAGATTCACATTAGTGACTAGGTAGATATCCATATCGTGATATCTTACTACAAGACTTACCTAAGTTGTTGTGATTTTTCACCAGAGTGTAGTCACCAGTGTGTGACACACGGTTTCCTTTTGTATTATCACCAGTTTTGGTATTTATTTATCCACCAGTTTTAGCGCACCTGCTTATCATTTATCGCCACTGTTTCCTTATCGGATCTAAGGTTGCAGCTTAACTTTATATTTCCAGCGCACTTTTTTTCATATCAGTTTCCATGGAATATGTTTCCATTGTTTGTTTTGCACGTTGAATAACATTGAATATTTCTGGGAAATTACAAATTTATCTTTTTTTTTTTTTTTTACACAAAGCTCTCATTTGGATATAGTGCTCACACATACCATGGGTATATGTGGCATTATACCCCGAAAACATTCTGCTGCTTCTCCTGAGTATGGGGATACCCAATGTGTGAGACTTTTTGGCAGCACTATTTTTGATTGTAGTTTTACCAGCACTCATCTGCACTTTTATGGGACTGGCTTTGCACATTATATTGGACTTTTTTAATATTATTATTTGTGAACATTAAATTTACCAGCACTTGGGCACTTTATATATGGATTAATTTCTTTTTACACTTGTTATATATTCTGTAACCGTTATATATAGGAGAGTTGGTATTCTTTATTGTTGTCCGTTAGCAGCCTTTTACACTTGTTTTGTGGGGTCCCCCTGATGACTCATGGAGTCTTTGAAGCTCATTTCCCCACCTGATCCCCTCTCTGAGGCTGCAGGGCCCTCCTGGTCCCAACCATTCATCAATGCACTGACGACTGTCCTGGAGACCCAGGTGAAGGTGGCTTGTGGGCGGCGGGCTAGCAAAAAGCACCCCCCGCCTTCCCCTGCCTCATCTGATCATGAATCTGATTTGGCCGCTGCAGACGTGGGTCACCCTGCTGGGTTTGCAACCACATGCATGGAGTCCTCTGAAAGTGAGGATAATTCCTTCACGTCTGCGACTGCACACGAATAGGCGCTATTGGATGCATTGATTGTATCTGTGCATGACACTAAAGATGGAGGATCCAGCTAAAGCTGTGAGGAAGGCGCAGGTACCCTTCGGCACTAACAACCCATCCAGAGCGACAAAGGTGTTTCCATTCCCTGCCTATTTTGACAGAATTGTTGCTAAAGAGTGGGGCCGACCAAAGCGTCCCCGTGGGGTCTCGAAGTGCTTTACTAGGTGTTACCCCTATGAGGAGTCTCTTCTTAAGAAGTGGACTGTGCTGCCGGTGGTGGACCCTTCTGTTTTCAGATTAAACAAGGCAACCATGTTTCCGGTTAAAGAGTCCGTTATTCACCATTGCCCTGGTGTCGCAAACTCTGACCAAGTGGGCTAAACTCTTACACCATGACCTGGAGGGAGAACCGCTCCCCCCGGTCTTTGCCGAGCTGGCGGACCAGCTGGTCCAGGGGCTGCAGTTTATCTGCGATGCCTCTTTGGATGCAGTTTTCTTGATAGCTTGCCTCTCTGTTTTTGCAGTGGTCCTTTGGCGTGTCTTTCGGTTCAAGTTCTGGTCTGCGGATCAGACTTCAAAAAAGGCTTTGACTGATCTTCCTTTCCAAGGAGATCGCCTGTTTGGAGCTACCCTGGATGACATCATTAAATGTCTCACAGGGGGGAAGAGTTCTTTCTCCTCCGTTCATTGATGGACACCGCTCCAGAATCTTCTTGACCATTGGGTTATGCTGTCTCTTACAGGAATAGGACACTAGGCAGGAAAAACATTACTACGTCTATGGGGCAGTCCTAGGGGGTATACACTCACTTCCTGCTATAGGAATTCAGTTTTTTTCTGCCTAGTCAGGAGTAAGGACTTAGTTCCTTGCTGGGATCTCTGGTCCTAGCATTTTTTCTTTTTTTAAACTGATTTTTTTTTTCCTCTTGTTTTCTGTTCCAGTGAGATCTACAATCAACTGCTGGGGTGGGGAATGGACTGGATATTCTAGATCCTTACGGTCTCCCCAATTTGGCCAGCGAGCGCGTTCAGACCTCAGCTCCACAATAGGTTTGCCGCAACACAGCCTCACTGGACGGGGGCTGGCCTGCGAATTAAACGCCTCGCGAGGTCGCATACGTCCCACACCTAGCTCCCCCCTTCTCCCCCACGCCACCGGGTGCCGAATGCGCAGGTTTATGGGGGTTGTCCTGATGGGGGCTCCTGCCTGGGCCCCCCTTTACTGTGAAAATGTGCCTTGGTGTCCCCTGTGGGTCCCAGGAGCCACTTGGGTGCCCTGTGTAACCGCCACTTTGTGGTGGATGGCTGGCTGTATATACGGCGCCTATGTTTGTGTAGCGCCGCAGCAGGGGGTCACTTAGCAGTGTTTTTTTATAGATTGCCTGTATGGTTCCCTGGTTAACATGGAGTTCCTGGAGCAAGTTTCACCCCCTGATCCCATCACAGAGACGGCGGGCCCTTCTGGGTCCCAGTCCACCTAGTCTGCAATGGCAGCGGCTCTTGAGTCATTAGTGTCTAAGGTGTGGTCCTGCAAAAAAGAACCAGCAAAAAGCATCCACCACCCTCCTCTGTCTCCTCGGATTCTAAATCTGATCTGGCCACCGCGGATGCGAATCACCCTGCTGGGTCTGCGTCCACAAACCCGGAGTGCTCCGATAGTGAGAAAGATCCCTCTGCCACTACAGCCGCACATGAAAACTTTGCTGGAAACTTTAAAAATGGAGGCTGTGTCAGAGGCGCCAATCATCTTCGGTACCCGAAAATCCTCAAAAGCGGCAAAAATGTATCCTTTTCGTGTCTATTTTGACAAAATTGTCACAAATCAGTGGGGTTACCCTAAACCCAATGTGGTGGTTCCTAAGCTTTTCACTGGAAGGTATGTCTTTTTGAAGGGTCCCTGGTAAAGTGGACAGTCCCACCTGTAGTGGATTCCCTTGTTTCCAGGCTGAACAAATCCACCCTGATTCCGATGGAGGAGTCTCCGGCTTTTAAGGACCCTTTTGATAGGAAGGCGGAGACCTTGGTCCGACACATGTTTACTATGGCCGGTTCAGTCCTTAGGCCAGTGTTTACCATTGCGTTGGTCTCTTGGGCCTTAAAGGAATGGGATAAGCCAGGATCTGGAGGGGGAACAGCTTCCCCCTGCCTTTGTGGAGCTGCTGGCGGACCAGTTGGTCCAGGGGTTGCAGTTTCTCTGTGACGCCTCTCTTGATGCAGCTCCCTTAGTTTCTAGGTTGTCTGTGACAGCAGTGGTCCTTCGGTGCATGATATGGCTGAAATGCTGGTCTGCGGACCAAGCTTCCAAGAAGGCCTTAGCAGGTCTCCCCTTTGCGGGGGATTGCCTGTTTGGGTCTTCCCTGGATGAAATCATTAAGGAAGTCACAGGATGGAAGAGTACTCTCCTTCCAAAGGCTTCCAGGGGCAAAGAGTCTCGTCACAGACGTGGTCCTTTTTTCTTGGCTCATAAGCATTTTTTTTTTTTTGTCCCTCAGGGTCTCGAGAAAAAGGATACAAATCTGTTCGGAACGTCTCCAGAGGTTCCAAGAGGCCCTGGCTTGGTAAGCTGAGAGCAGGTCCTTCCAGACCTGCAGACAAGCCCTCTTCTGCCTGAAGGGGCGCCCTCACCCGTACCTGGGGTGGGGGGACGTCTTCTTTTTTTTCCAGAACTGTGGACCTTTCTGATTCAAGACAGTTGGGTCCACGAGCTGATTCAGTCCAGCTCGGTGTTATCCTTCAGAGAGATTTTTTCCTTCCAACCTTCGTTTGTCCCCAGACCACTTGCGTGGTCTCTTCAGGGTGGTACAAGATTTGCTACTGCAAGGGGTGATTGTACCGGTTCCATACATGGAACGTTTTCGGGGTTTTTATTGAAACTTGTTTACAGTTCCCAGGAAGGAAGGCAAACTTCGTCCAATCCTGGATCTCAAATCCCTGAACCGCTTTGAGGGGGTACAGAAGTTCCAGATGGAGTCCATCAGTTCGGTAGTGGCATCCCCTCATCAAGAGGATCTTCTGGCCTCTATCGATATCAAGGACACTTACCTCCATATCCTGACATGTTGAACATCAGCGCTTTCTCTACTGTGCCGTGGGCGAGGAGCATTATCAATTTGTGGCGTTACCCTTTGGTCTGGCCTCAGCTCCTCGGGTGTTCACAAAAGTGTTGGCCCCGGTTTCAGCATTGTTGTGACAGCGGGGGATTGCGGTGCTGTGGTACCTGGACGATCATCTTCTATGAGCAGAGTCTCCGACTGCTATACAGGTTAACCTGGACATCACTGTGCGGACTCTGAATTTCCAGAAGTCTGCTCTGGTTCCGTCCACCAAGTTGGACTATCTGGGTCTGACTCTGGACTCTGCCCCAGCCAGGGTGTTTCTCCCGCTGGACAAGCTCCAGAAGCTGCAGGATGCCATTCGACTTCTGTTGTCCAGCAGTCAGTTGTCTCTCAGGACTTGCATGCCAGTGCTGGGCCTGATGGTGTCTACCTTCAAAACGGATCCATTTGCACAGTTCCACACGAACCCTCTGCTGAGAGAGATTCTTGCCAAGTGGGACAGGAATCCACAGTCTCTAGACAATCTGATACTGTTGAGCCGGGGTACGAGAGGGTCCCTGACTTGGTTGCTTTGCTCTCCGGCTCTTCAACAGGGAAAATCCTTCCTTCCCCTGTACTAGGCGGCGAACACCATGGATGCCAGGCTGTCCGGGTGGGGAGGTGTTTTGGGCACGGACTGGGCTCAGGGGGTTTGGACTCTGGAGGAGTCCAGGCTACCAATCAACGTACTCGAAATTCGGGCGATCAGACTTTGTCTGGCCCATTGGACGGTTCGTCTTCAGGGGTGTCTGGTACGGATTCATCAGGCAATGCCACAGCCATGGCATATGTCAATCAGCAAGGGGGCACAAAAAGTGTCCTAGTGGCTCAGGAAGTAGTCGGCATTCTAAGATGGGTGGAATGTTTCGTTCCAGCTCTCTGCTGTGCATGTTCTAGGGGTGGAAAATTTGCAGGCTGATTACCTCAGTTGACAGGCCTTGGACCATGGAGAATGGTCACTTCATCCAGACATGTTTCATCAGCTGTGTCTTCAGGAGGAACTCTTGAGGTGGACCTGTTGGTCTCCCATCTAAACAGGAAGGTGCAGAGATTTGTGGCAAGCTGTCAGGATCCTCGAGCCAACGCCACGGACGCACTGGTGGCTCCTTGGGCCCAGTACCGTCTGATATACGCCTTTCCCCCTCAAACTTCTGTAGAGGCAGAAGGGATTCCGGTCATCCTTGTGGCCCCAGACTGGCCTCGCTTTATAGTCGCTGGATTTAACAGGTTGGCTGTTAAAAGCCAGGTGCTGAAGGATAAGGGGTTGTCGGACTGTGATTCCCACACTGTTGAAGGCTAGAAAATCTACCTCCAAAAAGATTTACCATCGCGTCTGGAAGTGGAACATTGTGTAGTGTGGGTCTCTGGGGGTTTCTCCCCGTTCCTTTTCGGTGGCTCAAATTTCAAACCTCCAAAGAGGTGTGGATCAGCGCCTGGCCTTGGGTACCAACAAGGGCCAGGTCTCTGCCTCGGTGATTTTTCGTTCAATGTATTTTGGCTACGCATTCCTTAGTTTGCACCTTTGTTCAGGGGGTTCGCCACTTGGCTCCACCCTTGCGGTCTCCGTTGCCTCCGTGGGACCTAAATTTGGTACTGTCGGTTTTTCAGAAACCGCCTTTCCAAAATATTTGCGAGATTCCTCTACTTACATTGTCCCAGAAGGTAGCCTTCTTGGTGGCGATTACTTACGCACGCAGGGTGCCTGAGCTGGCAGCTTTTTCTTGTCGTTCACCTCTTTTGGTGGTTCACAGAAATAGTGGTGCTTCGCCCTAGTCAGTCGTTCCTTCCTAATGGGCCATACACACTATAAGATTTTCTGAAGACTTTTTCCTTTAGACTTACCAAAACCATATAATACGAGGTCAAACCTAAACACTTTCAATTTGTATACAATCTGGCAGGCCCTTGCACTACATAGAAAAGGTAAATCTGAAGGAAATCTAACCACAAAACTTGGATAGTGTGTATCCAGCTTTAGGTTGTGTCTGGTTTCCATCTAAATGAAGACATTATGTTGTCTTCCCTGTGTCCTAAGCCTAAGCATCCTTAGGAGATTGCCTTGCATTGTCTGGATGTGTTCCGAGCGTTTAGGGTGTACCTGGCGGCAGCCGATTAGTTTAGGAAATCAGACACGCTTTTTTGTCCTTACAGATGGAACTCGCAAGGGGTTGGCCGCATCTGCTGCGACCATTTCCAGATGGATCAGACAGACGGTAGTGCAGGCCTATTCAATCAAGGGTCAGGTTCCTCCTTTCCCTGTTAAGGCGCATTCTACATGGGCATTCAGTGTCTCCTGGGCATTTTGCCATCAGGCGTCAGTGATGCAGGTTTGCAAGGCCACCTGGTCTTCTGTGCACACTTGACAATTTTTTTTTACAAAGTAATTGGCATCTGTGGATGCTGCTTTTGGCCGCAAGGTTTTGCAGGCCGCTGTTTGAGAGGACTTGGGTCCTCTTTTGAGGGTGTATTGTTTTCAGATGAGCTCCAGTTGTTCCTGATTGGCTAGGTTTAGCCTTTGGGAATTTTTTTCTGCTGTGTTTTTTTCCACCCCTCTTGTTTGATACTGCTTTGGAACATCCCAGTGGTGAAGGAGATTTTGGAGCTGTGTCCGTCAATGAACAAAAGAGAAAATTGGATTTTGGTTTTTATCTTTTTTCTGATGGTCATTGACGGACACAACACCCACCCCTCTATTGAGTTGGGTTATTTTTCTTCTGACACTGCTTACAACAAAACGTAATGCCTAGAGCAGGAAGTGGGAGTATACCCCCTGGGACTGCCCCATAGGCATGGTAAAGATTTTTCCTGCCTAGTGTCCTACTCTTGTAGGGGGCAGCATAACCCAGTGGTCAAGAAGATTCTGGAACTGTGTCCATCAATGAACATCAGAGAAAAGGATTTTACGGTAAGACAAAAATCTATTTTTTTCTTTCGCAGGCTACTAAGGGCAAGGAACCTTGTCATAGACATGGGCCTCCTCCGCTCATACGTTTTTTCGTGCATCAAGGCTCAAAGCTTTTCGGGCCTCTTCAAGAGGATCCAAACGAACCTGATCTGGCAAGCCAAGATTGGGCTTCTCCAGACCTGTGAATAAGGCTCCTTCAGCATGAAGGTGCCCCCTCACCCATATCGGGAGTGGGAGGATGTCTTCGCTGGATTCTGAACCCGTGGACTTCCCTAGTGCAAGACAAGTGGGTCCACAAAGTAATTCGACCCAGTTACAGATCGAGTTTTGCTCTTGTCCACCTGCAAGGTTTTTTCCTTCCAACTTGCACCTGTCCCCAGAGTGCTTACAGGGCCTGTTTGGGGCGGTACAAGACCTGTTCCTTCAAGGGGTGATTGTCCCGGTTCCAACTTCTGCTCATTTTCAGATTCTTTACTCAAACTTGTTCACAGTCCCCAGGAAGTAAGGCAAAGTCCATCCAGTGCTGGACCTCGAGACACTAAACTGCATTGTGTAGGTACAGAAGTTCTGAATAGTCCATTCAAAAGGTGGTGGCATCCCTGTGTCGGGGATTTTCTCGCCTTTACCGCTATCAAGGATGTCTACCTTCACGTTCCAATATGTGCCAGTCACTAACATTTTCTCCGCTTTGCTGTGGGAGAGGAGCATTATCAGTTTGTGGCATTACCCTTTGGTCTTGCCTCTGCTCCTCGGATCTTCAAAAAAGTGTTAGCCCATAGCTAGCTTTGCTATGCCAGCTGGGGATCGCGGTACTGGGCTGCTTGGATGATCTCCTTCTGCGAGCGGAGTCCCCCTCTGCTCTGGTGGACAACCTGGAGATCACAATGTGAACTCTGCGGGAGTTCGGCTGGATTCTGAACCTTCAGAAGTCTGCTCTGGTTCTATCCACGAAGCTGGACTATCTGGGCCTGACTCTGGACTTCCTCTGGACAAACTCCAAAAATTGCAGGCTGTAATTCGCCTCCTGCTGTCCAAGATGGTCATCCCTCTAGACTTGCATGTGGGTGCTGGGCCTGATGGTGTCTACCTTTGAGGCAGTTCTGTTTGCACAGTTCCATACGAGATCCCTGCAAAAGGAGGTTCTGACCAAATGGGACAAGAATCCCCAGTCTCTAGAAAATCAGATCCAGCTGAGTCTGGGAACGAGGGAATCCTTGATATGGTGGCTTCATGCTTTGGCTGGGAAAATCCTTTCTCTCCTTGTATTGGACAGTGGTCACCACAGATGCCAGCCTGTCCTGCTGGGGAGGCGTCCTCGGCAAGTATTCTGCTCATGGATCTGGATGCTGGAAGAATCCAGGCTACCGATCAATGTCTTGGAACTCCAAGCAATAAGACTGTGTCTGGATCATTGGATAGATAGTTTTCAGGGTCGACCAGTGCGCATTCAATCGGACAATGCCACGGCCACAGCTTATGTCAATCATTAAGGGAGCACAAGAAGTGTCCTAGCGGCTCTGTAGGTACTAGACATTCTAAGGTGGTCAGAATGGTTAGTTTCAGCCCTCTCCGCCGTACACATTGCCGAGGTGGAAAATTGGCAGGTGGATTATCTCAGTCGGCAGGCGTTGGACCATAAGGGGAGTGGTTTCTTCATCCGGAGGGGTTTCATCAGCTATGTCTCCAGTGGGACACCCCTGAGGTGGATCTGTTGGCGTCTCAGCTCAACCAAAAGGTGCAGAGGTTTGTGGCTTGGTCAAGGGATCCTCTAGCAGATGCCACAGATGCGCTGGTGGCTCCTTGGGGTCAGTATTGGCTGATTTACACCATCCCTCCTCTCAAGCTACTGCCTGGACTTCTACGCAGGATCGAGGCAGAAGGTATTCTGGTCATCTTAGTGGCTCTGGACTGGCCTCGCCGGGCTTGGTACGCTGATCTGGTGTGGCTGGTTCCTTGGAAGCTTTCTCTCAGGGAGGATCTTCTGTCCCAAGGCCCGATCTTCCATCCTGCTTTACAGTCGCTGGCTTTGACGGCTTGGCTGATGAATGCCAGGTACTGAAGGATAGGGGTTTATCTGAGTCTGTGATTCCTACCCTGTTGAAGGCTAGAAAATCTACTTCTAGGAATATCTACCATCTTACGTGGAAGATGTATATTGCGTCGTGTGAGTCTCTTGGAGTTTCTCCTCGCTCCTTCTCGGTGTCTTAAAGAGGTTGTAAACTCCCAATTTTCACTTCAGCTCATTCTAATCTGCCAAAACAAAGCAATCGATAGGTGCCTGTAAAAGTTTTTTTACTTGTACAATCTTCCTGTAATCCTTCCTGTAATATTTGATGACGTCTTTGGCGCATGCCCAGTGTGCTATTCAATCCACGGCATGATATGTGTGCCGTTTCATTAACATAAGGATGTTCTCCCTGTATGTGTCAAAACAGCATAGCTAAGTCTCGCGATTAGCTGTGTGCCTTTCTCCCCAGCTTCCTGCTTCCTCATCTCACAGGGGAGGGGGAGTGAACAAGTGAGAGAACACAAGGGGAGGGGGAGTGAGTGAAAAACGGCAGCCTTACAATACAGTGAGAGCCAGTATTGCACAGAGTTTGCATTACAATGAAAAAGGAATGCAGTAAGGGCGGAAATGACGGCCACAGGGGGAGCATAAAACAGGAGATGACATGGCGTGGCCCAGACCAGGAAGAAGGAAAAAGTTTAACTTTGAAATAAAGTTATTCTTAGACGGTTATGATGTAAATATTTTATTAGTAATGTATTTATATTGCATGTCCTTATAATACATTGTAAAAGTTTGATTTTCATAGCGGAGTTTACTTCCTCTTTAACCTTCCTTCATTGGGGGGTTGAACAGAAATTGGCCTTGAGTACCATCAAGGGCCAGGTGTCGGCTTTGGCAGTCTTCTTCCAATGACCTTTGGCCACACATTCCCTGGTGCGTACCTTTCTTCAGGGTGTTCGACATTTGGTTCCTCCAGTGCGGACTCTGTTGCCGCCTTGGGATCATAATTTGGTGCTTTCAGCTCTGCAGAAGCCACCTTTTGAAAATATTCAGGAGATTCCCCTGCTTACATAGTCCCAGAAGGTGGCCTTTTTAGTGGCTATCACTTCTGCACACAGGGTGTCGAACTGGCAGGGTTATCCTATCGTTTCATCCTATCACTTTGTGGAGCCAGTCATATCCAGTGTCACCCCGAGGACGACAGAGTTCATTGTCCTAGAAATGCATGAACCGCAAGATTTGCATGGCCATGGCAGCACAGAACACGGGCAAACGGTGAGTTGGGTCAGTTGAACAAATAGGACTACAACTCAGTCTTTTTAGTAATGCCCATGATTAGGAATAGACCAGAAAGGTTCCAAATTCGGAAACCGTAAAACGTTTCCATGCAAATTCACGGGCAAGGGTCAAATTTGGGTTTGCAGCGATAAATTGATCAGCATATACTTTGATTTGGTCCACAATAGATCTGTACAGATCTTCCATGAAAAACCGCTCATAAAAACCAAGGGAAGTAAAATGGACTGTTTCCTTCTGAATTCCGGGTTGGCCAATGAATGGGGGGGAAGTACGGAAACTGCAGAAGTGGTGGACTCCTAACCGGATTTGCAAGAGAATCAGGAAGGACACTATGGGCTATACGGGCTTGTCTTTGAATTCTTGGTGGCTGCGGGACATTACTTGTGCTAACCAACCTCACCAGCTTAGACTGCACTTATGGGATTCACCACCTCACTAACAGTATGTACTAGGCCGCTGGTACTCGCCAGTTGACCAGAAGGTCGAGCGGCACCAGTACTGAAACACTGCTGTATACAAGAACCATGCGATAGTTGCACCTCGGCAACCTGGCAATGGGGTCAAGTATGCCTGACCTTAGCAGAGACCGCTACTCTGTTGTCAGAGCTATTTGTCAGGGTGCCGATGCTCTCTACAGGTTTGAATACTGAGCCTGATTCTGACAGTGAGGCTTCCCAATCGCTCTCATCTGTCATTCTCAGCATCGTGTAGGCCTCTTTACTAGTGTACCTCTGTTTGGATATTTTGGCCAATACATTTATAGGTACCTAGTGAGACTCGCAGGTAAAAGAAACACCTGGTTGTCAAGAACGGTTTGAATCGCTACCAAAAAATGTAACTGCTAGCGCTAGCAGAGATCATGCCTGACTCTGCTAACGCTGCGGATTAGTGTGCTGTGTATTGGAAGTGACCGTAATCTGCTGATACTTCACTTCTTGGGGGCTGGGCGGAGGGACTAAACGCAGGTGCTGGCAGGTTTCAGAGCTGATCCTGCGAACGCTGCATTATGAGAACACTACACTAAACTATAGAGGACGCTAGTATAGTTTTGATCAGATATTGTTCCGTTCAGGCGCTATACTAGTAATGGAGGTGTTTAGTATGTGTGTCACTGGGAATCAAATTGTTAAAATGTATTACTGAATATGTGGCTCAGCAATCTGATGCTATCCTGGATTGACGCTAACTGACGTCACCCATGACACTAATACAGTACAGTGATCAGAAAAAGATCTGTACACTGATGACACTGTGACAGGGCAGTAAAGGGGTTAACTGGGGGTGATCAGGCAGTTAAAACATTATTAGGGAATATATGGCGGGTACTTTAAACCTATCTGGGACTGCCCCTAACTGCTGCTGACACTAACTGAAGTCACCAGTGACGCTAATACTGTGATCAGTAAAATATCTGTACATTGTATATATTGACACTGACAGGGAATGATGATGGTGGGGGGGGGGGCACGGTCAGGGGTGAAATATGTTCCTATGTGTACTGGTGTCAGTGGAGTTCTTGTGTACTGACTGTCGATGCTCTCCCCTCACTCACTGGAACCGAAAAGGGCTCCAGGAGGGGAGATTGCATAATTTCTTGTGCCTGTGTTAACATTCCACATACCAGGACACGACCACCTGGAATGCCCTGAGTCGCAGCGTACCCCTCGGCTGGCAACACCCCCACTTTGGGTGTGAGGCAGTCTGCCCAGAGTGGAGCCCACCGGGTCCATGGTATGGTGAGTAAATGTACCCTCTTTGCCCCTGTTGGCCTTGGGGGGGGGATGTGGGACCTCTCCTGGGGATAATGGGAATTGTGCCTCCCGAAAGATCCCCCTGGCCTACCTGCTCCCGGTCTGTGGGTCCTTCCCTCCCCCCTTCCCTGTTTCTGCTGTGGCTGTGCGTCTGGAGTGCCCTGGCACTCTGCGGGGCAAGGGGGGTGTGACATGGTACCTCAGACTTGCTGGTACTTGTTGTGGTTCCTGAGGCCTTCATGTGTCGGTCCCTAGCCGCATGGTTTGTCGTGTGCACCGCCATCTTAAGTGTGGGCAATGTGATTTTTCTTTTCCCCATAGACTTGTATGGGGCAGCCATTTTCCCTGTAGCTTCCTATTGTTTTGTATGGGCATCCATCTTTGTGTAGCTATGGTGCTATACTCAGCAGTGTAACCTTATTCAAGCGACATCACTTCCTGTGTAGTCATTTCCTGCTGCTTAGCCGAGGTCAATTCCTGCCTTTCTCTCCATGCTGCTGAAGGATTAAGGAGGGCGGTTTGTCTGAGGTGGTACAGTACTTGGGGTCCCTGCAGGCATATCCTTGCACTTTCTGCTGCCAGTTTTGTTTAAAGGGGTTACCTGCAGACCGCGGCGATCAGTGGTGGATACTGCAATCGGTGCTCTTAAAGTGACAGTAATGGAGTCCCAAACTGTGTAATCACCCTCAGACCCACTCTGTGCGACTCCCAGACAGTCCGGATCACAGTCGCTGGTCGCGATTTCAGCAGCCCTGGAAAGCCTGGCGACTAAAGTTGGTTTAGTCATGAAAAGGTTGATAGCCTAAAATGGCCACTGCCTTCTTCTTCTATGGAGGTGTCCTCTGATTCAGAGGCTGATAGGGGCACCCAGGACGCCCCCCTACCTGAGGGGTCGCTGTCCTCGCAGTCAGATGGTGAAGAGGACCTGTCTTCAGTTGCAGCGTGGGAACGCGCCTTAGTGGAAGCCCTGATTATTTCAGTGCAGGATACTGTAAAATTGGCTGATGAGCCCACGCCGGGAGGGACGCGGGGGACTTTTGGCTCTCACAAGTCTCCAAAAGCTGACAGGGTTTTCCCTTGTCCCAACACTTTTCAGGATATTGTGGATGACCAATGGCGGAGCGTTAAGCACATGTTAGTGGTGCCTAAACACTTTTAACGCCGGTACGCTTTTGCTGAAAAGTTCTCCAACCGTTGGAGGGTGCCACCTAAAGTGGACCATCCGGTTTCCAGATTGAACAAATCTACCCTTGTGCCTGTGGAGGATTCCCCAGTTTTTACTAATCCAGTGGATAGAGGGGTGGAATTCCTTTCCCGCCATCTTCATGTGCTGGCGGGTTCCATTTTGAAACCATTTTTTGTGTCTGTTAGTGTCACAGATGGTGACGGAATGGATTAGGGGTTTGCGGGAGTCCTTGGACCCCGAGACTGTTCCTCCGGAAAAACAGGAACTGTTTGGACCAGGTGATCCAGGCTCTGGTGTTCCTGTGTAATGCATCTATGGATGCGGCTCCCCTGGTTGCCAGGGTTTCGGCCGTGGGCATTGTTTTAAGACGCATGGTTTGGTTGAGGAGCTGGTCGACTTACCAGGCTTCTAAGAAAGCCTTAGCTGATCTCCCTTTTCTGGGAGACCGGTTGTTTGGCGACTCATTGGATGAGTTAATCAAGGGCCTGACTGGCGGGAACAGTACTCTTCTTCCTCAATGTTCCAAGGGTACAATGTGGGGTCCTCCTTTTCTGCTCATAAACTGTTTTATTGTGCCTCCGGGTCGCAAGAAAAAGGAAAGCCGTTCAAAACTTCTGGAGGAGCTAAGAAGCCCTGGGACAGGCCCAAGGCCAGCCAGTCCGGGGCAGCAGACAAGTCCTCTTCGGCATGAAGGGGCGCCCTCACCCGTGTTGGGTGGGGGGATGTCTGCGCTTCTTTCAGGAACCCTGGACTTCCTTCATTCAGGACAATTGGGTTAGTGAACTGATTTGCTCTGGGTACAAGATCGAATTCTGGTCCCGGCCAGGGGACAGGTTCTTTCAGTCAAATCTTCACCTGTCTCCGGAGTGTTTGAAGGATCTACAGGGGGCTGTGCAAGATCTCCTGGCTCAAGGGGTGATTGTGCCAGTTTCTCCGCAGGAACGCTCTCAAGGTTTCTATTCAAACCTGTTCACTGTGCCCAGAAATGAGGGCAAGGTGTGTCCTATCCTGGACCTCAAGGCTCTGAACCGCTTTGTTATGGAAGAGTCTTCCTTGTCGATCAATATTCTGGAGCTGAGGGCAATTAAGCTACCTGCTTCACTGGTCTTTTACGTGGCTCTCCGGTTCAGGTCCAGTCGGACAATGCCACGGCCGTGGCTTACACCAATCAAGGGGGTACCAGGAGTGCCCTGGTGGCCAAAGAGGCAGCCGAGATTCTGGTGTGGGCTGAACACAATGTTCCGGCTCTCTCCGCAGTCCACATCCCGGGTGTGGAGAATTGTCAGGCGGATTACCTGAGTCATCAGGTGCTGGATCAGGGGGAGTGGTCCCTGCATCCTGAATTGTTTAGTCTCCTGTGTGACCGGTGGGGGGACTCCTGAGGTGGATCTGTTTGCGTCTCGCCTCAACAGGAAAGTTCAGAGGTTTGTGGCCCAGGTCTCCGGATCCTTTGGCCGATGCCACAGACGCTCTGGTGGCTCCTTGGAGTCAGTATCACCTGATATATGCCTTCCCTCCACTAGTTCTCCTGCCGAGGTTTCGTCGCAGAGTGGCGATGGTAGGCATTCCGGTCGTTCTGGTGGCAGTCTTGGTATGCAGAGCTTGTAAAAATGGTCGTAAATCCTCCATGGCATCTTCCTCTGTGGGAAGATCTGCTAACTCGTGGACCGATCTTTCATCCTGCTTTACGGTTACTGGCTTTAACAGCTTGGCTGTTGAAAGCAAGGTTTTGAGGGATAGAAATCTCTCTGATTCGGTGATTCCTACCCTTTTGAAGGACAGAAAGTCGATATCTAGGAAATCGTACATTTCTTGGTGTGAATCGCTGCAGCTGCACCCTCGCTTGTTTTCTATAGCTAGGGTTTTGGCCTTTTTACAAAAAGGGGTTGAGCAGCGCTTGGCGTTGGGTACAATCAATGGCCAGGTTTCGGCCTTGGCTATTTACTTCCAATGTCCGCTGGCTACTCCTAGTGTGATTCGCACCTTCATTCAGGGTGTGTGTCATCTGGCCCCTCCAAGGAGATACCCGTTACCGCCGTGGGATCTTAATCTGGTTTTGTCTGTTCTTCAAAAGCCTCCTTTTGAGAATATTTGGGAGATTTCTCTGCACTCTTTGTCGCAGAAGGTTGCCTTTCTAGTGGCTATCACTTCTGCTCGCAGAGTCTGAGCTGGTGGTGCTGTCCTGTCCGCCTTATTTGATGGTCCACAGGGATGAAGTGGTCCTCCCACCTAATCAGTCTTTTCTCCCTATGGTGGTGTCAGATTTTCATCTGAGGACATTGTGTTGCCTTCCTTATGTCCTAAGCCTAAACATCCTAAAGAGATTGCATTGCACTCTCTGAATGTGGTTCGGGTGGGAAGGGTTTATCTGACGGTTACTGAGTCCTTCAGGAAGTCGGACTCTGTGCTTCCTGGCGGTCCTCGCAAAGGTTTGGCTGCGTCCGCTGCGACCATTTCCAGATGGATCAGGCAGGCGGTTGTTCAGGCTTATATAATCAAGGGTCAGGTTCCTCCTTTCCCTGTGAAGGCGCATTCTACTAGAACGCTGAGTGCCTCTTTTCGCTGTCAGGCCTCTGTTGTACAAGTTTATAAGGCAGCGATTTGGTGGTCTGTGCACACCTTTACAAAATTTTACAAGGTGGATTTGTTGGTATCTTCGGATGCCTCTTTTGGTCACAAGGTTTTGCAGGCTGCTGTTTCATAGTTTTTTTTGTTATTCTCTTAGGGGTCTTTTACCTGGGTGAGCTCCTGTTGTTTGGTTGAGCTCTATGTTGCCCGGTTGGCTAGGTTTAGCCTCTTGGAGTTGACGTTACTGTCTGGTTGCGTTTTTCCCACCCCTCATGCCTATACTGCTTTGGGACATCCCACTCAGCTCATGGATCGTCTGTCGATGGACAATAGAGAAAATACAATTTTCTTACCGTAAAATCTTTTTCTCTGATGTCCATCGACTGACACAGCACCTGCCCCTCTGTTTGGGGTTTTTTCTTATGTCTTCACTGCTTTAAAACGAAACTGATGTGCTGGGCTGTGGCAGGGGAGGTTATGCCTGGAGGGACAGCCCCTAGGGCGTGTACATTCAAATTTTTCTGCCTAGACTACTCCTGATGGGAGGAGCATAACCCACTCTGCTCATGGAGATGAGGCTGCGTCTGTCGATGGACATCCGTGAAAAAGACTTTATGGTAAGATAAAAAAAAAAAATCTTACTTTTTTTGCAGCTTAAAAACCCCCATCCATGTTATTCTATAGCCTCATGCATACACAGACATTTTGAAGCTGTAAGTGGCATAGGGGTTTTCACGCTGCAAAAAAAACCCCAGGGCCGGCGCGTTCTGAGGGCCGCCGTTACATCTGTAAAAACGTCTGATGCTGCTAAATGCAGCCTAACGCTGCATACAGCGTTAAGCGTTTTTTTTTTTTGACATGTTAAAAATCAGTGGTTACCTATGAGAGCCCATTGATTTGAATGGAAGTCCCATCCAAGTCGGATCATGATAATCCAACTTGTGGTGCGACTTGTGCTCTAGGGCTCTTGAAGTGGAACTCCACGCAAAAATGAAAAAAAAAATGGAGTGGGGTCCCCCCCAAGTTCAATACCAGGCCCTTTGAGTCTGGTATGGATCTTGAAAGGGAACCCCACACTAAAATGAAAAAAAAAATGCAGTGGGGTGCCCCCACCAAGACCATATCAGACCCTTCGGTCTGGTATGGATTATGAGGAGAATCCCCCACCCCCCCCAAAAAAAAGGTGTGGGGTCACCCCAAAATCCATACCAGACCCTTATCCGAGCATGTAGCCTTGCAGGTCAGGAAAGGGGAAGGGACAAGCGAGCACAAAGGGGGCCCCCAGATGTGAATAAGTATGGGGTACATTGTACCCCTACCCATTCACCTAAAAAAAGGCAATGTAGCATAATTAATGACGAGACGGTTTTGAGAAGTCCTTTATTAAAAATCTTCCTCTGATCTTATCCCTCGGGTCTTCTCCCTCCGATCTTCTCCCTCCAGTGTTTTTCCTTGGATCTTCTGTGCATCCGGTCTTCTCCTCTGCGAACCCAGTCCTCCTCCGATGCTGTCTCCTGTGATTATGCCAGCCCTGCTCTATGCGGCTTCTTATATAGCCATGGGGCATGGCCATCTGGTGACATCACATGACATGTTACGACACAAGGGGAGGGGTCTCTGGATGATGTCACCGGGTGGCCATGCCTCATGGCTAAGAACCTGCAAAGAGCGGAGCTGGCATGATCACGGGAGACCGCATCGGAGGAGGACCGGGTTGGCAGAGAAGACAGGAGGCAGAGGACACCCGAGGGAGACGATCGGAGGAAGATTTTTAATAAAGGACTTCTCAAAACCCTGTCATTATTTACACTACACAGCCTTTTTTGGGGTGAATGGGTAGGGGTACAATGTACCCCATACTCATTCCCATGGGGGGGGGGCAGGATCTTGGGGCCCCCTTTGTTAAAGGGGGCTTTCAGATTCCAATAAGCCCCCTTTCCACAGACCCCCACAACCACCGCCCAGGGTTGTCAGAAAGAGGCCCTTGTCCCCAACAACAACCACCCCATGCCATTTGTTCTTTTATTTTTCATTTTGGCGTAGGGTTCCCTTTCAAGATCCACACCAGACCCAAAGGGCCTGGTATGGAACTTTGGGGGGACTCCATGCTGGGGTTTTTTTTTTCATTTTGGTGTGGAGTTCCCTTTTAAGAACCTCGAAGCACAAGTCAGATCATCATTTTTTTTTCTTTTTTCAATAAATGTTTATTGAGAAAACATAGAGAATACAAGCAGATATAGATCTGTACATGTATGTGGGTCTGCTGTGCTATTTTTAAAAACATTTGCCAAAAGGTAACACCTGAAACTATTTTTTGAGGTTGAAGTATCTTTACAACCAAAACATGAACCTCATCCAACTTTGCTTGGCCAAATGTGTTCACTATTCTTTACGTAGTTGACCTAACCGTGAATAAACATAATTAAACCAGGTTCCCACTAGGGGAATATGAGGCAGGTAGTGGGTACATGACCTGAATAATAGTCCAGTGGGAAGAGAGATTGGATATAGGAAGTAGGAGTAAAGAGTGAAAGAGGTGAAGGGAGGGAGGAGGGGTTGCGGGGGTATAGGCACCCCAGCTGAGTTAACTGTAAAACCGATGTGTTGAGGGAAATAACAGTCACCCCTGTAGGTAGGTGTTTACCATGATATACTATTTGGGTGAGGACACAAGATCCGAGTAGTCTTGTGTACAAGTAAAGGCGATCCAGCAGGCCCATATTTTATGCGCTAATGAGCAGAGGCCTCTGTCCTCATAGGTCAGGTCTTCCATGCGATATGTATGGTCCACATTGTGAAGCCATTGTTGAATAGTCGGAATATTAGTTTGCTTCCAATATCGGGGTATAAGGGATTTCGCTGCATTTAGGAGATGGGGTCTGAGGGAGCGCTTATATTGGCCTGCTTGCTCGTCTGCACAGTGAAATCGTACTACCCATGGGTCTTTGCGTATCGGAAAGCCTTAAATCTTTTCAACCCAGTGTAGGATAGACGACCAAAAACCTTTTATCATGGGAAAATACCACCAGATGTGGGCATGCATGGCCAGTTCGCTGCAGCCCCTCCAACATTGTGCTGAGGTAGAAGGAAAAATGCAGTGATACCGTAGTGTGGTGCCAGCGTGTTAGTATTTTGTAGTTCACGTCAGCAATTTTTGAGGAAGTGGATGTATGGGACAATTGTAGTATCTTTGAGCGTTGGATTTCGGTGTCTAGTCAGATCATCATGATACTACTTGGATGTAACTTTTATTCAAATCAATGAGCTGAAAGTCTAATCAAAGACAGCTCTCATAGGCAACCATTGATTTTAAATAGAAGCAAAGAAAAGCTGCTAAAAGCGAAGGTGGCTAAACGCGCATTGACGCCAATGGAAAAAGCTACTAAAAGCACGTTTTTACATCTGCTTTTTCCTGGCATTGGTAGTGGCTTTGCAGCTCATTTTTTCGACTGCTCTATGTGCATGAGAACTAAGTGTGAGATGCGAGGTCTTTTTGACCCCAGATCTCACAATAAACAGGACCTGTCATGCTTATTATTACAAGGGATGTAAAGTGATGAACAAAAAAAATTAAAGGGACGCTGTAAAAAATAAAAAGCAAAATAAATAATAAAAAAAAAGTTTAAAGCGCCCCCTCCCTCTGAGCTTGGGCACAGAAGCGAGCGCATACGCAAGTCACGTCCACATATGTAAGCGGTGTTCAAACTACACATGTGAGGTATCACCGCAATCCTTAAAGCGAGAGCAATAATCCTAGCACAAGACCTCCTCCTCTGTAACTCTAAACTGGTAACCTGTAAAAAAAATTTAAGGAGCCATCTAATGGAGATTTTTTTTTTTTTTTTTTGAAAATATGTTTATTATTTCAACAAAAACAACAGGGGCAAGAGGTTCACTAAGCAGCCTTACAACATATGGCCAACAAGGTGAAGAGAACTAGAGATCACAGATTGCCCACGCAGGGGTGAAATGAAGGTGACATCAGAACATATCAACATATCAATAAATAATATGGGGCAGAGATTACATCACAAGTGGCAGCTCACCCAAGTCCCAGCCAGCGTTCAACCAACCCCCGAACCACCATTACTCAGGCATGCAGCAAGCAGAAGCACGGAGGAGTCCGCCAGCCATTTGGCCTAGACTCTGTCATGCTTCTGGGGGGATCCCCTATGAAAGTACATATCCCTGTACAGCGGGATCACCGAGTCCACCAGTGCCCTCCACCTCTGGAGCGAGGGGGGGACTGTTGTCTCCAGTGAAGCCCAATATTCTTCCTTGCAAAAAAAAGGAGACCCATAAGAGTGCGGTCTGCCACCCTGGGCAGCGGGTCATCCAGTAGGCCCAACAGGGCTATTTTAGGCGAGGGGTCAATTGAAACCTGTAGGACGCCATTCACAGCCGTGAATATCCGCAACCAATAATCAGACAGAGCCGGGCAGGTCCAAAAGATGTGGATGAAATCTCCCGGAGTGTGGCCGCACCGCCAACACTCCGGGGAGTGGGATCTATGTATCTTGTGTAGGCGGTGGGGGGTGAGGTAAGCCTGGTGAGCTATTTTATATTGGACCATACGATCCCTGAGAGAGACCAGGATCTTAAAAGGGGAGTCCCACACCTGCTGCCAGTCCTCCCCGTCCATGTCCGGGACATCCCGAGCCCACCGATCACGGAGGCCCGAGAGCTCCGGAGAGAACACCCGAAGGAGATGGGCATGCAGGACGGAGGCAGCATGTTCGGAGCAGTCGTAAAAAAGGACCCGCTCCAGATCCGACTGCACCGCCTGCGCCCCCCTTGTGGGAATTGGGCCCTGAAGGCATGGGACAACTGTAAGTAACGAAATAGGTGGGAGGGCGGCACCCCGTGGGAGGCATGAAGTTGATTAAATGTGGGAAATGAGAGATCCGGGGACAGGTCCGAGACCTTTTTTATGCCAAATTTGGTCCAAGCCACCAGTTCAGGAAGGGAGTATAGATGGGGCAAGGTAGGATTGATCCATAAAGGTGCGTTAGGGGAGACCGCGGTGCTCGGGTAGGCCTCCAGCGCCAGACCTTGACGCCAGGACCTGATCGTCGTCTGCATGGAGGAAGTCAAGGCGTAGGGAGCCCTGGGGCCTCTGAATAGCAGGTGTGACAACGCTTCCACGGACCCCAACACCGCAGCCTCCGCCACCACCGCAGAATTTGAGGCGTCAGGAGATGACCACCATACCGCAGAGACCAGTTGGGAGGCCAGGAAGTACTTATAGCAGTCCGGGAAGGCCAGGCCCCCCTGCGACTGAGGTCCCGTAAGCGTTGAGAATGTGTAACGGGGAGGGCGGGGACCCCACAGGAATGAGGAAAATATTTTGTTCAGGTTAGTAAAGAAGGATTTGGGGATCCATTGGGGCGAGTGGCAAAATAGGTAGGTTAGTTTAGGGAGGATTTTCATTTTCACTAAATTCACACGGCCCAATAAGGAGAGGGGAAGATTCTCCCATGCCTTCAGTTTAGCCCAAAGGTCCCTCACTACCGGATCTAGATTGAGGGATATGAAATCTGTTGGCTCCTTGGAGACCCTCACCCCTAGATACATAAAGCTGTCAACCCATTGCAGTAGGAGATCAGACGGGGCATCCCTCCTGGCCGCCTCATCAATCGCTAGCAGCTGGGATTTAGTCCAGTTTACCCTCAGCCGTGGACCAGTGGAGGAGGTCCCCGGAGAGAGCCTTGGGAGGTGTGGGCCTATCTAGGTCCGGAGAGAGGATGGCATTGAAATCCCCCAGGAGAAGTAATTTGGCAGGACAGTAAGTGGAGATCCTCTCCTGGATGGTGTATAGGACCTCAGCCTTAAAGGCGGGGGAACATAAATGCCCGCCACTACATACCGCTGCTGCCACATGGAGAGCACCAGCACGACAAATCTGCCAGAGGGGTCAGTGTGAACCGCCTCCACCACACAGGGCAGTGACTGATCAGTATGGAGACGCCTCTGGCATAAGTGGAGTAAGAGGCATGGAAAGACCTCTGTACCCACAGTTTCCTCAAAGACAGGAGCTTGCTGCCCACCTGGTGGGTTTCTTGCAGGATCAATATGGAAGGGCTGTAATACTGCACATATTGAAAAAGGAGAGCCCGTTTGAATTTTAGAATTTAGGCCCCGCACGTTCCAGGATAGCACGGAAAAGGTAGTAGGTTTACGTGATGCCATCATGGAAGGTTAAGAAATGAGTCACCCCAGAAGAATCATACGGTGTCCCAGTCACCTGGGGAGCAGCAAGGCAGAGCAAACCCATGCACCGAACATTAACACATACAGACAACATTGGCTCTCCGCGTGAGAGAGCGTAACACCCCAGACACATATTTCCAACCCTACCGTACCCCAGCACACCCCCAAAAACGTATGGGGGGGTCCGGGGACAGTTTAAACCCAAAACTAGAAAAAAAAACAGAGACCACCGGCTGTCTAACCAACCGGGTCTATCGAGGGAGCTAGGTCGGGGCGGGAGCCTTGGCCAGAACCCAGTAGGGACCGTCACTGCGACAGTTCAACACAAATCAAAAAACCGAAGAATAAAAAATCTGCAGACAAGACTCCAATGTTCCAGTACACAGTACAGGGTCCAGGGGCAACAGTTCTGGCGCTCTGGGGCTCAGCTCCGATCCAGATGGAAATCCAGCATGTACAGAGATGTGGTCGGCACCGACCTGAGGGGAGTGGGAGAAGGGGACAGCAGGGGGCCAAGCAGTTCCAGGGAAAGTGGATCAGCAATAACAGTCTAGGCCAATGGGGAACCAACGGCCCATAGCGAGGGGGAGACCGGAGGCACACAGACCCCAAGCAGAATGCCGTGGCCAGGGGGGGGGAAGCCGTACCTTATGGGCAAAGGAGCCGAAGAAGAGGAAGGATCAGAGACGGCTGGTCACTGCACGTACAGTTGTGTTCAAAATTATTCAACCCCCCAATGCTGTAAAGGGTTTAGGGAATTTAGTGTACATTTGTAATTGTATTCAGAATGAAATCCTACAAGGACTTCTTAAAAAACCATATGCAACTAAAATGACATCAATTGGTTTTGTAATACAGTAGTAAATGTTTCTTTTGTGAATTCTTCATTGACACAATTATTCAACCCCTTAAAGACTACCACTCTGAAGAACAGAGGTTCATTGAAGTGTTTTCAATCAGGTATTGAAAACACCTGTGGATGTCAGAGAGCAGCAATAAAGCCTAATAAGCACCAATTAAGCAGCTTTAAAATGACTGTGATACTCAGCTCCTTCTAGACATTTATTGGGGTGGTTACAAACATGGTGAAATCAAGAGAATGGTCCAGGAAGACAAGAGAAGAGGTGATTACTCTTCACAGGAAGGGCAATGGCTATAAGAATATTGCAAAGATGTTAAACATACCAAGAGACACCATAGGAAGCATCATTCGCAAATTCAAGGCAAAGGGCACTGTTGAAACGCTACCTGGTCGTGGCAGAAAGAAGATGCTGACTTTGACTTCTGTGCGCTACCTGAAGCGTAGAGTGGAGAAAAGTCCCCGTGTGACTGCTGAGGAACTGAGAAAAGATTTGTCAGATGTGGGTACTGAAGTTTCTGCTCAGACAATACGGCGCACACTGCGTAATGAAGGCCTCCATGCCAGAACTCCCAGGCGCACCCCCTTGCTGTCTCCAAAGAATAAGAAGAGTCGACTGCAGTATGCCAAAAGTCATGTGGACAAACCACAGAAGTTTTGGGATAGTGTTCTGTGGACTGATGAAACAAAATTAGAACTGTTTGGGCCCATGGATCAACGCTATGTTTGGAGGAAGAAGAACAAGGCCTGTGAAGAAAAGAACACCTTGCCTACTGTGAAGCATGGCGGGGGGTCAATCATGCTTTGGGACTGTTTTGCTTCTGCAGGTACAGGGAAGCTTTAGCGTGTGCAAGGTACCATGAATTCTCTTCAGAACCAGGAGATATTGGATGTCAATGTGATGCAGTCCGTCACAAACCTGAGGCTTGGGAGACGTTGGACCTTTCAACAGGACAATGATCCCAAACATACCTCCAAGTCCACTAGAGCATGGTTGCAGATTAAAGGCTGAAACATTTTGGAGTGGCCATCACAGTCACCAGACTTAAATCCGATTGAGAACCTCTGGTGGGACTTAAAGAAAGCAGTTGCAGTGCACAAGCCTAAGAATGTGACTGAACTGGAGGCTTTTGCCCATGACGAATGGGCGAAGATACCCGTAGATCGCTGCAAGACACTCTTGTCAAGCTATGCTTCACGTTTAAAAGCTGTTATAACTGTAAAAGGATGTTGTACTAAGTACTAAGATTGAATGTCACTTGGGGGTTGAATAAAACTGATAATGATGTGAGCACAGAAAAGACATTTGTGGTGATTTCATTATAAATGTTATGTTATATTTGTCTGACCTACACGTGCCTCTTTGATTTAATTGTAAGCAGGATGACTGAATGATCAAAATCAATGTCAAACTGGCCAAAACAATCAATTTCAGTGGGGGTTGAAAAATTTTGAACACCACTGTAGATCGGGAGGTGGATCCGGTATCATTGGGCAACCCCGGAGAGCCTAGCGGACATCAAGCCAGGTAGCCGCCGCCTCTGGGTCCTCAAAGAAGCGGGTGCGGTCTCCGTCTATCACCCGCAGCCTGCTGGTGTAAAGGAGGTTGAATTTAATGCCCTTCTCTCGCAGCCGTTTGCGTATGTCGGTGAAGAGGCGCCGCTTCTGCTTTACCTCCGGGGAATAATCGGGGAACATCATGATCCTGGCGTTTTCAAAATGGAGGTCCTGCTTTGCTCTGGCAGCGGAAAGGGGACAGTCATGGTCCCGGTAGTTGAGGAGCAGGAACGGGCGGGGCGGAGCTCCTGGGATTGGAGGTGGCAGGGGGGACCCTATGCGCTCTTTCCACCACGAATGTGGGGGGCACATCCTGTAGTTCTAGCAAGGAGGTTAGGAACGACTCCGCAAATTCCGCAGGCCGGGAGCCCTATGCCCGCTCTGGGAGGCCCAGGATGCGGATGTTCCGCCGAAGCCCATTCTCGGTGTTGATTGCCCGATCTTGAAGGGCCCAGACTTGCAATTGAAGTGCATGAAGATCCCTGGAATCCACCCGCGTCGAATCCTCCAGCTGGGAGGTGCGATCTTCCGCCTCCGACATCCTGGACCGGAACTTGTCCAAGTCATGGCGAATGAGGCTGATATCTGTCGCAAAGTAGTCAATTTTCACGGTAAGTCCTTGCAGGCTTTGATGGCTTCCAGGATGTCGGATGGGGACGGATCCTTGGAATCCCCAGAGCCGTACGCCATCTGAGTACCCACGGACATCGTGGAGGTAGTAGGCCAGATGGCCGGAGCCAGAGAATGGCCCGGGACACCGGACTTCTTGGCGGAGCGCAGCTTCCCTGGAGACAGGGGAGGAGCCCGCGTGGGGTGGTGCCCTGTCGTCTGGAACCCAGGGTTGAGGTAATGGGGTGCCGAGATGAAGAAGAAGAGCTGGAAGAAAGGATTATATCAGCGAAGGATCGGATCTCGAGCATAGTGCGACTGCTCAGTTTCACTTCCCGGCCACGCCCCCCACCTATGGAGATTTTAAGCAACGAAGTTTGTCGCCATTCCACGTGCGTGCGCAATTTTAAAGCATGACATGTTCGGTATCAATTTACTTGGCATAACATCATCTTTCACATTATACAAAAAAATTGGGCTAACTTTACTGATTTCTTATTTTTATTTTAAAAAAAGTGTATTTTTTCCCAAGAAATTGTGTTTGTAGGGCCGCTGCGCAAAAAGGGTGTAACAAAAAAATGGCCCCTGCCCCCACCTATAACTGGCCTTCACAGCAAGGAGCAGATGGCAAGGCATGCAAAACAAAACCAGAAAAATTCCCAGCTCAACTCACCAACCAGTCTGCTTACCGACCAAATTACCTGTCTAACAGTATACTTTAAAAACAGGGGTTTAGTTAGCACACATTTGCAAACACATTGAGCCCCTGTGCCTTTAAGGAGGGTTGGGCTACCTCCATGCCCACCTGCCCTATATCTATTAGAATGCATGTGCTTCCATTGTGGAGACTCCATAGATTTACAGAGTTAGGGCTGCAGGTAATACAGGGTGCCGTGAAGTGGCCCTGCATCTTACGCATGCGTTTGCAAACGTGTGCTAAATAAACCCCTGTTTTTAACGCATACTGTTAGACAGGTTAATTCGGTTGGTAAGCAGACTGGTTTGTTAAGCTGGGAATTTTTTTCTGGTTTTGTCTTGCAAATACGGTGTGACATAAAGTATTGCAACAATCTCCATTTTATTCTCTGGGGTATACATACAAAAATATATAATGTTTTGGTGTTCTAAGTAATTTTCTAGCAAAAAATACTGATTTTGCCTTGTAAACAACAAATGTCAGAAATAGACCTGGTCCTTAAGTGGTTAGAATACATGTGTCAAATGCAAGGAGGGCCGATTTAGGCCCTCCAGGCCATTTCATGTGGCCCTCGCACCTCTCCTGACATCCCCCTCATCTCTGCCCCCACCGTGTAGTTGGCAGCAGAAAGGAGGACAGAACTCCTACAGATTTTGCACCTCTCTGTGCAACACCTCCTCGTCTCCACCTACCCTGGTCACAGCATTCAGTAGACTCTGGCAGCTGACTCCAACCACCCTCTGGTCCTCCTTCTGACCTTGCAATTTCTGCTTCCCAGCTCCACCCCCAGCTTCTTCCCGGCAGCAGCACCTGGTAAGAGGGCTGTGCTGTTATGTAAGGGAGAGTGGGGTGATACTCGACATTTAATGTAAGGGGTTGGGGGGGCGGGGTAGTGCTCTGGCCTTTTAGCCTTACAGATGCAACCTTTGAGGGTGACCATAATGCTGATAGGGCCCATGATGAAATTGAGTTAAGCTGGATACACACTATTTTCTTTAGATTTGTTCCTTTAGATTTATCAAAACCATACAATATGAGGTCAAACGTAAACACTTTAAATTTGTATGCAATCAGGCAGGCCCTTGCACTGCATAGTTGAGAGTAAATCTAAAGGAAATCAAAAAAAACAAAAAGTTGTATAGTGTGTGTCCAGCTTTAGACACCCCTGCCTTAGATGAAAAGAGTCTCCCTAACAATATAGTGTCTTTACAGTTCATGTATTAGTCATTGATTCTTTCAACTTATTCATTAGTGATGCTTATACCTTTGTCTGACGTGTTTCTTCTAGTGGCTAAACATCCTTACAATTTTAAACCACTAGAATATTTTTAGATAACCATTTAATAAATCAGAATCAAGAAACGTTTATAATTGCTTACGTTTAACCTCAAACAGCAGTCTGTGTCTTCCACCCCAGCTCGGTTCGTTTAGGTCTCAGCTGAAGCAAAGGCAATATAGAAAAGTTGGAGGCTGTCTCCTGGCAATTAGGTCAGAGTTTACTTTGCTGTTGCACACCATTTATACAGGCCTAAGGGAAGGACAGAGGCCGCCAGAGGCAAGGACAGCATTTCAAATGAGACACTGTCATGAGCAGAATTACTTTTTTCAAACATTGATTTAAAGTCTTTCTGGGAAAAAAGAGCATGCATATTTTATTTAGTTTAAGTTGGTCTGTAAGGTTTATTTATAAAGAGCTGTGATATGAAAATAAAGAGGGGGGAAGCACTTTTACATCTAGCATCTGGGACTGTACAATAGGCTACATTTTTCCAGGGTAATTGTTCGTTTTGTAAATCTGATACTGCTTATAATTCTTTGGCTGGGAGGCGGTACTGGGATTTCGTTTTAAATGGAAAATGCCTCGGGCTTTTAATTTTCTGAGCCCAGCAGTTTTCAGCTCTGAGATGGAGCCCTTGTTTTCACTCAGTTCATGTTTAGCTGCAGGGGTTTTAGTTTATAGCTTAGGCTGGTTAAGCTTTTGCTCCCAGAGGCCTCTGCATAGCAACTGTACAAATCAACAAATACGTTCATTTGTGTCTGCAGCCTTTCACTCAGTAGCTGTTTTTTTCCAACATTTCCCAATATCCATTTCCTGACTTTTTTAGCCGGAGAGGAAACAAAAAAGCCGTGCTAATTAGAGCTTATTTTAATTGAGCCTTAATATTGGAGCTTGCTACAGTTGCCCCAGAGGTAGTGCCAGGAGAATGAATTGGATGTATCCAAAGCTGATGGGAGCTAGGTGCTTTGTATGGTATATAAATATATCTATCTATTTTTTCACTTGACCTACAGTTTCATTCCCCTGTTGAATAAATCATCAAGCCTGTTCACATTTCTGATTAAGGATCTGACAGCAGACGATAATAAAGACAATTGAGGTGTGAGACGTGTGATATGGAGCTGAAGAAATTGGTTTCTATAGTGACAAGACTGATTTTTTTTTTTTTTTTTTTAAGGATCTTTGTTCTAAATGAGTCACATACTTAAAGAACAACCTTTTTCTTTTGCCTTACCCTCCCACCATTAACTGCGCCTTGTGAACTATGAAATTTGTTGTTGCTGAACAGAGCTCCACTTTGCTCCGAGGTGTCAGCGGCAGGTTATTTATGAATGTTTTAAAGAACTTTATTATTGCTTTTAATGTAGAAGCTAAGGCAAAAGGAGCAGAAACCAGAGCAAGAGGCTTTCCTGGCTAGAACAGAATTTTAGTGAGTTCAGATGATTTCAGGACCAGAATTGCTTATAATGATTGTACATGGATTGCTGTAGTAAACAGAACTGTGAGGAGACAACTGTAACTAAAATGAGTAAGAAGGTATATATCATTTCTGCATTTAGAAAGTTAAGACTGACTGTTTTTGTTTTTTTATTTATTAACATGCGGACCTGTTGGATCCACATTTTTCTTGCAGCCTGTTGGGTTTGCTTGTGCAGAATAGAAAATAAAATGTTAGTATGGATCAGGGTTTGAAGATCACAGCTATGGATCAGGGCTTGGGGATTCCCCACTTACAGCAGAATGTAAACGTTAGTCGGCATTAAAAAAGAAAAAAAAAAATGGCATGAGATTCCACCAACAATTCATACTTGCCCTTTACCTGAGCATGCAATGGGGGTACTATTCTAGAGGGCCCCATGGCAAAGAGCCTTTATCCCCATGTTGAGGATAAGGGCGACTTACCCATAACTTTTTTTTATGCGGGCTCCGTTCATAGAGGGACATTTTGTTTTTTTTTTTTAAATAATAGACTTGTCAAAAACAGTTTGGTGTTTTTATTTACACTTGGCAGTTGATGATTGAGGAACAAGGTTAGTATATACCACATACTCCTTCACATTGGGGGGGGGGGGGGGATGAAGGATCTGGGGGCTCCCTTGTTAAAGGCAGTCTAAGCCTCCCCCCCCCCCACTACCACCAGGCCAGTGCTTTGGGAAAGAGGCCCTTATCCTCCACATCGGGGTAAAGTGCTTTGCCAGGGGGCCCCCGCTGGCTAAGCAAGCACCCCATGTAGAGGGCATGTGGCCTGGTCATTTTTTGAGGGGGGGGTGGCCAGACTCTCTCTCCCCCTCCTTTCCTGACCTGATGGGCTGCATGCTCAGATAGGAGGTTGGCATAGACATTTGGGGGGGACCCCACGCCTATATATATATATATATATATATATATATATATATATATATATAATATATATATTCGGTCTTAGGGCCACACACACACACACCATACCAGCCCCGAGTGGCCTGGTATGTATTGGGGGGGGGGGGGGACACTACGTGCTTTTTTTATTTTTTTTTATTTAAATTCTGCTGTCAGCAGGGAGTCCCTACTGACAGCAGGGGTGAGTCATGGTTGTTAGGACATCAAATGATGCAGTCTCCCTAACAAGCAGCAGCCCTGAACTGAACTCTCACATTTAGCAGTGTTAGGAATATACCACTGTTAAATGTTTCACCCCAGTGCAGCTGGAGGCATGTTTTGCATTAAAATAAAGTAAATGGAAAAAAAAACTCCTGCTGTATTTAGTGTGGATTTTTTCTTTTTCATGAATTGCATGTTCCTGAGTTAGATACCATAGGAGTTATTTAGACACAAGTACTCATTCGGTATTTAACACTTAGTGAATTGAGCCTATTGTCTCTGAAGTCAGAAAAGTTGATCCTTCTACAGGTCCCTCTCAAAAAATTAGCATATTGTGATAAAGTTCATTATTTTCTGTAATGTACTGATAAACATTAGACTTTCATATTTTTTAGATTCATTACATTCATTTTAATATTGATGATTTTGGCATACAGCTCATGAAAACCCAAAATTCCTATCTCAAAAAATTAGCATATCATGAAAAGGTTCTCTAAACAAGCTATTAACCTAATCAACTAATTAACTCTAAACACCTGCAAAAGATTCCTGAGGCTTTTAAAAACTCCCAGCCTGGTTCATTACTCAAAACCGCAATCATGGGTAAGACTGCCGACCTGACTGCTGTCCAGAAGGCCATCATTGACACCCTCAAGCAAGAGGGTAAGACACAGAAAGAAATTTCTGAACGAATAGGCTGTTCCCAGAGTGCTGTATCAAGGCACCTCAGTGGGAAGTCTGTGGGAAGGAAAAAGTGTGGCAGAAAACGCTGCACAACGAGAAGAGGTGACCGGACCCTGAGGAAGACTGGGGAGAGGGAAATGCCAAAATGCCTGAAGTCCAGTGTCAAGTACCCACAGTCAGTGATGGTCTGGGGTGCCATGTCAGCTGCTGGTGTTGGTCCACTGTGTTTTATCAAGGGCAGGGTCAATGCAGCTAGCTATCAGGAGATTTTGAAGCACTTCATGCTTCCATCTGCTGAAAAGCTTTATGGAGATGAAGATTTCATTTTTCAGCACGACCTGGCACCTGCTCACAGTGCCAAAACCACTGGTAAATGGTTTACTGACCATGGTATTACTGTGCTCAATTGGCCTGCCAACTCTCCTGACCTGAACCCCATAGAGAATCTGTGGGATGTTGTGAAGAGAAAGTTGAGAGACGCAAGACCCAACACTCTGGATGAGCTCAAGGCCGCTATCGAAGCATCCTGGGCCTCCATAACACCTCAGCAGTGCCACAGGCTGATTGCCTCCATGCCACGCCGCATTGAAGCAGTCATTTCTGCAAAAGGATTCCCGACCAAGTATTGAGTGCATAACTGAACATAATTTTTTGAAGTTTGACTTTTTTTGTATTAAAAACACTTTTCTTTTATTGGTCGGATGAAATATGCTAATTTTTTGAGATAGGAATTTGGGGTTTTCATGAGCTGTATGCCAAAATCATCAATATTAAAACAATAAAAGGCTTGCACTACTTCAGTTGTGTGTAATGAATCTAAAATATATGAAAGTCTAATGTTTATCAGTACATTACAGAAAATAATGAACTTTATCACAATATGCTAATTTTTTGAGAGGGACCTGTATACTTCGAACATTTTAAAGAGGTAGTAAACCGCCCTTTTTTTTTTTTTTTTTTTAACCCTGAAACACAATGGCATAATGTGCTAGTGTACATTGCATACTAGTACATTTAGAAATACTTCCCTTCGAACTGAGCCCTCTAGCGGCGTGCTGTCCCCGCTGACAGGGTTTCCATCTTCCCCCGGTCTTCCGGGTTCGAGCGAGCCAGCCAGCCATCTGATTGGCTGAGCTGCAATGATGTCACTCCCATGCATGCGGTAGTCACAGTAGCGGCACAGAGCTCTGAAGGGATGGCCCTGGCATGCTGTCCCTTCAGAGCTCATGTGCCAGTGATGTCACCGGCTGCATGCATGCTTACCTGTAGGTACAGTGAATATCTCCTAAACAGTGCATGTGTAGGAGATATTCACTGTACCTACAGGTAAGCCTTACCTGCAGATTCAAGTGCCAAAAAAGACTTTACTACCACTTTAAAGAGCATTAAAAAGTGTTAAAAATGAGCTGTATGAAAAGGGAACCAGCAGCAACTAGTTGCTTCTTGGTTTCCTTTTCTACTGCAGTTTAAAAAAAATCGAAGGGGTAATGGTTTCTTATTTCCTGCTATAAAGTGAATGGGCACTTCAGTTGTCAGGACAACTGTCACAACTGAGGGCCCATTTCTGTGCTGGAGAACTCCTGGAGAGGCGTTAACTTCAAGGATCGGCACAACTCTGCAGCAGAACACACAGCATCATGTCTGTCCGCTTGCCAGCACTACTTCCAGTAGCAACTTCCAGCACAGAGCAGGAGCCCAGGCTTTGACAGGCAAAAAAACATCCTAACCGGTTCTCTGGTATGAGAGCATACTATGAATATTTGGAGGCTCTGCCTCAGTTGAAGCTAAGCAGATTCTGGTCCTAGTTTCAATGTCACAAATGGTGAAAGCCCCTAACCACACTTGTATGATCTATCAATGTTAACTCTTCTTGATTCGTTTCTGATCTACCTTAAACAATTAAAATACAAAACTTTAAATGTGCCAGATAAAGATACATGGACCTTGTGTGTAGCCCTCCTGGTGTTTTTCTAAAATAGGGAAAGCATGAATACAGTCATCTGATCTGGTTGCTATAGGCTATACCTGCCCCTTTGGTATCCTTCATATTCTCTAAATGAAACTCTAACCAGCACTAACCTGACCAATTTGCATGACTAATTTGTCAGGTAAAAATGTCAGAATTTCCCCTTTTTTCCACAGATTGCAGATTCTCTGTTCTTTAGTTTGTCCTAGTTTTATAGAGGTCTCCTACTAGAAGCAAACTTGCATATTGATTATACTATGTTAATCCTGCTGTGAAAATGATTATAAATAGTGCGATGCTCTAAAAACTCAAAAAATGATCTGTATAATGTAAGCTATTAGAATTCAAGAAGAAAGATTGCAATCTGCTCATTAGTGTGGAATATTCTCTTTCTTAGCTGCAGCAGCTGGAACTAGAACAACTGCAATACAGAGAAGCCAATCTTACAGCACTGGCTGCCATTGGACCAAGAAGGAAAAGACCTTTGGAATCTTCACACCTTCACAGTGTGTTTGAGGTATGCTTATATAAAGTCATGTAATTTTATATGTCCAGTGTGCATTTACAACACCCCCCAGGTACTGCTTATGCAAGGGTTTAATAAGTGGTATACAGTTATCAATGAAATTTTGTTGTCATGTAGGAATTTGTTTTGAGAGATTTCTGGCATTCTAGACTTGAATGCTTTGGAATCTACTGCATATCACAAATTGTGTTTTTAATTTATCTGCAGAATATAGTATAATTTTTAAATATATCCTAGGCCTCATGTATATGGCCTCCAAAGTGTTAGTGGTTGTTAAGCCACTATAATCTTTACACCAGGGATATGCAAACTGTGGCCCTCCATCATGCCTCTGTCTCTGAGTGTAATGCTTGTGGCTGTCAGAGTCTTGCTATGCCTCATGGGATTTGTAGTTCTGCAACAGCTGGAGGGCCACAGTTTGCATATCCCCGCTTTACACCATTCCCACTGTTAGATTACAACCTGTATTCTAGTTTCTGTGCTTTATTAAAAAAAAGCAGATTTCTACCTGTTTTCACAGCTCCTATTGGCACTCACATGACTCACAGCTCTCTTCTCTCCCCATCTGATATCTCCAGCTGGTGGGGCCAAGCACTTTCTCTTATGATAACCGGGTAGGAGAGGAGGAGAGAGCCGGGAGTCACATGAGCGCCGATAGGAGCTGTGAAAACAGGTAGAAGTCTGCTTTTTTTTTTTTTTAAATCACAGGAACTAGAATACAGGTTATAATCTCACAGCGGGAATGGCGTGTAAAGATCACATACTTTTGTAGCAGCGGGGAGGGGAGCAGAGCGGCGCTAGTGAGAGCTGACAGGCAGGGAGGGGAGGGGGGAGGAAGACAGAGGGAGACGAGGAGAGCTGCAGATAGCTGCGGATGACGGAGGCACTTACACTGACCACGATGTCGGGGTTCAGCAGCCATGATACTGTGGTCAGTGTACAGAGGGAAGGGTAGAAATTGGCAGGATCAGCCAGGTTTTTTTAGGTGATACAGGGGGCCAAAATTACACAGCACAAGCCCTGTGCTGTATATCATGCTTTAAGGCAGTGTTTCTCAACTCCGGTCCTCAGGGCACACTAACAGGCCAGGTTTGCAAGAAAACTGAAATACATCACTGGTGATATCACTTGCTGCTCATTGATTGCAGTATTCTAGTCTGCATCTCCCCAAGGTAATACCTAAAATCTGGCCTGTTAGTGTGCTCTGAGGACCGGAGTTGAGAAACACTGCTTTAAGGGAACAAACTCTTTAACACAGGGAATTTTTGTGTGCTCAGGAGCAGTGTACAGCGTGCTTCCAACAGCCAGTTAGTCAATGACAGGCTAAAATATGTGGCAGCTGTACACTTTTCCGATCAATACTCAATACTGTTTAGGGTCGTATGCATTTAGGGACATATGCCCCAAGTGCAGGCGTTCTTCTGTCGCTGTGCCAGTTACTTCTGGGCACTTTTTTTTTTTTTTCCCACTGTACAGGCCAAACAGCCCATATGTATGAAGATTGGCTTGTACAGTGGTAAAAAAAATAAATCAAATAAAGAGCAGTAAAAAAAAAAATATATACACACACACACACACACACACCAGGAACACCTCACCATTTTACTAGGTAAATATACTTCTAAAGGTGCTATTGACATGAAATTGTTTGGGAACAACACATGCAATTCATACATACAAAGAAAACAAATTATTTCAGAAATTAGGTTATGTTTAATAAAATTGAATGAAGATTCAATACCATGTTCTATGAAAATGAAACGAAAAATGGTGACGTGTTCAAAGCTTATTTTACCCTCTGTGTGTGTGTATATGTATGCTTCAATATACTTAAACCCTCGTTTAAGCATTCTCTAGTCTTAAACTATGTCCCTTTCAAGCATCTTGAAGGGTTTTGTTTTTTTTTTTGCTTTCATGTGGACTTACTGTGAGCCTCTGTGTCAGCCTGGAGTCCATACACCACAGTCATGCATCCTAAGCTGACGAGTCCAATTAAAAAAGAACCAGCTACCTATTAGAAAAGTATCTCCCACCTGAGGAGAAGATGATAAACCGACTATAACAAAATTATATAAAAAGGAAATATAGGTCACAAATTCTAAACAATTGTCAGGTTGGGAAAGAGAGGAAGATAAACCCCAAAAAGTCTTCAAATTAATGTTAAAAAGGTCAGGTCTGAGCATGGGGCCCTTTACTAGATAAATCAGAGTTGTTAACTGGGGACAAAGACCAGGTACATTTATAAATACCCTGTGTATACAAAGGAAAATGGGGGAGTTTAAGACTATAATGGGGATGGTAATGAAATAGCTCCAGAAGAACCAGAGATACTGATGGACAGCGCTCTATGGAGTGGATGTAAGAGTGGTGAAAAAGTAAATTAACCCATAGGTAGTCATAAGTAAGCAATTAAAAGGTAATGTGAATAAAATTCAAAAGAGCCAACGATACCACTGTGGAGCTTGAGGGCATTGGAGGGTTAACAACACCATCTGAAAGGCAAGCTGGTGGAGCATAGAGGGGCACCAATGACCATGCTATGAGAGATGGAAACCTGATCTGGGAAAGAGACACCTGATGGCTGGAGGAAAGGGCACAGGTGTGAAGACTCAGACTGAAGGATCCAGTGTCACTGCCTGAGAATGTCTAGTCGATCCTGAGGAAGAGCTAAGCCAAAGTGATGGGCGCGCCTTGATTACGTGCAGCACCAAAACGGATATGTGGAGGAAGGATGGAAGGTATGCGGAAGTAAACAAAATTGATATGAAGGAATGGCTGTGGATATAGTATATTTGGAATTTGCTAAATTGTTTCATACCATTCCCCACACACAGTTATTGGGTACGTTAAAGTCTACAGGATTAGAAAATTATGTTTGTAAATGTATAGAAAACTGTCAAACTGTTTCTCAACCTTTTTCCATTCAAAGCACTGTTTAAAATGCTGCACCATCTTGAGGCACCTCGTTCTAAAATTTTAAAAATGAAACTAATAGTTTTACATATTGCTGCAAGATCCACAGACGTAGGACATCCCACTTTAGAGTGTGTGTTTGTTTTTTTTTTTCCAAAGAAAATACACCTTTGCATACTGGAACTAACTAGTATTCCAATGTTTCTCTTCTCTCTGTTTCTCCCCCTCACTCAGCTAATGTGACCCCAGTGCCTATGGAGAGGGGCAAACAAGGATGCTGTGCAGGCCCTTGACGTCCTTATCAGCCGGTGACATCATTGGTTGTTAGGACACTTGTGGCTAGAAGGTTATAATACAGTATAATGAAAACCTGTGGCTTTGCGTAACTAAAAGATAGGCTTGATCCATCCGGAAAGGAGTTTTAGATTAAAATTGCAAATTCTGTGTTTGCCATGTAATGCACTTAGGTTCTCAAAACATCCATGCATCATCATTTTATGTCAGACATAATTTTGCCACTAAAAAAATAAATAAGTAAGCCCCTCATCTGGAATCTGCAGTTCAGTTTTGGGCGCCAGTTCATCAAAAAGATATTGGGTAACTGGAAAAATGCAGAGAAGGGCAGCCAAAATAGGAGGCATGGAGGGCCCTTGCTGTGAGAAAAGATTAGCTGAGCTGAATGTATTCTCTTTTGAAAAGAGGTAATTAAAATTATACTAAAGTCTTGTTTTCCTTTTTGGTAAAAATAACAAACATGTTGTGCTTTCCTGCTCTGTGAAGTGGTTTTGCACAGGGCAGCCCGAATCCTCCTCTTCTTGGATCCCTCTTTGGTGCTTCTGGCCCCTCCCTACTGTTGAGTGCTCCCACAGCAAGCATCTCACTATGGGGCACCAGAGCCAAGCTGCAGCTCCCTTTGTCCATTCAGACGCTGAGCTGCGGCCTGGCCGCACCCCCTTTCTCTCCTCATAGGCTCGCTGACTATTACAGCAGCGGGAGCCAATGGTGCCGCACTGCTGTTTCAGCCAATGAGGAGGGCATTCCAAGTCAGCCAAGTCTCTACTGCAACATCACTGGATCTAGATGAACCTCAGGTAAGTATTAGGCGGGCTGAGGGGGGAGCTGCACACAGAAGGTTTTTTATCTTAATTTATCTTCATTTTAATCTTAATTGATATTTTATCTTAATTCAATGCATTAAGATAAAAAAACTTCTGCCTTTACAACCACTTTAAGTGGGGATATGACTGCCATATATATTATGCAAATGGTCTATATGGTGAACTTTGTGCAGAGTTATTCACTTTAGGCTCATTACAAAAGACAAGGGGGCACTTCCTATGTCTGTAGGAAAAAAGATTTAACCTCAGCATACAGAAAGGCTTCTTCACAATAACAGCTGTGAAAATGTAGAATAGACTCCCTCAAAAACTAGTTCTGACCAGCTGCATTCTGTAATGCAATACACAAAATATAACTGGAAAAAGACCCTGATTTGTTTTTCCTAAAGGATGCAGAATCGGAAGGGGATGTTGAGGCATTGTTGGAGCAAACTGCAGATTTCTCTCCACCAGACTATCCTTATATTGAAGATGAAGCTTCACGCAACGTGCTTGCTAATAATGTTGATAAGCTCATTGTCTGTCCACAAAAGCCTTGGCACTGAGGATTTGACTCTCCATCTTACATTGCTGCTTGGGCACAAAGAGACCTACAAGAACGTGCAAAATATTCCCTGTTCCTGAACAGATGGAATGTGTTATTCATAATTATGTCACTCCTGAATTTCACTTCCCCAAAATCTTTGCTGAACTATCCAATGGAAAAAGAGTTTGCAAAAAAGTAAGCTATTCCTATGGTTGATGCTGTCCGCTCTGTCCTAAACAAACATTTCACTGTACTTATTGAAGATGTTCCTCCTTTTAGGTTTCCTTTAACCTGGCAGGGCCAGCCCTGTTACTAGCTGTTGCTGCTCTTTCTGTGTGTCAAAACTGCAGCTAACTGCACTATGGTCAAAAATGACCAACATGACTGTATTTCAGGGCTGTGCTGTTACAGAGAAATTACAATTGCCCTCTTTTTTTTGTGTTCATGCCATGGAAGATGTCATGAGACAAATATCCAGAATAACTCTAATAATAGAATCTTATAGCTAAAGGCTTAAGCAGTGAAAGCTGCCTGTAAAAAAAAAAAAATTCAGAATGCCCTGAATCACCTCTTGTCCCAAAGTATCATTTTACCATTTCCACCACAGGACAGGTTTAAGGGATTCATCTCAAACCTGTTCCTGGTCCCAAAGCCCAATGGGGGTAGGTACCCTATTATGGTTTTAAACTCTCTCAACAAATTCCACAATTTCCCAATCTGAAAGGTTAGTAATTGCTTCTCTGAAACAAATGGAACCCATCATGGAATCATGGAATTTCAAGATGCCCATCTACATGTTCCCATTTACCCACCTCAGTGATTTCCAAGCTCTGCAATAGAAGACAACTTCTAGTTTGTCGCACTGCCTTTTAGCCTATCCTCTGCTCCCAGGGTGTTCACAAAGGTCTTGGCACCCTTGCTTCACCTTCTTTAGAACTTAAGGCATTTAAGTGACATGCTATCTAGACAACCTTCTCCTGAAGGATTTTCTCCTTGCAAATTCATTCATAACAAATTTTAAAAAGAAAATGATCTGCGTTGGAGTGAAAAAATAAAATAAGAAAGATAAAACTGCCAACACTCAATTTGTGATACCAAATTCAGACATTAATAAAATAAAATGATACAAATATCGACTCACATAAAGTGCAATACCATAGAATAATAATTATACAAAAAATCATATATGAATACACAAATAACAAATATAATATAAAGTGCAAAAAGTGCTAATGAAGTGCATGTAAAACCAGCAAGTGAACTGTGGTATGCCAGTTAACCAAAGAAAAACCTTTCAAGGATATCACCCGTGATCCTGGCAAAAGTCAGAGGTGGAGGAACTGCCTTGTTTGATGCATTGCGGATGCTACTTAATGCAGTTGTGAAGACTTAACTTGTAAGTACATACTATATTTTAATAAAGTGGCCTTTTATATATACTGTCTGCACATTTTATTCTTTTAATGGTTGCTGGTAAAATCAGACATTAATGGATGTGATTGCGGTTTTGAATACCATTGGAGGCACCTTGTGTTTAAAGCTCTTCTGACCATTTAACTCCTAATGGTTCACAACATAGTAAGAGGCCAAAGGCTTTATTGTATTTGAGTGGAGGTGGTGGAAACCCACAAGGGCCAGCATTGCTGCGCTAGAACCTGGAATATAGTAAAGACAAATTATAATGTTTTTGAACTGTTTTTGGAAGCTGTTTTTTCTTTGGCTTATTGGCATACCACAGTTCACTTGGTGCTTTCACATACACTTCTTTAGCACATTTTGCACTTAGCACTTTATTTTATTTGTGTATTCATATATGAATTAATTTCTCTATCGTTCATTGACGGACGCAGTCCTCTGATGCATATCAGTAGGGTTATACTGCCCCCTACAGGAGTAGAATACTAGGCAGAAAAAAAGGTCTGGCTATGCCTATGGGCAATCCCTGGGGGTATACCCTCTTTCTTTCTGCTTAGGATGTCCGTTTTAATCTGCCCAGTCAGGAGTAAGGACCTAGTTCCTTGCTGGGATCTCTGGTCCTGGCATAAAAGTATAATTTTATGTAGATAGTTTTTTCTTAGGTAGATTTTTTTCTCCGGATTTGTTTCCTGAGAGATCCACAAGCAACTATGCCGGATCTGGGCGACGGGCTGGGTGTTTAGATCCAGTGGTAACCCCAGCTGCTCAGCGAACGCATGCAGACCTTAGCTCTGCGCTGGGTTGGCCGCGACATAGTACCACTGGACGAGGACTGGCCCTGCGAGTTAAACGTCTCGCAGGTCGCACACGACAGGGTCTAGGCCTGTTGCAACGTTCCTATTTGGCCGACAGCCCCCCAAATTTGGCGGAGAGGGGTCCTGTCAGGAGATGGCGCCTGCCTGTGTTCCTGGCACGGTGAGTAAATGTTTCCCCCTCTTACCTGGAGGATTTTGGGCTGGAAGCGGGCCCCTCCCTGTGACGGTCAGACCCTCACATTCCTAGGTTCCCCTCTGTCCTGTTGTGCAACCCCCCCCCCCCCCCCTCACACGGGGGACTGTTTGGGCTTACCTGAGGCAGGGATCATGTTCTCAGGCTGCATGGGGGGTCTGGGGGTGCGCCGTTGGCGCAGGGCCACCATTTTCTTGTAGCCTCGTCTGCTACAATGACGGCAGCCATCTTGGTACACCCGTTTTCGGACATTTTGCGGTGGATTCTCTGCTGGGAATCTAGGTGGGAGTGCCTGGAGGCATTTTCCGGTGGGTGGAGCCCTTCCCTTCACCCTGGGCAGCCTCAATGCTCACTTCCTTTTGGAGAGCTGCTGCTGACACGTGCAGAGGTTCTGGGACCGGATGCTGCATTTTGGGGGACAGTGAGTTCTGGGGGTCTATCTCACTCTCTGTTGGGGGTCTTCACTGCGTGCCTGACCTGGACGACGTTATAAAGGGTCTTACAGGGAGAAAGAGTACCTTTCTTCCGCAGGTTACCAAGGGTAAGTACTCTCGGCTGCAATGGGATCCATCCTTTTCGGCTCACAAAAATGTTTTCGTTCCTCGGGGTCAGCCGATAAGGCAAAGCCCTTCAAGGCTCCCTCGGGTGGTTCCAAGCGTCCCTGGTCTGGCAAACAAGTCTGGTTTCTCCAGATCTGCAGACAAGGCCTCCTCAGCCTGAAGGTGCGCCCTCACCCTTGACTGGGGTGGGGTGAACACCTTTGCTGGTTCTCAGACCTGTGGCTGGCCCAGATCCCAGAAAGATGGGTTCTTTCTGGGAGGTCGTGTGGTCCGGTTACAAGATCGAGTTTCGATCTGTGCCTCCGGTCAGGTTTTTCCCTTCCAATGTCTGCCTGTCCCCGGATCGCTTGGGGGCACTCTATGGGGCAGTGCAGGACCTGCTACAACAAGGAGTGATAGTTCCGATTCTGCACGCGGAATGTTTTCACGGGTTTTATTCCAACCTGTTCATGGTTCCCAGGAAGGAGGGCAAGGTGCATCCGATCCTGGACCTGAAAGCACTGAATGTTTTTGTGCGCATTTAAAAGTTCAAGATGGAATCAATTTACATGGTGATGGCTTCCCTACACCAGGAGGATTTCCTGGCTTCCATAGACATCAAGGATGACCACCATCACATACCTCTCTGTGCCACTCACCAACGGTTTCTCTGTTTTGCCGGGGGAGAGGATCACTATCAGTTTGTGGCGTTGCCCTTTGGTCTCGCCTCCACTCCTTGGGTCTTCACAAAGGTGTTGGCTCCGGTCCTGGCACTGTTACGGCAGCGGGGGATATTGGTCCTGGTTTACCTGGACGATCTGATTCTTCGTGCAGAGTCCCCTGCTGATGGCAAACTTGGGTGTCACCATGAGAACTCTGGAGGAGTTTGGGTGGATTGTGAATCTTCAGAAGTAGTCTCTGACCCCTTCCATGAGACTGGTCTATCTGGGCCTTACTTTGGACTTGTCCTCAGCCAGGGTGTTTCTTCCTTTGGAAAAACTCCAAAAGCTCCAGACTACGGTTCAGCTGTTGATGTTCGACTGGTCGTCCCTTCGGAACTGTATGAAAGTTCTGGGACTGATGGTGTCATCCTTCGATGCAGTCCCCTTCGCTCAATTTCACACAAGGATTCTTCAGAAGGAAATTCTTCTCATGTGGAACAAACACCCAAATTCTCTGGACCTTAAGATTCGGCTGAGCCACGGGACCAAGGAGTCCCTGATCTGGTGGCTTTGATCTCCGATGCTCAAGCTGGGGAAGTCCTTCCTTCCTATTTACTGGACAATTGTCAACATGGATGCAAGTTTGTCCAGGTGGGGGGGGGGAATGAGTCCTCCAGCGGGTCACGACTCAGGGAGTCTGGTCCCTGGAGGAATCCTGGTTGCCGATCAATGTCCTTGAGCTGGGGGCTATCAGACTTTGCCTGGCCCATTGGACCGAAAGCCTGGTGGGTTGTCCAGTGTGCATTCAATCGGACGACTCCACGGCTGTGGCTTATGTCCATCACCAAGAGTGTCCTTGCGGCCCGGGAAGTGGCAGACATTCTACGTTGGGCGGAGCACCATGTTCCAGCTCTCTCCGCTGTCCACATTCCAGGAGTGGACAATTGGCAGGCGGATTACCTCAGCCGCCGGGCCTTAGATGCAGGGGAGTGGTCCCTGCATCCGGAGGTGTTCCAGCAGTTGTCTTCATTGGCGCACTACGGACATGGATCTGTTGGCGTCTTGAATCAACAGGAAAGTACAGAGGTTTGTGGCCCACTCTCGGGACCCTCTGGGAGACACTGCAGACGCACTGTGGCCCCTTGGGGTCAGTACCGGCTGATATATGCCTTTCCTCCTCTCAAGTTGCTGCCAAGACTTCTTCGCAGGATCGAGGAGGAAGGAAATTCGGTCATTCTTGTGGCTCCGGACTGGCCTCGTTGCGCTTGGTACACCGACCTGGTCAGGCTTGTCGCAAACGCTCCATGGAGACTTCCTCTCAAGGAGGATCTACTGTCTCAGGGGCCCATCTTCCATCCTGCTTTACAGTCGCTGGCTTTGACGGCTTGTCTGTTGAAAGCCAGGTGCTGAAGGACAGGGGATTGTCTGCTTCAGTGATTTCCACTCTGCTTAAAGCAAGAAAAGTGACTTCTAGGAAGATTTATCATAGCACGTGGAAGTTGTATATTATGTGGTGGGAGTCCCTTGGGACCCCCCCCTCGCTCCTATTCGGTAATTCGAATCTTGGCCTTCCTTCAATGGGGAGTTGATCAAAAGTTGGCCTTGAGTACTATCAAGGGTCAGGTTTCGGCCTTGGCTATTTTCTTCCAAAGGCCATTGGGCACCCATTCCCTGGTGCGTAACTTCATCTGGGGAGTGCGACACTTGGTACCTCCGGTGCGACCTCCGTTACCACCTTGGGACCTTTAATTTGGTGCTGTTGGTTCTCCAAAGGCCTCCCTTTGATTCCCCTGCTTACTTTGTCCCAGAAGGTGGCCTTCTTGATGGCTATCACTTTGGCGCGCAGGGTGTCAGAACTGGCGGCGTTGTCCTGTCTTTCTCCCTACCTGGTGGTTCACCGGGACAAAGTGGTACTTCCTCTGGATCCGTCCTTCCTGCCGAAGGTGGCTTCCAGTTTTCACCTAAATGAGGACATTGTGTTTCCTTCTTTGTGCCCTAAGCCTACACATCCTTAGGAATTTGGCTGCATACCATGTATGTGGTTCGGGCGATCAAGGTGTATTTGGCGTCTACTGAGTCTTTTCGCAAGTCAGACTCGCTCTTTGTGCTCATAGGGGGCCCAAGAAAGGGCTGGCTGCGTCTGCAGCGACTATTTCCAGATGGATCATACAGACAGTTGTGCAGGCTTATGCCATTAAGGATCAGGTTCCACCTTTCTCGGGCGCTTAGTGCTTCCTGCACTTTTCACCATCAGGCATCTGTGCTGCAGGTTTGCAAGGTGGCAACCTGGTCGTCTGTTCACACCTTTACCAAATTTTAAAAGGTGGATGTGCTGGCAGATGCTTCCTTTGACCGCAAAGATTTGCAGGCTGCTGTTTAGGGGGCCCTTTGGCCTTCCTTGAGGGTGTTCTTGTTTGGTTTTTAAGTGGACCTCATCTTGTTGTTCTGTTGAGTCCTATGTTGCCTGGTTGGCTATGTTTGGCCTTGGGGACTGTTTTTTGTTCTACTGTTCCCACTCCACTGCTTTGGGATGTCCTTACTGATATGCATCAATGAACGATAGAGAAAACTGGATTTTTGACTTACTGTAAAATCCTCTTCTCTTAGGTTCATTGACGGACGCAGTACGTCTCTATTTTTGAGTGGGTTGGCATTGTTTTCTTTGACACTGATTTGATACAAAACTGACATCCTATGCAGGAAAAGAGAGGGTATACCCCCAGGGACTGCCCATAGGCGTAGCCAGAACTTTTCTGCCTAGTGTGCTACTCCTGTAGGGGGCAGTATAACCCTACTGATATGCATCAGAGGACTGCGTCCGTCAATGAACCGAAAAGAAAAGGATTTTACGGTAAGTCAAAAATCCAGTTATTTATCTTTCCTTCATTGATGGACACAGCTCTTGATCTTCATAACCATTGGGTTATACTGCCCGCTACAGGAGTAAGACACTAGGCAGAAAAAAAGTCTGGCTACGCCTATGGGCAGTCCCAGGGGGTATACTCCCTCTCTCTGCTATAGGTACTCAGTTTTTTTTATTTTCTGCTTAGTCAGGAAAAGGGACCTAGTTCCTTGCTGGGACCTCTGGTCCTGGCAACATTTTTTCTTTTTAGTTAGATTTTTTTTTTTTGTGAGATAGACAATCACCTGCTGGACTGGGTAATGGGCTTCATAATCTAGATCCAGGGGCTCCGCGCTAGGTCTGCCTCCATATAGCCCCACCGGATGGGAGCTGGCCTGTAAGTTAAACGCCTCGCGAGGTCGCATACAACCGGGTCTCGGCCCGAGACACGGCTTTCCTCCTGGCTGACAGCCCCTCCATTTAGAGTGCGAGGTTCTGTCTGGAGCAGTGCCCGCCTGGTTCCTGGTATGGTGAGTAGCTGTCTTCGCCTCTGCCCCTGGAGGATTTTGGGGTGGACAAGGGCCCCTCCTGGGGACGGTCGGACCCCCAGGTTCCCCTCCTTCCTGTCAGGCACCCCCCTTCATCTGTTTCCCCCCATCATACCCCCCACCCCCCCTCTTCTCCACCTATACTGGGGCTGTGTGGGTGGTCTAGTCAACCTCCTGGGGTGGGGGTAGGGCGCTATGCTGGTGATGGGGGCAGGGGGGTGCGTCACCGGTGACCAGGCGATTGGCTGTGGGGGGAGGCTGTACCTGGTGGGGGCTCGACTTCCTGCTTGGCCTAAGGACCCCTCCTGGGTCGCTGGGAGCCATGTGGTGTAGCGGGGGCCGCCATTTTGTTGCAGCATGTGTGCTTAATGCACGGCGGCCATGTTTGTGTAGTTTGGCGGCCATTTTGCAGTGGTTTGCCATTGAAAATAGTGACGGCCATGACAGTGGTGCCCTGTGGGTGGCGATTTTGACGGTGGGAGCCCCTCCTCACCCCCTGGTGCTGACTCCTGGATCTTTTCACTTCCTGATCACCGCACGTGCAGTGCAGAGACTCCTGGTGGCTGCTGTGTCTGGTTTCTGCTAGGTGGTGAGTCCGTTGGGGTCCTCTCCCTCTCTGCTGAGGATCGCTTGGTGTTTTGTGACTGGTGACCGGGTGTTGTCCCTTTTGCAGTGTTTCACACTTTGTGGGGTCCCCCTGGTGACTCATGGAGTCTTTGGAGCACATCTCCCCACCTGATACCCTCTCTGAGGCTGAGGGGTCCTCTGAGTCCCAACCATCCATTGATGCACTGACGGCGGTCCTGGAGTCCTTTGTGTTCCAGTTAGAGGTAGCTTTTGGGCGATGGGCTAGAATAAAGCGCCCCCCCCCGGATACCCCTGCCTGATCTGTCTCATCAGATCCTGAATCGGATTCGGCCGCCCCGGACGGGAGTCACCCTGTGCTGGGTCTGCAACCACGTGCCTGGAATCCTCTGATAGTGAGGATGATTCCTCAAGTCTCCAACCACACACAAAAAGGCGCTGGTGGACGCACTGATTATATCTGTGCAAGAGACCTTAAAGATGGAGGACGCAGCTGCAATGGAGGCACAGGTTCCCTTTGGTACTCACAAGCTATCCAGAGCAGCAAAGGTGTTTTATTTCCCCGCCTAGTTTGACAGAATTGTCGCTAAAGAATGGGGACGACCAAAGTGTCCCATTTGGGTCGTTAAGCGATTTGCCAGGCGATACCCCTATGAGAGGAGTCCCTTTATTAAGAAGTGGACTGTTCCACCGATGGTGGACCCTCCGGTTTTCAGATTGAGCAAGGCAACCACGATTCCGGTTGACGAGTCCCCGGCCTTTAAGGAACCGGCTGATAGGAAGGAGGAGGCTCTGGCCCGCAATATGTACACTCTGGCTGGTTCGTCACTTAGGCTGGTATTCACCATTGCCCTTGTGTCGCAAACTCAGACTGAGTGGGCAAAGCTTTTATGCTTTGACCTGGAAGGAGAACAGCTCCCCCTGCCTTTGCTGAGTTGACAGACCAGCTGGTCTGGGGGCTGCAGTTTATCTGTGATGCCGTTTTGAATTCGGCTCTCCTAGTTGCTAGGCTCTCTGTTTCGTCAGTGGTCCTTTTGGAATGTCTTTTGGCTCAAATTCTGGTCTGCTGATCTTCCCTTTCAAGGAGATTGCCTGTCTGGAGCTACTTTGGATGACATCATTAACCTTCCTAGCGGTATTCCCGAGCGTGGCTCAGGGTTAATTTTCAGTACCAAAAGCGGTAACCCGAGCCACACTCGGGATTACCCCAGAATGATACTCTCCTTCCCCCTGCGATCCCCCGCCGTCCTCCCCGGTCTTTCTGCAGCCTTCCTCCGGCTGTCCTCTCGCTCTGTGCTTGGCCGCTGGCGGCACCTTCTTCCGGTTCCCTTCTCTGCGAGTGCCGTATCGCAGGGGGGTGGAACCGGCAGGAGGTTAAAAAAATAAAAAATTACATGATACGGTGTAATCTGTTAGAATTACAACTTTTTATCATGCCATTTCACCTAGAGGCTTTTCCAGTGCCCTGCCTTTACTTTTTGCGGTACTTTGTGTATGGAAAATTGATAACGTCCATGGCGTCCAAAAAGCGTTCTTTTAGCTCAAAAACGCTTTTGGACGAACTGGAAAACAGCATCGGTGTATCGGAAATTATTTGAAGAACTGAGCGATAGCGATTCGTGGGAAAATTCGTCATCGGGTACTAAAAGTGACAAAGGCGACGATTCTGCGACTGTGCTCAGTGATGTGCAGACTTGGTGCTCTATTGACTGCGATACAGATCAGGCAGCGCCCCGGAGTACAGATTCTCCCTCATAATGAAATATCACCACTTCGAAAACAATAAAGAATTTGAAATGTATTATTACATTATAATTTATGATTTTGTGTTTCAAACTTTATCATAACCGGGATGTCTACTAGACTCTTGTTTGGACAGATTTAGGTGAGTTATTCCTAGGAATTACAGGCCTAAAATATAAAACATATTTCCATGCAAAACAATGTACCACTTTTAGCACAGAAATTCTGACATAATCAGACCGCCAGGGAGGTTAAAGGTCTCACAAGGGGAAAGAGTACCTTTCTTCCGCAGGCTACTAAGGACAAAGACCCTCGTCTTAGACGTGGGCCCTCCTTCTCGGCTCATACTTTTTTTTTGTCCCTCAGGGTTGACTTACAAGGGCTTGAAGCCTTTCAGGGCCATCTCTGGAGGATCCAAATGAACCTGATCTGGCAAGCGGAGAGCAGGCTTCTCCAGACCCATGGACAAGGCTCCTTAAGCATAAGGGTGTGCCCCCACCCATATCGGGGGTGAGGGGATGTCTTCACTGATTTCTGGATCCTTAGACTTTCCTGGTACAAGACAAGTGGGTCCACAAAGTCATTCGGTCCAGGTACAAGATCGAGTTTCACTCTTACCCCCACTGAAAGGTTTTTTCCTTCCAACTTGCAACTGTCCCCTGACAACTTACAGGGTGTGTTTGGGACGGTACAAGACCTGTTATTTCAAGGGGCGATTGTCCCAGTTATAACATCGGAATGCTTTCAGGGTTTTTTCCCAAACCAGTGTACAGTTCCCAGGAAAGAAGGCAAGGTGCATCCAATCCTGGACCCCAAGGCGCTGAACTGCTTTGTGCAGATGCATAAGTTCAGAATTGAGTCCATTCCCCCTTGGCGCCTAGTGGAGGATTTCCCTGGTTCTCTCCTGGCGGACTGGAAAACTTACTGTGACAAGTTTGCGCCTTCTAGCAAGCTGTTCTCCCTGACGGCTATGCGAGAACGCTTTGAGAACTTTCCTATGTCTGACTGGCGATATAGGCAATTGACTACTTTTGTGGCGAAACACCCTGCTGCGCCCCGCCCGATAGATCAGCTTTCCACCCTGGAGAGATGTTCCCTGGCTCTGATTCACGCTGCTGGAGGGGTTGCAGCCAGGAGGGTACGTTTCTCCTCTCCTGCAACCCTTTTGGGATGCTATTCATCCTTGGATACAGAAATTGGCTATTACCCCTCCTGACCGTACTCCTCTGCAGTATCTGATTCATGACACTCACTCCCCCATTAAGAAGTATAAACGTAGTGTAATTCCATTTTTGCTGAATGCAGCTAAATGTTTGATCCCGAGGCATTGGAAACAGGCCTCTTGTCCTACATTGTCTAAATAGAAGAAGGAGGTTAACTTAGTTATGGAGGAGGAGAGGAGGGTGCTGACCTCGCAGGGGCTACAGACTCGCTTCCAGGACACATGGACCGCATGTTTTACTCGGAGGAGATCTCTGATCCATAAGACACATAGGTTAGACCCCTCGGAGGGGTGTCCGCAGTTATCCTCACAGAGTGTTCCCTCTTAGATGGGTGCTGCACATAGAACGTCCCTGTATACTCCAGGTTTTCCCCCATTTTATTTTATTTTTTTTCTCTCTTTCTTCTTTTTTCCTTCTTCCCTGTTCTTCTTGGCGGCTGTTTTGGGAGCCGTCCCTCTCTCCCTTCTACTCCTTTGTCTATATTCCAAGGCTTATTTTCCGGTGTGATATGGCTGGCACTGCAGATGCTTGCTTTTAGCTGGTACTGGTCACGATTCTACCTGGCCGCTGCGGAGGAGCTTCTCTGGGGTTTGAGCTAGGTAGCTGGGACAGGAGGTTTATCTTCCGTTTTTGGCCATAGGGCACCATCCTCATATCACCAGAACTGTCTGCATTACACGTGACTTTGTTTATTTTTCTTCTTCTATGATTAGCCACCACAATAGTTATGCTTCTTGTGTTATAGCCTTGTTTGAAACTCTGTTTGTTCCTTTAATACTGTGTTTTTGCAAATTTGAAAATAAAGATTATTTAAAAAAAAAAAGAATGGAGTCCATTTGCACGGTGTTGGCATCCCTGCATTGGGTATTTTCTTGCTTCTATCGACATCAAGGATGCTTACGTTCACATTTCTATATGCGCTTTCTCCACTTTGCCATGGAAGAGGAGCATTATCAGTTTGTGGCGTTACCCTTTGGTCTCGCCTCTGCTCCCTTGGGTGTTCACAAAAGTGTTTGCCCCGGTGCTAGCGTTGTAGGGGCTAACGGGGGGATCACGGTACTGGGCTACTTGGTCGACCTCCTCCTGCGAGCGGAGTATCCTACTGCTCTGGTGGAGAACCTGGATTTTACCATAGGAACTCTGAGGAAGTTCGGCTGAATTCTGAATTTTCAGAAGTCTGCTCTGGTTCCATCCACAAAGCTGGACTATCTGGGTCTGACTCTGGACTCGGCCTTAGCCAGAGTGCTCCTTCCTCTGGACAAGCTCCAGAAACTGCAGGCTGCAATTCGACTCCTGCTGTCGCATGATGTTGTCTACCTTTTGAGGCGGTTTTGTTTGCACAGACCATACGAGGTCCCTGCAAAGGGAGATTCTGGCCAAATGGGACAAGACTTTGCAGTCTATGGAAATCGGATCCTGCTGTGCGGGGGAACGAAAGATTCCCTGATATAGTGGCTCCAAAGACATGCTGGTAGGTTAATTGGATCCTGTATAAAAAAAATTTGGCCCTACTATGTATGAATGCGAGTTAGGGACCTTAGATTGTACGCTCCTTGAGGGCAGGGACTGATGTGAATGTGTAATGTATATGTAAAGCGCTGCGTAAATTGACAGCGCTATATAAGGACCTGAAATAAATAAAATAAATTCTCCGGTGCATCGGCTGGGCATATCCTTCCTCCCCTTTCTATTGGACAGTGGTCACCACAGATGCCAGCCTGTCCCACTGGAGAGGCGTCTAAGGCAAAAATTCTGCTCAGGGGATCTGGACACTGGAAGAGTCCAGGCTACTGCTCAATGTCTTGGAACTCCGAGCGATCAGACTGTGCCTAGAACATTGGACAGATCTTCTTCAGGGAAGTCCAGTGCGCATTTCAATTTTTATGAATTTGGTATTGCACTATTTGCGCTTTATGTGAGCTGATATTTGTGTACAAATGTATAGCATATAGGGAGATTGATATAGCGCTACACTATTTTTTTAATTTAAGTCTGATTTCTCAGCAAATGTCCAAAAGATAGTTCAGCTGCTCCAGGCTTTTGGCTGGGTGATCAACTTCAACAAATCTGCTCTCTAGCTTTCCCTGCGCCTTGAACTCTTTGGTCTGATCCTAGATTTGTCCCAATCAAGAGTCTTTCTTCCACAAGAGTGTTTTCTCTGAGAGCTCATTCTTGACAACTGATATCCAAGAGAAATCCCACAAAGACATTTGCCATGAGAGTTCGGGGTCTAATGGTCTCCCCCTTCAAGGCACTACCTTTCACCGAATTCCACTCAAAAATTCTCTAACTAAACGTTCTGTCAGGAAAAAGCAGGCTCATTCCCTGGACTTACCCATACACCTATCCAACCAAACAAATATTTCCTTGTCCTGGTGGATCACCACATAAACTATAATAATGAGAAAATATTTCCTTTTGCTATATTTTGCAAGTTCTTAAAATAAACGCAAGTCTGTCAGGTTGGGGTGGATATTCCAATCCTTAACCGTTCAGGGAACATGGTCATGGAGGAAACCAAACTCCCCATCAACATCTTGGATCTCAGAGCAGTCAGGTTGTTCCCCCAGTGCTGCACCCCTCTTCTACAGGAACACCTTATTCAGATGGCAGCCAGACAATGCCACCACAATGACATAATCAGCCATCAGGGGGGCATGATGAGCCTGGCTGTATTGAAAGAAAGAAACAAGATTTTCTCATGGATAGAAACTCACTGCAATTTCTGCAGTAGACAGCTGGCAAGTGAAATATCTCATCCAATAAAGCTTTGACCAAGGGAAATCGTCTCCTTATCCACATGTCTTTAATCTGATATGCCAAAAATGGGAGTCTCCGGATGTGGACATCTAAGCCTCCAAAATCCAAATTGAGATTTCCGGCTTACGCTTGAAGCATACGTCACTTCCGGTCACGGTGGAACGCAAACCGGGACCAGCGCAGGCCGTGCGAACACCGCTAGCCTGGAAGCTTTTCTCTATCTAGGAGATCTTTGTTTACAAGACAATTTTATTACATCTAAAATGTGAGTGTTATTTTATCTTGATTTAATAAATATTTTAAAATGGGATTACACTATTCTGAGTCCTTCCTTCTTATGGTCTTACGCATACTGGCCCACCAAGGAAAGACTAACCACTGAAGTTTGAAAAACCAGCACCACAAGAGATCCCATTCCACACCGGACTAAGTGTGTTTGACCCACATGCAGTATTGCTAAGGGGTCCAATCAGTCTGGTAAGTGGAAGCACTTCTGGGGAGTGGATCCTTGCACTATTGCACCTTATTTTTTGGCACGGACTGTCAGTTTAATGGAATAAGGAGCACCTAAGCACAGTGCACTTTTCACTGTCCACTTGCTTAAAGGACTATACATTTTGCTTGGGGCTTATAAATATATTTATTAATTGCATTTTTTCACTGGCAACTTGCTTGAAATATATGGAATAAGGAGCACCTAAGCACATTGCACCTTTCACTGGCAACTTGTTTTACGGATTATATTTTGTTTGTGAATGTGTGTGTATATATATATATATATATATATATATATATATGTGTGTGTGTATGTGTATATATATATATATATATATATATATATAAGTAAGATGTTTCTTGTAGTTGGTTACCAGAATTAAGGTCTAGAGACTGGAAAGGCCACTCCATGACCTCTATGTTCTTCGTCTTGAGCCACTCCTTTGTTATCTTGGTGGTATGTTTTGGGTCATTGTCATGCTGGAAGACCCATTTTCAGTATTCTGAGGAATATGGCTGAGGAAGAAAGTTCTCATCTAAGATTTTATAATATATAGCCTCATCCATTGGCCCCTCACTGCTGCAAAGTAGGCCTGTACCTTTAGCAGAAAACAGGCTCAAACCATAATGTTTCCTCCTCCGTGCTTGACTGTAGAGATGGTGTTCTGAGAGTCATAGTCCTTTTTCTTCCTCTAAACACGCTGAGTTGAGTTAATGGCAAAGAGCTCAATTTTGGTCTTCTCTGACCACAGCACTTTCTCCCAATCCTTCTCTGAATTATTTAGATGCGCACTGGCTAACTTAAGAAGGGCCTGTACATGTGCCTTCTTGAAGAGGGGGGACCTTGCAGGTGCTACAGGATTTCAATCCGTGGCAGCGTATTGCGTTACCAATATCAAAATGGTAATCTATACTGCGCTATGGATGTAAATAATCAATCCTAAATGCGGCTGTTCAAAAAATACTAATATTAGTAATATAGTGCAAAAGTCGCCACCATAAATATGTGATGAACATAAGGTGCTTAAAAAACAAATGTAATATTGCATGATTGCAATTAATGAACCTCCAAAAAGTGCATATATTTCCTTAAATAAATAAATCCCAAATTATTCAATGCAACAAGCAAGTTGCCAGTGGAATATATATATATATATATATATAGATATATATATATATATATATTTCTACACCAAATAGCAAGTCATATTTTGGGATCATATTTAGGGATCAAATACTTTTTTTACTCACTGAACTACAACTCCATAACATTTGTAGTCATGTGTTTTTCTGAATTTTTTGTTGATATTCTGTCTTTATCATTTAAAATACACCTATGATGAAATTTATAGCCCTTCATCTCTTTGTAAGTGGGAAAACTTACAAAATCAGCAGGGTATCAAAAAAATAAATCTCCCCACTGTATGGTATTAAAATATCAAGTGTAAACTTGGGTAAATTCCTAATCAAAATTCTAAAGTCTGGTCACTGTGGGGGTTTATTTACTAAAGCTGGAGAGTGCAAAAATCACACTCACTTATGAATAGAAATCAATCCGCTTCTAACCTCCGCTTTTTCAATTAAGCTTTGGCAATAAAACCTGGAAGCTGACTGGTTTCCTTGCAGAAGTGAGCCTGATTTTGCACACTCCAGCTTTAGTAAATAAACCCTGATGGGTTAATTTAACCCTAGATTTAAACTGGTTGAATGCTGGACAAGATTAGAGATTATACTCTTGCTTATTAAACTGTAACTATCAACTTTCATGCACACTATAAATTTGGAAAAGAGCTGGATTGGCAGTATAGTGAGATCAGTCTATATTGCATTTCACAGCACTGTCACCCCAACAAGTTTCAGATACTGAAGGCTGGAAACAGCTGAGTCGGTAACAATTGGGGATAAGAGGACTTAATTCATAGTCTTTTCAGACTCCATCTCTTCAGAGAAGCCTATCCTGCATCCACCTAACAACTTTACTTGAATTTTCTCCATCAGCGCCCCCCCCAGCTATTACCATTTGTATCACTTGACCCACCCTCCTAGATTGTAAGCTCTAACGAGCAGGGCCCTCTGATTGATTCATCCTGTATTGAATTGTATTGTCTGCCCTCATAATATGAAGCCCTGCGCAAACTGTTGGCGCTATATAAATCCTGAATATTAATAATAGTCCAGTAAGTAGCCTAAAGGTGTACAGATAAAACAGGAAGCTGCAGGCTGTGAAAAAGTGGTGTCGGTCTCTGGTCACTTAATGTGGCAGAGGTGTATGTGATTCACAATACTACCTGAGCAGAATTACAAATCTATTATACTGCCCCTCAAAGTATTTCAAATGTGTACTGACATGGTGGGCTAGAGCTTTACTTTTTACAAAGGTTCCAAACATTGGGCATACATTTTTTTTCGAGTTTTCTTGACACTGCCCAGTGTGGTCATGCTGTACATTTAAACAGGTAGTTATTCAGTGTGATGTTACGCTGAATAAAATACACTGTCTGCTCTGTGAAATGTCAAGCAGAAGTATTTGATTATACTTTCACCTTTCTATAATTCCAAAGTTTGAAGGACATCGCTCCTTACTCGCTGCAACTCCCTTGGGGGTTGTTTCATTTATAATGTTGCCCCGGGCTTTCTGCTGCTTCCTGCGGATTTGACCTCGTTTTCAACCCTATGCTGGCAGCTGTGCTGCATTACTATAATTTCCCTCGGATCACACAAGGTTGTCATATAAAAGACCTGACCTTGTGGCATTGCGTCTTTGGGGATGTCGGAGCCCTCTTATTCAGTGACCTGTAGTTAGTAGTCTTTTTAAGTACACTGGATTTAAAGCCGTAAGAGCTGAACCCAAAATATTATTTTCATATTAAGCTTTGGGATCCTAGAAGGCACTGTACATTTTACCTTCCTTGTATGACTACACTCCTTTTTATCACACCAATACATTTCATCCTATTAGAAAAAAACTCCAGGCAACTATATTAAAGTGTTATTAAACCCTCCATTTAAAAAGCAGCAGCATACTTTAGCATCTACTCACTTTTATGTCTGTCTGCTGTTTTGCAACCTTTCACTTGTTAATTGCATTTGGCAATTTTGCTCTCTTTGGGTTCAGTTGTTAATGTGGCTCTGCTGCTTCCTCGGTCCCCTGGAGCCTTTCAATTGAGCATGCTTATGTCCCAGGCTACAGCTTGGCGTGCTGATGCCTACACACTGCAGCTTAGCAGTCTGGGGATTCAAGCCACTCCCCAGCTCCTCATCCTGCAATGTGATTGGAAAAAGCTTCTTGCCACTGCCAATAGAAATAGGATGCATCTTACCTGATGCATATGAATACTTGAGTGAAATAAATGGGGGTTTTAATACTACTTTAACTTTTAGAACCGTTATGTGTTCCTTCAAAAGTCAAATAGTTGTATTTTTCCTTTATAGAGTAATAACCTGAAACCTATCTTTCTCTGTCGCTCATTGACAGACGCAGTCCTCTTTGATTCATATCAAATTGGGTTATACTGCCCTCTACAGGAGTAGGACACTAGGCAGAAGAAAATGTTCTGGCCACAACCTAGGGGCAGTCCCAGAGGGTATATCCTCTCACTTCCTGCTACAGGATGTCAGTTTTTTTTCTGTCTAGTCAGGAGTAAGGACATAAGTTCCTTGCTGGGATCTTTTGGTCCTGGCAAGATTTTTTAGATAAATCCTTTTTTAGTTAGCTTTTTTCTCCAGTTTCCTGTGAGATCTTCAAGCAAATTATGCCGGATCTGGGCGACGGGCTGGATGTTGAGATCCAGTGGTCACCCCAGTTCAGCCTACAAGCGCGTGCAGACTCCAGCTCCGCGCTGGATCAGCCGCGACACACTCAAGCAATTATGCAGGAGCTGGGAGACGGGCTGGATGTTGAGATCCAGTGGTCACCCCAGTTCAGCCTACAAGCGTGTGCAGGCCCTAGCTCCGCGCTGGGTCGGCCTGCGACATAGTCCCGCTGGACGGGGACTGGCCTTGCGAGTGAAACATCTCGCTAGGACGCCTACAACCAGTCGGAATCTGAGTCATGGCGTCCGCATTGGTCGACAGCCCCCCACCTCGGTGGAGAGGGGTTCTGTTAAGAGGGGGTGCCCGTCGGTTCCGGTATGGTGAGTAGATGTTCCCCCTTGTCGGGTTTTTGGGATGGATACGGGCCCCTCTGTGGATGGTCGGACCCTTTGATCCTAAGGTTCCCCCTCTGTCCTATGACATGTTCACAGATCCTCCTTTTGAGAGTGCGATTTGGTGAATAGGAGTTACACTCCAGCAGGCTTGGTTTGGGAGCTGACGCTCCAGGAGCCTTGGTTTGGGAGCTGACGCTCCAGGAGGCTTGGTTTGGGAGCTGACGCTCCATGAGGCTTGGTTTGGGAGCTGACACTCCAGGAGGCTTGGTTCGGGAGCTGACTAATTCGATAATCATAGAAAGTACTGGCATGTAGGTAAAAGGTTAAGCACCTACCCTATGCAGAGTGATGCAGCACAGGGGCTACCGCCATCCTCCCGCAGGCTGCACTTGTCAGGCCGCCGCCAGCCTTCCATAGCCGTCCGCAGGCCGCCGCCAATCCTCCGGTAGAAGCCACACAAGATCGGCAGGCCGCCGCCATCTTGCTGCAGGCCGCACGGATCCCGCAGGCCCATAGGCCGCATAGGAATCGCAATTGTTTACACAGGCCGCCCGCAGGTCACGCAGGCCGCCATTTTGCCGTAGCCTGTTGTCTCCTGCATGGGGGCGGCCATGTTTGATGTACCCAGCTACCTCGAGGAGTAGCACTGGGAGCGCCGGAAGGCGTGTATAGGGGGCGGAGCCACTTCCTTTACCCGGGAAAGCTATCACAGGACTTCCTGGTCTGCTTAGGACAGCGCTGGGAGCAGTTTGGTAGAAGCTTCTCTGCATCAGGTGGTGAGCCCTTGGGGTCTCTCTCTCTCTCTGTGGGGGTCCAAAGCAGGTGCGCTGGGGGATTACACATGAAAAAAAAAAAAAAAAGAGAAGAAAATATTTTTATTTTTCGTTTGCAAATTTTTTACTGGCAAAGTGTCCGGGATTAGCAGGGACCCTGCCACACATGTATCCCCATCTGATCCCCTCCAGGTGGCTGCAGGACCCTCCAGTTCCCCACTTTCAATTGATGCATTATCAGCGGTTTTGGAGTCTTTTGTATCCCGGGTGGAGGTGGCCTGTCTGGAACGGGGCGCAAGGAAGCGACCCCCGCCTACCCCTATTTCATCTGAAACTTCAGATTCTGAGCTTGTCACTGCAGCTGCAGGTCCCTCATCTGGGACTTGTGTTTCGGGTACTGTCTCCTCAGACAGGAGGACGTTTCGGCATCCGCCATAGCTCAAGAAGAAGCGTTGGTGAATGCACTAATTGTATCTGTCCGGGAAACCTTAAGACTTGAGGTTACACCGGCGGAAGTAGCTGATACTGAGATTCCTTTTGGTACTAATAAACCTACCAAAATGGCGAGAGTGTTCCCCTTGCCCAAATGTTTTGGTAATATAATTAAAGAAGAATGGGGTCGTCCAAAAACGAACCCCTGGTATTTCCTAACGCATGAGTTATACAGTACCACCATTGGTGGATTCACCGATTTCCAGATTAAATATAGCTACTGTTATCCCATTGGAGGACGCTCCGTCCTTTAGGGATCCGGTGGATCGTAAGGCGGAAGCCGTGTCTCACTCCATCTTTTCCCTGATTGGGTCAGCTTTTAGGCCAGTGATTGCAATTGGTTTGGTTTCACAAACATTGACAGAATGGACCAAGTTGTTACGCCGGGACTTAGAGGGAGAAGCATCCCCCCGGCAGTATCAGACCTGCTGGAGCAGATGATACAAGTGCTACAGTTTGTCTGTGACGCCGCTCGGGACGCCACTCCATGGTTGGGGCGGGCATCGATTTCGGCAGTGGTCCTCAGGCGTATGCTGTGGTTAAAGTGCTGGTCGGCGGACCAAGGTTCCAAAAAAGCTTTGGCTAATCTCCCCTTTCAGGGGGATCGCCTATTTGGGGCCACCTTGGATGAGATTATCAAGGATCTCACTGGGGGCAAGAGCACCTTTTTGCCACAGAATACTAAGGGTAAAGGACCTCGTCAGAGACGGGGGCCTTCCTTGTTCGCTGGGGCGGGCGATAAAGCAAAGCCCTCCAAAGCTCCTTCAGGAGATCTCAAGAGGCGCCGGTCGGGTAAACAAAAGTCCGGCTCTTCCAGACCTGAAGATAAGACTACTAAAGCCTGAAGGTGCGCCCCCACCCATAGCCGGGGTGGGGGGACGTCTTCGCCGGTTTCCAGATCCATGGCTTTCCAGAATCCCGGACAAGTGGGTTCGCGAAGTCATACGGTCAGGATACAAGATCAAGTTTCAATCACTCCCACCGGTGCGATTCTTCCCTTCCAATATCCGACTATCCCCGGATCGCTTAGAAGCTTTGCGGGGGGCAGTAACAGATTTAATGCAACAAGGAGTGGTGGTCCACGTTGGACAGAGCGTTTTCAGGGGTTCTATTCGAACCTATTCACAATACCCAGAAAAGAGGGCAAGGTGCGTCCAATTCTGGACTTAAGAGCACTCAATCTTTTTGTCAGGGTACAAAAATTCAAAATGGAGTCCATTCGCACAGTAGCGACCTCCCTGCATCAGGGGGATTTTCTGGCGTCCATAGACATCAAGGATGCCTATCTTCACATTCCCATTTATGCAGGACATCAGCGTTTCCTGCGTTTTTCCGTAGAGGAGAACCATTATCAGTTTGCGGCGTTACCCTTTGGTCTCGCCTCGGCTCCCCGGGTCTTCACAAGGGTGTTGGCCCCAGTGTTGGCGCTGTTGCGACAGCGAGGCATATAGATTCTAGGTTACCTAGACGATCTTCGGCTCCGTGCGGAGTCTCCGTAGACTCTGTTGCTAAACTTGGAGATCACCATGATCTCTTTGCAAGAGTTCGGGTGGCTGGTGAACTTGCAGAAGTCTTCCAGGAGGCTGGAATATCTGGGTCTAATTTTAGACACATCCAGGGCAAAAGTGTTTCTCCCTGCGGAGAAACTCCAGAAGATTCAATCAACGATTCAGTTGTTACTATCCGACAACTGGCCTTCCCGTCGGACTTGGCATGAGGGTCCTGGGTTTGATGGTGGCTTCCTTCGAGGCACTACCATTTGCCCAGTCCCATACCTGAATCCTTCAGAGAGAGATTCTTCTCAAATGGAACCGGAATCCAGATTCCCTGGACAATCGGATCCGACTGAGCGAGCGGACCAGGGAGTCTCTGGTCTGGTGGCTTCGGTCTCAGATGCTCAGCCAGGGGAAGTCATTTCTTCCAATATACTGGACGATTGTCACCACGGATGCCAGTCTATCCGGGTGGGGAGGAATTCTCGGCAAATTATCTGCTCAGGGGCTTTGGTCCTTGGAAGAGTCCAGGTTACCGATAAATGTATTGGAACTAAGAGCGATCAGACTTTGTCTGATTCATTGGACCGAGCAGCTCCGGGGCAGCCCGGTGCGGATCCAGTCGGACAATGCCACAGCAGTGGCTTACGTCAATCACCAGGGGGGCACCAAGAGTGTCCTGGTGGCCATAGAAGTAGCCAGCATTCTTCGTTGGGCGGAACGGATTGTTCCAGCTCTCTCTGCGGTATTCATTCCGGGGGTGGAGAATTGACAGGCAGATTATCTCAGCCGTCAGATTCTGGATCAAGGGGAATGGTCTCTTCATCCAGAGGTATTCCACCAACTGTGCCTTCGTTGGGGCACCCCGAATGTAGATCTGTTGGCATCTCGGCTCAACAGGAAAGTGCGGAGGTTTGTGGCTCGCTCCCGCGATCCTCTAGCAGACGCACTGATCGCCCCGTGGGGGCAGTATCAGCTATTGTATGCCAGTTATCCTGGTAGCTCCGGACTGGCCTCGTTGGGTCTGGTACGCCGACCTGGTCAGGCTGGTTGCAGACGTTCCTTGGCGACTTCCTCTCAGGGAGGATCTGCTGTCGCAGGGACCGGTCTTCCACCCTGCTTTACGATCGCTGGCTTTAACGGCCTGGCTATTGAGACCCAGGTGCTGAAGGACAAGGGATTGTCGACTTCAGTGATTCCTACTCTAATTAAAGCAAGGAAAGCGACATCCAGAAAGATCTATCATCGCACATGGAAGTCTTATATTGCGTGGTGTGAATCTTTTGGGTTCCCTCCACGTTCTTATTCGGTGGCCCGAATATTGGCCTTTCTGCAGAAGGGGGTTGAGCAGAGACTGTCCTTGAGCACTATCAAGGGTCAAGTTTCAGCATTAGCAATCTTTTTTCAGAAGCCTCTGGCTACTCATTCCCTGATGCGGAGTTTCATCCAGGGAGTGCGACACCTGGCTCCACCGGTGCGCGCACCCTTACCGCCCTGGGATCTTAATTTGGTACTGTCGGTTCTTCAGAAACCTCCCTTTGAAAATATTAGGGAGATTCCCTTGCTTACTTTATCCCAGAAGGTGGCCTTCTTGGTGGCTATCACTTCTGCACGCAGGGTGTCAGAACTGGCTGCATTATCCTGTCGTTCCCCATATCTGGTGGTTCATAGGGATAAGGTTGTTCTTCGTCCGAATCCATCCTTCCTGCCTAAGGTGGTTTCAGAGTTTCAGTTGAATGAGGACATTGTATTGCCTTCCCTGTGTCCTAAGCCCAGTCATCCTCGAGAATTCGCGTTGCATTCCTTGGATGTAGTTCGGGCGATCAGGGTATACTTGAATACTACGGATTCATTTCGTAAGACGGATTCACTTTTTGTGATCACGGATGGCCCTAAGAAGGGGTTGCCTGTTTCTGCCGCGACCATCTCTAGATGGATCAGACAGACGGTGGTATAGGCTTATTCTATTATAACGAGATTATGGTATAGGCTTATTCTATTATAAGGGATCCCCCGTTCCCTGTTAAGGCGCACTCTACTCGGGCGCTTAGTGCTTCCTGGGCCTTCCGCCATCAGGCGTCAGTGGTTCAGGTTTTCAAGGCGACTACTTGGTCGTCGGTTCATACCTTTACAAAATTGTATAAGGTTGATGTGCTGGCATCGGCGGATGCCTCTTTTGGCCGCAAGGTTCCTGCAGGCCGCTGTTTGAAGAGACTGTTGGTCTACCTCGAGGGTTTGTTGGGTTTTTCACTTAGGTCTCATCTTTTTGTTCGATGAGTCCCTTGATGCTTCTGGTTGGCTCCGGTTGGGCCTTCTGGATTTTGATTTCTGTTCCCACCCCTCATTTGTGGCACTGCTTTGGGACGTCCCAATTTGATATGAATCAAAGAGGACTGCGTCTGTCAATGAGCGACAGAGAAAAATGGATTTTTGTAAAATCTTACCGTAAAATCCTTTTCTCTTAGCTAATTGACAGACGCAGTACCCGCCCCTCTATCTTTGAGTTGGGTTGGGTTAAATTCTCTGACACTGCTTTGTGACATAACTGACATCCTGTAGCAGGAAGTGAGAGGATATACCCTCTGGGACTGCCCCTAGGGTGTGGCCAGAACGTTTTCTTCTGCCTAGTGTCCTACTCCTGTAGAGGGCAGTATAACCCAATTTGATATGAATCAAAGAGGACTGCGTCTGTCAATGAGCTAAGAGAAAAGGATTTTACGGTAAGATTTTACAAAAATCCATTTTTTATATAACTTGCTAGAGAGAAGCTGAAATTAGGAATGTTGTGTAAGCAGAAGGACATAAAGAAAGTTTGAATGGGGAAGCTTAGTTTGTTACATCACTTGTGTTATGCAGCCATATACAGTGAGGGAAAATTTGATCCCCTGCTGATTTTGTACATTTACCCACTGACAAAGAAACAGAATAACAAAAAAATCCAGAAAAATGCATTTCAAAAAAGTTATAAATTGATTTGCATTTTAATGAGTGAAGTAAGTATTTGATCCCCTATCAATCAGCAAGATTTGTGGCTCCCAGGTGTCTTCTATACAGGTAACGAGCTTGGATTAGGAGCACTCTCTTAAAGGTAGTGCTCCTAATCTCAGCTTGTTACCTGTATAAAAGACACCTGTCTACAGAATCAATCGGATTCCAATCTCCCCACCATGGCCAAGACCAAAGAGCTGTCCAAGGATGTCAGGAACAAGATTGTAGACCTACACAAGGCTGGAATGGGCTACAAGCTATTACCAAGCAGCTTGGTGAGAGGGTGACAACAGTTGATGCAATTATTCGCAAAAGGAAGAAAGACAAAATAATTCTCAATGTCCCTCTGTCTGAGGCTCCGTGCAAGATCTAACCTCGTGGAGTTTCAATGATCATGAGAAGGTTGAGGAATTGACCCAGAACTACACCGGAGAATCTTTTCAATTATCTCAAGGCAGCTGGAACCATACTCGCCAAGAAAACAGTTGTTGGTAACACATTAAGCCGTAAAGGACTGAAATCTTGCAGCGCCTACAAGGTCCCTCTGCTCAGGAAAGCACATGTACAGGCCGTTTGAAGTTTGCTAATGAACATCGGAATGATTCAGAGGAGAACTGGGAGAAAGTGTTGTGGTCAGATGTAGGGCTGCAACGAACGAATATTTTCATAATCTGTTAGTTGGCCGATTATTGTTTTGATTGGATAAAATCATAAAAAACTCAATATGCCATTTTTTCATTTATTTAAAATATAATGAACAAAAGGGGGGTTACACACGAACCTCAGAATAAAAACGTAACCTTTACAATTCACACAAATTTACATTACACAACTGCAATTTTTTTAAAAAGCAGTACATAAACAACAAACATTCTGAAAAGAGGTGGACTATAACTGTTCAAGAAACTGTGTATTAGAATGTAAATATTTTAACGTCTACGTGCTAGGGGCTGAGACTGGCTCTCTTTTAGAAACAATGTTGCCTGCAACAGAAAGGAGGTGCTCTGATGGAGTGGAGGTACTTGGGATGCACAAGGAGGATTTTGCTAGTTTTGTCAAGGTAGGATATTTCTCTTGGTTACCCTTCCACCAATTCAAAGGGGTCTCCCTCCTTGGCAAGTGGATTCTCTGCAAAATAAGCCTGGACTTCATTTCTTGAGTATGGATATCCTCCTCAAGCTGCCCCTAGACTCAAGGAGTGAGTCAAGTAGAGATGCTGAAGATGTTGAAGGCTCAGCAACTCTAGTTACAGGCAAAGTGGTCGTTTTCTGCTTCACCATGGAAAGATCAGTTTGTAAATGGACAGAAAATTGGCTAAAATATAGAATTCAGAGAGTAGTGGTTAAAGATGCGTACTTCGAACAGTCTAAGGTGATCAGTGGTGTACCCCAAGGTTCAGTGTTGGGACCCTTACTTTTTAATATCCTTATAAATGATATAGGGTCTGAGATTAAAAGTACCATTTCAGTCTTTGCAGATAACACCAAGCTTTGCAGTGGAATACCTTCCTTACAGGATGTCTCCAACTTACAAGCTGGACTCAATGCACTGTTTAATTGGGCATTTATGTGGCAAATGAGGTTTAATGTTGATAAATGTAATGGTACGCACTTGGAGGCTAAGAATATGCATGCATCATAGATACTAGGGGGAGTAGAACTGGGGGAATCCATAGCGGAGAAGGATCTGGGTGTTCTGGTAGATCATAAGCTTATTAGCATGCAATGCCAAGCTGCGGTTTCCAAAGCAAGCAAAGCCCTTTCTTTTATTAACGGAGGCATGGACTCCAGAGGAGGAGATATCATTTTGTCCCTGTACAAGTCATTAGTAAGGCTTCATCTGCAGAATGCAGTTCAATTTTGGGCTCCAGTGTTTAAAAAGGATATTGGGGAACTGGAGAAAGGGCGGAAAAGGGCAACCAAACAGATAATAGGCATAGAGGAGCTCAGCTATGAGGAAAGATTAGAGGAACTGAATTTATTCTCTCTTGAGAAGAGGAGATAAGGGGGGATATGCTCAACATATATAAATACATAAGGGGTCCATATAGTGAACTTGGTGTGGAGTTATTCAATTTAAGGTCATCACAGAGGACAAGGGGGCACTCTAGGTCTAGAGGAAAAGAGATTTCATCTCCAAAAACAGGAGTTTCTTCACAGTAAGAGCTGTAAGAATGCGGAATAGACTCCCTCCAGAGGTGGTTCTGGCCAGCTCACTAGATTGCTTTAAAAAAAAAAGCCTGGATTATTTCCTAGGTGTAAAAAATATAACTTGGTACTAATATTTATAGGTAAAGTTGATCCAGGGAATATCCGATTTGCCTCTTCAAAGGTTAATGCCTTTTCTTAATTGCAGCTGTGCCAGTTGCACTAACTTGGAGAAGAAGGGTCAGATCTCTATCCTGCTTTACAGCCAATGGCTTTGACAACATGGCTGTTGAAGCCCAAGTCCTGAGGGATAGGGGCGTGTTTGACTGTAATCCCTATACTCCTTAGGACAAGAAAGTTGAATACCAGAAAGGTGTACCACCATACATGAAAAAACAATTTTTCTGTAATCGTCTTCCAGGGCAGCATCTGAGAGGCTCTTACCACCTATAAAAGGAAGCACAAATGTCCACCATTCTAAATTTGTTAGTCATACTTGCATGCCGGACCCACGGGAGCTGCACAAATGTATTATTTTCTTCAGTCCCTGTGCTTGGCTAGCCATCATCCTTGTCCAGTGGGGCTTGGGCAGTGTCAGGCCAGGGGCAGCAACCAGAGGCAGGTTGGCTTATCTGCCCAAGGTTTCTTCCCCACTAGGGGATCTGCAACCATCCCCTCAGCTGCAGGAGGTGGTGCTGCGCCATTGCCCACTCTTCCTTTTTTCTCCCCGGGTGTCTGAACGGAGCTCCTCGCTGGTTTTTCTGGTGGGGACAAGAGCAGAAAAATAGTGGCGATGCCGGGACGCCAAGTGCATCACTTCCGGCACATGCATCACTTCCAGTGATGCAATTCCATCCAGCAGCCATTTTGGTGGAGGCAGCCTTGTCTGCCCGGCGGGTGAGGTCACTTAGGTTTGCAGCAGCAGCGAATTAAAAAAAAAAAGAAAGAAAGCAGAAGAAGAGGCTCTGAGGACACTAGTGCAATGCTGTAGGTATGTGCCCACTAACCTGCATGGGGACAGCTGGGGGAAGGGCTGGATCTGGGACAGGAAGCAGTTAAAAGGGCACTAAGCAGTGTCTCCTGGTGGCTGACCATGTCGGATGCTACACCACCCTGCCCTGCAGATCCTGCGAGCCAGGAAAGCTTCAAGGTAAGCCAGGGTCACCTCTGCCTTTGCCTTACCACAAATGCAGCAATCCTTGCATTTGAAATTTGCATCTAATCTGCTTGTCTCATGGGGGTTCCCTTGTGCTTATTTTTAGGTACAAGCCCCAGAAGAGAAAAGGGCAAAGATTAGTAGTAAAGCATATGCTTTTTGTGATCACAAATTCCCAGCAGACTGTATGAAACTACTCTGAGGAAGCCTTCAACTCCTTGGCAACCATTTTATTGATACATCTCTGGCAGAGGTATGCTTGACTCTTTTAAGAGAAAGAAAAAAAAAAGCACTATTGGGCCGCTGCACTCGGCCATAGAAAAACTGTAAGTTCCAACAAATGCCAGTCAGGTCAGCAACCCTACCACTAGTCAGGTACCTCTTCCATCTTATGGCAGGGAAGACGGGGCCCAGTCAGAACAGGAAGCAGGCCCTGATGACCAAGACTCTGAATCAGAGGATGGCTTAGGTTTAGATTCAGATGAGGAAGACGAAAGGTCAAAAGGGACCCTCTTCCCTTCAGAAGACATGGAAGAACTACTACGGGTCATTGCAGATACCCTGGGCATCAAAGAACAAAATGCGGAACTGTCCCTACACCACAAAATGTACAAGGGTCTACAACCTAAAAAACAGAGAACATTCCTGGTAAACCAGACTGTGAAAGACATAGCCAAAAAGGAATGGGAAGAACCTGAAAATAAGCTCTTCACACCAACCGCAGTCACACGCAGGTACCCCTTCCTGGAAGAGGATACACAAATCTGGACGAAATGCCCCGAAGTGGATGCCTCCCTCTCCAGGATTGCAAACAAGTCTGACCTAGCCTTCAATGACCCTATGGATAAGAAAGTAGAACTGTTGTTAAGGAGAGCGTGGGAAGCAGAAGTGGCAAATCTAAATCCATCATTTGCATCTACCTGCTCGCACTCTACTAGTCTTGATGAGTCAACTTCAAGAGCTTCTGGAAGGTGACACGTCTAGGGAAGAATTAATCAAAACCATCCCTACGCTAACCAGAGCAGCAGCCTTTCTAGCAGACACCTATGCAGAAGCGGTATAGATAACATCCAGAACCACGGCCTTAATCAACTTAACCAGGAGAGCCTGAAGTCATGGGCAGGAGACATTACCTCCAAAAAACATTGTGCGGGATTCCCTTCTCGGGCGAATTACTATTTGGGCCGGACCTGGATTCGGTCCTAGATGGGACCGCAGACAGGAAAAAAGGAAGATGCCTTTTAATCAACCCAGGAGTTTTAATAAAACAGGAGCCAAAATGTGCTGGGCTTCACAAAAGAGGAAGGGAAAGGAAGATTTCATACTCAAGCCTTCCTTCTCCAGAAACAAACAATGATAATCTCCAGGTGGGGGGCAGACTGGTGTCTTTCGCACTACTCAAGAGTCCCCCCCCCCCCCTTTCAACCAGATATCTAGTGACCACACTTCTGAGGAACAAAGACAGTGAGGAGGGTCTTCTATCCTCTTTGGAAGGTTTAATGACTCAAAGGGTAATCTGTCCAGTCCCATCGGGACTACTCGCACATATTTACAAAGAAAATGGCAGGGAAACTCAGACTCAAACTAAAGCCTCTCAAGATAAAGTACAAGAGGTTCAGAATGAAGTCCCATCTACTCAGTCAGGAATATCCTAACAGCGGGAGTCTTGATGGCAACAGTAGATTTACATGATGCCTTCCTTTATATGCCAATAAAAAGAAGCAATCAAATATATGAGATTTGCGGTCGAGGACCCAAAAGCCACCCTACACCTGCAATCTATGTCCTTGGACTTGGGAATTTCTTCCGCGCCCAGGATTTTCATGGAAACTATGGCAGAAGCCCTGAAAAATGTAAGACAACAGGGCAGAGGAATCTTTCCGTATTTAGACTACCTTCTTTTTTTTGCAGACTCCACAGAGAGCCTGCCAGTCAATCTGCAGACAAGCATCAACTACCTGCAAGAGCTCGGGTGGATAGTGAACACAGAAAAATCCCAGTTAATCATAAGCCAAAGGATCATATACCTGGGCTATGTGGTAGACCCCAAAGTAACAAAAATGTACCTAACGGAAGAAAAAAACTAAAAAAAATGAAAGAGGTGATAACCGGTCTGACCAGGGCAGACTCAATGATCATCAGGTGGGACATGACCGTTCTAAAACTGACATCCTCGATTCCGGCCATCATGTTGGCTCAGTTACATGCGAGACCTCTGCAGAATCCTCTTCTGGCCCAGTATGATGGGAGTCCAACAACTCTGGAAACAACCATATTGAGTCAAGAAAACTCATCATTGGTGGTTCAATCTACTTTGCTACACCAAAGGATGCAGATGGACACAGAACAACCCGGTGGGTATTACCACAGATGCCAGCACCTTGGGGTGGGGAGCACACATGACAGATCTCTGTAAGCAAGACAAATGAAATTCCCACTAGTCGCAAGCTTTCTCGAGTATGAGGGCATTAAACATGGTAGAGCAAGCCCTAAGGTCATTTCGAGCATCAGTTCAGGGCAAGGATGTCCAAATCCAGTCACAACGCCACAACCGTGGCATATCTGAACAGACATCTCATCTAATGGACCTGATGGACACAATATTTTCATGGGAAGAATCAGACCACAGGTCCATCTCGGTAATCCATCTGATGGGAAAAGACAACACCATTGCAGACTTTCTGAAATGCAGTAAAACAGTCTCTAAATCAATCGACCGACTTCTGGATTACTCAAACCCAGGGAAACTATGAGGTGGACCTATTTGTGTCAAAAATCAACACGACCGTCCCAAAATTTTCTTCACTGGTCCCTACAGTTGGCAATCTAGGATTAAATCCATTCAATCAAATTGGTCATACCATCTACCGTATCTCACAAAAGTGACTACACCCCTCACATTTTTTGTAAACCTTTTATTACATCTTTTCATGTGACAACACTGAGGAAATGACACTTGCTACATTGTAAAGTAGAGAGTGTACAGCTTGTATAACAATGTAAATTTGCTGTCCTCTCAAAATAACTAAACACACAGCCATTAATGTCTAAACCGCTGGTAACAAAAGCGAGTACACCCCTAAGTGAAAATGTCCAAATTGGGCCCAAAGTGTCAATATTTTTTCTGGTCATCATTTTCCAGCACTGCCTTAACCCTCTTGGACACGGAGTTCACCAGAGATTCATAGGTTGCCACTGGATTCCTCTTCCACTCCTCCATGACGACCTCACGGAGACGGTGGATGTTGGATACCTTGCGCTCCTCCACCTTCCGTTTGGGGATGCCCCACAGATGCTCAGTATGGTTTAGGTCTGGAAACCTGCTTGGCCAGTCCATCACCTTTACCTTCATCTTCTTTAACAAAGCAGTGGTCGTCTTGGAGGTGTGTTTGGGATCATTCTCGTGTTGAAATACTGCCCTGCAGCTCAGTATCTGAAGGGAGGGGGATCATGCTCTGCTTCAGTATGTCACAGTACATGTTCATGGCTCCCTCAATGAACTGTAGCTCCCCAGTGCCGGCAGCACTCATGCAGCCCTTGACACTCCTACCACCATGCTTGACTGTAGGCAAGGCACACTTGTCTTTGTACTCCCCACCTTGTTGCCCCACCTGGTTCCCGCCACACACGCTTAACACTATCTAAACTAAATAAGTTTATCTTGGTCTCAGACCACAGGACATGGTTCCAGTAATCCATGTCCTTAGTCTGCTTGTCTTTAGCAAACTGTTTGCGTACTTTCTTGTGCATCATCTTTAGACTAGGCTTCCTTCTGGGACGACAGCCATGCAGACCAATTTGATGCAGTGTGCGGCATATGGTCTGAGCACTGACAGGCAGTCCTCCCCACCCCTTCAACCTTTTCAGCAATGCTGGCAGTACTCATACATCTATTTCCCAAAGACAACCTCTGGATATGATGTGGAGCACGTGCACTCAACATATTTGGTCGACCACAGCGAGACCTGTTCGGAGTGGAACCTGTCCTGTTAAACCGCTGTATGGTCTTTCCCACCGTGAGGCAGCTCAGTTTCAGGGTCTTGGCAATCTTCTTATAGCCTAGGCCATCTTTATGTAGAGCAACAATTATTTTTTCAGATCCTCAGTTGTTTGCCATGAGGTGCCATGTTGAACTTCCAGTGACCAGTATGAGAGAGTGAGAGCAATAACACCAAATTTAACACACCTGCTCCCTTGTAACACTAACAAGTCACATGACACCAGGGAGGGAAAATGGCTAATTTGGCCCAATTTGGACATTTTCACTTAGGGGTGTATGCACTTTTGTTGCCAGTGGTAGACATTATTGGCTGTGTGTTGAGTTATTTTGAGGGGCCAGCACATTTACACTGTTATACAAGCTGTACACTCACTACTTTACATTGTAGCAAAGTGTCATAATAAAAAATTTCCAAAAATGTGAAAGGTGTACTCACTTTTGTGAGATACTGTATGTTGTGCCTTCTCCCCGACTGCCCTACTAATTTAAAAGATCAAGGAAGAAAAAACTACAGTGATCCACATCGCACCTTATTGGTCTCAAAGCGCAGGGTTCAGCCATCTGGAAAACATATGCGTTTAACCACATTTAGGATTGCCAGATATACCTTATCTCCTGTCACAGGGACCAATCAACAACACGCACATCAAGGCGATGAAACTTTCGGCCTGGTCACTGACAGGGTGATGTTGCAGAGAAAGGGATTGCCTGAAAGAATAATCAATACCATTCTGGCCAGCATAACATTTTTTTACAGGGGCATTTATGAAAAAGTTTGGAAAAAAAATAAAGGAAGTTCGAACAAAAGAATCATTCATACAGTGTTGGATTTCCTGCAAGAAGGGGTAGATAAAAGCCTCTCACATAAAACTCTTAAGGTCTAAGTGGCAGCTATATCTTCCTTCTTGGACATCAGACTGGCAAAAGACCCACTCATCAAAAGATTCCTTCTCTTGTTAAGGTCTAGGCCCATGTAGCCCTACAAAGTCTTAATATAGGACCTCTCAACAGTTCTTACAGGGTTTTATCTCTCCCCCATTTGAACCATTGGAAGAATGTTCAAAGTAAGGTATTTATCTGAAGACTGTGCTCCTAGTCGGTTTAGTATCAGCCAGGAGGGTAAGAGGAATATAGGCGCTATCCTTGATGGAGTCCTACTGTTCAACCCAGGTGGATAAAATTACCCTTTCTCCAGACCTAGCTTTCCTACCTAAAGTATTTTTAACTTTCCACAGAACGCAGAATATCATCCCCTCTCTTCCAGCCTCAATGCACAGCAGGAAAAGGGAAACCTATGCCAAATTGGATGTCAGGAAAATGCTCATAGCTTACCTTGAAAGATTGAAGGACTGGCAAAAATATACTACTCTGTTTGTCCTCCATTCAGGAATCAACAAGGGGGAACAAGCGTTGAAAAGTATGATAGCCAGATGGATCAAGCTTACTTCCTTGGTGGCAGAAAGAGCAGGGGCAACACCGGAGCAGATCTGCAGGGCAGCAACATGGTTGAGCTTTAAAACCTTCATTAGGCATTACCGTATCGACTGCCTTTCAAACCAGGATGCTGCCCTGGAAAACGATTAGAGAAAACATAGTTGGGTATCTGGTAACTCTTTTTCTAAGAAGTCTACCAGGGCAGCACTCGTTCCTACCCTAAGTGCTAGTACAAATCATCATCAGTTAAGGCATATAGGTTTAATGGGAGTTCCTTTGGTGCTTTATTACTACTGAGGCATGCAGGTACTGTATGACTAACATGACTTGGGCATGTTGCAGTTTTGCCCCACAACTCGCTCGCCAGGGTAATGACCGAGCGGCTCCCAAGCCGCATTGGTCATTACCGCCGGAAAGCCGAACGCCGGCTCTAAACAACGGTACTGGGGTGATGCCTCTAGCTAGAGGTATCAGCCGACGTAGCCCTACATCATTTAGCGGTAAGTGGTTAAAGCGGTAGCATAACCCAAAAAGTCATGAATATGAAGTAACCTGTGTAGACCAAAAATCCTAGTTTGACCAACCCAAAGATAAGATGCAGCAGCTTCTAGGGAGGATTAAAGATTCTTTAAAGATATTTACAGGGTGTTCCTTACAATGTATGTACACACATGAATATTACTGTGGTAGAGAGCTCACGTTGTATGTTCCTTAACCACTTCAATACGGAGTCCTTTTACCGCCCTTCCTGCCCTGGCCAATTTTCAGCTTTTAGCACTGTTGCACTTTCAATTAGACTTGCGTGGTCATGTAACGCTATACCTAAACAAACTTTTTTTTTTTTTTTGGTGGCATTCAATCGCCAATGAGTTTTTTTTTTTTGCTTAAAAAAAAGCTAATTTTGAAAAAAAAAAAAGTTTTTCCTAGTTTCTGGTAAAATATTTTGTAAACAAGTAATTTTTCTCCTTCATTGATTAGGCGGCACTGGTGAACACTGATGAGCATGCACTGAAAGGCAGCACTGATTGGCATCACTGGTCACTGATGGGTGCTGACTGGTGGCACTGACTTGCATCACTGATGGGCACTGTTGGGGCTGCACTAATAATCAGGGCACTGATTGTGCAGCAAAATGCTGCTGATCAGATCTCACCTCACGCTGTCAGTGTGAGGAGAAGAAAGCCGGAATGCATCATGTCCTGGGGACACAGCACATCACCCATCGCTGCGCGACCCAGCTGGTGCGCAATGGGCAGTGAGAATGGGACAGTGTCGTATGACATTTTCCCAGAACAAGAGGGCACCCCAGCACCACCTTAATGGAAAAAACTGTAGCAAATAAAAAAAAAAAAAGCGCATGGCATCAACAATTGCTACACAAGCCTTTTCTTTTAAGTCCCTCTCTCTGTTATATTTCTGTAAAATTCAATGCAATATGGCACCTTGGAGACATTCTGTACACAGTTGGAGTACAGAACTTCCCCAAAAATTACATTTCCTTCTTGTGTGATTGGCCCTCTGATTTTCCCAGAAGTCTGTACTAAGAACAGGAATCTGCAACTTTTGGGTGATCTATGTACAATACAAGTATTTTAACGGGGGGGGGGGGGGGGGGATTATATGTTTTTATAAAATGGCAAATAATTCATATTTCTTTTTCTTTCAGGATTATCAAGGATCTGAATCCTCTGTTTTCAGAATTCCCAACGCAATATTTGTTCCAAGGATCACACGTGTTAATCTCAGGGATTTGATATTTTGCATGGAACAAGAGCGAACGAGCAGGCATTCCTTGTCCCTGTACCAAGCCCTCCTGAAATGAACTCCATGGCCAGCACGCCATTATTGCACTATATTGAAACTTGTTTTGGAACTATCCTTATTTTTGTTTACAGGCTTTTTTATACCAGTGAAACACCCTATACTGATTTGTATTTTTTTGTTTTATATATGTGTCTGCTTGACAGATGGAGATGCCAAAAAAACTGTGCAATCTGTAAAAATATTTAATATTTGTGCCATTTTCTTTTTTTTCAATAAATGGTGCCTTCATTTGTAAGAGTTTTTGGAGTATTTGCATTTCGTATGTACATAATGCATTTTCATTGAAATTTACCCTAAATAACTAACTTCTCTCTTTTATAGTCTTTGTTATGGAAGAATAATTCTTTAAAAAAAAAAAAGAAAAATCAACATACTTTACAGAATGATAGATGGTAATTTAGTATCCGGTAATAAACCAATTTGTCCTCTTCACAGTAATCCCATTAACGGGCATTGGTATATCATACAATTGTGATTGTTAAACTGTCCTGCAGATGCTGCCAAGTTTTCAGATTCTGGTGAAGTGGGTTTTTACTCCCACACCCAGTAATCTGTTTAGAGGGTACCTCCACTTGCAGATGTTGTGTGATGTATCCCATCCTCAAACAGCCAAGAATTAAATAAAATGTAAACCACATTTAGTGAAGGCTCATATAAGCTTCTATGTTAAATTTCAATTTCAGTCAGTTTTAATATTTTTAGAGCTACATATTAAAAGTAAAAAATATACCAAAAACTTGTGATCCTGTACAAGTGACCGTGCCCATGCACAATGCACACACAGTTCTCTGTTGTCACCATGAGGAAATTTGCCTTGAGAAATAACATGAATCAGTTGCTGGAGCGACATGCATGCAAGCATAAGTGGTATATAGATTTAGAAGTACTGATATGCATACACTTTCATTTTGAATTAATTTTTAAAGCCATTTGTATTTGGGGGTATCAGCAGGTAGCAAAGCGAGCAGACCTACTGTACGTTCATTCTCTTTTTTTTTTTTTAAATGTGAGAGTAGAAATTTGTTTGCACACACCCTGTAAAGCCACCATAGATATACTGTAGGTTGCTTTTAAGATCTGACCATGCACCAATCTGTCGTACTTTAGTTTCATAGACCTGAAATCTTGCATGTAAAAACACTCCTCAGAAACCCATCCCCAGGCTCCCCAAACTAGGTTTCCTTGATGCAACAGGGGCCATCAATGTAGGCAAGTCCACCTAAATAGACTCTTTCTCTGAATTCTTTCTCTGAGCTTTCTACTGAGGGTTCAGATGTGCTGGTCTCTAGTGACAGCAGCATCAACACATTCCCAGATCCATTGCAATTATGGTGATAAATGTATAAACTTACATAGATTCACAGGTTCTCAGTCCTATTTCTCAGTGGTGAAACCAGAGCGTGTAAGGAAAGAACCCCAAATGTAAATATCCTAATCACACAGGCAACATATTCATACACCATGGGTTATAGATGTATACCTCCAGCTGATTGGACACTGGCAAGCTTTTGAGGACACACCCCAATCAAGTTGGCCTGCCTCACCGTGATTTCTCAGTTTTTTTGCTAGTGGACCTCTTCTCCTTCACAGAAAAATTGGCTTCACTAGTCCATGCTGCAATTTCAGTATGTCAAACTGCAGCTAACTGGATTAGGACCTTGAACTACCAACATGACCTTGTTTTTCAGGATCATACTGTTACACAGCAAATACAGCACTTGCCTTTTTCTCTGCTTTTTTGCATGGATGCCCTAGAACAATAGATATTTAAACAACGGCTCTAATCTCTATTCAAACGCGCAGCATTTTATGGCTTAAAGCTTAGACAGTTGAAGCTGCATGCTCCACACCTATGCCCTTCCAAGGAAGACATCTGTTAGGTAAGGCACTTGAACAATGATGGGAAGATTTTGCTTCCACAGCAGAAGGTTTCAAAATCAACTTTCTCAACTAAATGAAGAGCACCTGTCTGCTCTAACCAAGCTATAACTTCAAAACTTAGATGAGCTCCAGTTTCTCCCCCCTCAAAAAAAAAAAAAATTAAAAGCAGATACAAATACTGTAGCTGCTGACTTTTAATATAAGGTCACTTTCCTGCCCCCGGATCCAGCAATGTCCTCACCTGAGCTGATTTTTTACCCGACTTCGGGTACAGGGGCTGACATCTTCACTAAGAGAAACCGGCATTGAAGCCTTGGGGCTTCACAGCCAGCTTCAAAACTGTGCATGTGCAAGCCACGCTGCGCTTTGTGATTGGTCCTGCAGTCCTCTTGGATCTATGAACTTCCACTCAGATCGCCGCAGCAATCTTACCGGAAGCGGGTGAGTGGGTACCTGTCAAAATCGGATACCTACTCCCTCACCCCCCCCCCCCCCCCTCACCCCCACAAAAAAAAAATGTGCCAAAGGTAAAGGGGGTGGGTGGAGTTCCGCTTTAAGCTCAGCCATTCCTTTTGGCAGAAGGCTTGATCTAGAGAGGCCACCAAGCCTTCACCAAAGTCCTTTTCACAAAAAAGGGGCACCCTCACTTGTAAGAGTGAATGGATGTTTGTTACAGTTTGCCTCTCTCTGGGTCACAGATATACCAGACCGTTGGATTTAATCTGGTTTCTGTAGGTACCAGATTTCAAATTCTGCCACCTCACCACTTCGTTGAAATCCTCCAAAAACTGCCCAAGGCACTTAGATTTTCAGAAGTTGTCCCAGGGAGAGGTTGTGCCAGTACTGCCACAAGAAATATTCTAAAGAATCTACTCAAACCTGTTAACCGTACCAAAGCCCAACTGAGATATTCATCCAATTCTGGACCTTGGATCCCTCAACAAATTCCTTCAAACTCCGAAGTTTCACATGGAATCCTCAAGGTCAGTAATTGCCTGTTTGACCCAAGGAGAATACATGCATCAATGGCTATTTTAAGATTGTTGATCTACATGTCCCCATCTACCTACTTCATTATCCCTTTCTACTCCTTACAGTGGCAGAGAAACCGTTTAAGTTCATTGCGCTGCCTTTTGACCTATCCACTGCTCCTAGGGTGTTCACAAGTCTTACCACTCTTGCTTGCTCTTCTAAGGGCATCCAAGTCATTGGTTATCTAGACAACCTTCTGGATGATTCATCATCCTTGCAGCTCTCAGAAAATATCCACAAGACAGTTTAGATGCTCCAGTTCTTTGGGGGGTAATTTTTTAAAATGTCTGCTCTCCAGCCTTTTCTTCACCTAGAATACTTGGGTCTGGTAAGTATCCTGAAAGTCTTTCTTCCAGAAAAGAAAATCCTTTCTCTAAGAGCTCATGCTTGACATCTGAGATTTAAGAGAAATTCACCATGAGAGTTCTAGGCCTCTTTCAAGGCGCTACCTCTTTCACCCTTTACCCAATTCTATTCAGGTAATTACCAATAAACATTTTGTCAGCTTGGTAAAAGCAGGTCTACTTGGCAATGCTCCTATCAAGCCAAGCAAGAACTTCCTCATCTTGGTTGATCACCACCCTAGATCTTTACATTCTGGAAATCCTGCCTTTCCCTACCACTTGAATTCCTTACAACAGACGCAGGTCTGTCATGTTGGGAATGAGTTTTTCAATCCTAAAGCCTCGTACACACGCATCAAAATTCGGCCGGGAATTTTCGTCCGACGACCGATCCGCCGATTTTCTGCTTGTTAGTATGCTTCCAACAACCGACTCTGACTTTTCGGCCGAACAAATTCTGGTGTGCAGGCTATAAAATTTTTGTCGGCCAACACAACGTCCGATTTTCCTTCAGTCAGTACAGATTTCGTCAGACAAAAATCTACAAATCGGAAGCAAATAACGACCCGGAAGAATTTTCTCAAGAAAACTAGCCATTGATAGAACTTTCGTCTCGCGGCAGTCAAAAAAATATATTAAATGCGGAGCACATGCTCATCTTGGTTAATGTGAGAAGAAGGAAGCTGCTGCTCATAATTCTATACTTTACAATTAAAGAGGCATGTGTTCTGTGATGATGATGATAATGATTTGGCTATTCTATATGGTGCATGTTTTTTTTACAAATAATTGTTAAAACTCTTCACCATTCTCTTTGGTTTATGACTGGAAAATATCTAACTATTGATGTGTCCCTTTATTCATATTTTCATTAATGTATAAAACATATATTGCTGCTTACTCCCAATATGCTCAATAGTAAAAAATAAAGATAGGCAAGTATTTTTTTTATCATTTTCTTTATTTTATAAATAAAGAAATTCCAAAATAAATATAGAGATACACTCCCTATTCAAAATATAACAAAAAAGGGCATTTCCTCCTCATATAACGTATAAATAAATAAAAAGGGGTAACAGAAAAAAACATGTTATAAATTCTTTTCATTTATAATAGGGAATAACTGTAGTCGTGTGACCATTGGGATAGGTGGGGATCAGGGGCATATTGCCACTGACTGCCATGTGGCTGTGGTGGCAGTGGTTGCTGTGGTGGAGGGGGTGGTTGATAATCGGAGAGGTGGGTGTGCGCATGGATTTCTTCCAAGACCCCCCTATTGAGCACCTGGAGGACGAGGAGCTCTGCCCTTTTCCGCTGCTGCACAATAATTTGGCGCAATTTGTTTGCTGTGAGCATGCCAAATGACTCTGCCTCATCTGGCTTCCTCTGTAGGGCTCAGAAATGCAGCAGTGGCGTCCTCAAAATTTTTAGTCTTCATTCTCCGTTTTTGTGGAGGTTGGGTGGTTACCAACTCCTCCACAGACTCCAGGCTTGCACTTGCCTCCTCCACATTGACACTTTCCTGTTGATGAAATTAACAAATTATTATAATGTTATAGTGTATATAAAAAGTCATGTTTGTTGGATTATTTTAACCAAATAGACTTTACATTAAGGGTGAATTATTGGCTTGATAATATATTTTTTGCATCATTAACTTTATTGCAGACAATATATTGTTAAATGCTATACCTGTGTCAAGCTTGGCTCCAGGAATTCTTCCTCCTGGCTTGCACCACATGAGCCCTCTGCCGAAGTGGAAGGGAGCGTCGACAGGGATGGCCTGGATTCAGCTTGTTCCGTCAGGAACCGCAGGCTCTCGAAATACCAGAGCCTTGGTATGTAGATTTCCTCGGTCCCAGCTCCTGACTTCTCAGACTTTTTGATCTTGTTTAGCTCCCTTTTATAGGTGGTGCAGAGGTTTCCTATTTTGCCCTTGATATAATTGATGTCAACATTAGGGCAAATAGGTTTGCATAACTCGGCCAATTTTTGGTACGTCTCACTTTTTAATTGCTTATTGGAATATTCCCGGCTCTTTACCTTCCACAAACATGGCAATTTGCGATATTCATCAATGAATTGTGGCAAAAATTCCGGAGAGGTAAATTTGTCTACCATGATGATTATGTATTTTGTCACATAATAAAGATAGGCACAACATAAGCTATATAGGGCCCAAAACACCTGCTTTTGAATCAAAAGTCGTACCTTTGTTTGTTCTGAAGAATCGTGGTTCGCCGATCGATCGTGCTCCTAGAAACGATCTGTCCGATGGTGAATCGACGAGCAAACGATCTGGCGTCCTTTAAATACAGCGCATGCGCCAACTCCGCCTCCAGTGGCACGCTGACGCAGGGGCGTGTACGTGCCGAATATTAAGCTGCATGCGACACACACACACGTGAGTTGGCAGAAGATTCGTTGAGAAGATGGCGGAATCGCAGAGTTCCAGTGAAGGCCATAGTGGTTGGGCTCAGAAAAAAACAAAAGCCACACTTATGAGCAAGGGTGAGATGGTGGAGATGGTGGCCATACTAGAAAAAAAATTATTATGATGGCAAGCTGGAAAATGATGAAAGGCCCAACGCCAGAAAAGACAGAATTCTGGATAAGGTGATATATTTAAAGAAGATTTATGGGGTGGATCGATCAAAGGACCAAATAAGAAAAAGATGGTCAGATCTGAAACATCGGGAGCAAGAACAGCTAGGTCACATCCATCATATCTTGAAAAAAAGTAAGCAAAAGTTGTTTTTCAAGCAATATGTATTGGGTATATTTGGTGTATGTTGTTTAGAAATGTATAGATACTAATGTATATGAAAACTTGACTTTTTATATTTTTATTGGTCATGTATTGATTTTATTGATATATTGATGATTTATTTCTATATTACATTAAAAGACAGGAATCCACAGTAAACTATATATGCATTTTATTCCAAAGAATTTTCTTTACAAACTCATATTTGTTCCATATTCTTTTATTAACCTTTAAATGGGGCAAAAACGGAAAATGAAAAAAAAAGACAAAAGATGAGGAGAAGTGAAGCTACAGTGGCTGCTCCATCCACATCGGATGAAGAAACAGAGGACATGGGCCCAGATGCTGTGACACATTTCCAAAAAGGTAATTGTTTCCTATGGAGAGTCAATCATTAATGTCCCTACTTTTTAGGAGGTAACCATGTACATGTCTGAATCTTTTATGTGAAAATAGCTGTCAAGCAGTGCACCATGTCATAGCAAATTTCCCTCCTGTGAATTGTCTGACGTGCAACATTTTTATTATGTAGAAAAAGAACCAAGAAAAAGCACTGTGACCACTAGGGAGGAAATGGAAAGTAGTCCTGAGTGCAGCATGGTGGAGTCAAGTGTGCAGCAAATAAGCATACCACCACAGCAACATCAAGGTTTGTAGGCACATAATGTTTTTAAATGGGAGACGAAAAATGTGTTTTTGGGATGATTGTTTAACCTTCTATTGTATTTCAGACAAAATGGGCATTCCAGAGGTTCCCTCATTTGAGCCATGGGATCTGTCACCTCCAGCCAGATCTGATGTTGAAATTTCTGATACAAGATCCCCTGCCATCATTCCGAGCATCATTCCGAGTGCGTCTCCGCAAAATCAGGAAAAAGAAACAAGTGTTGGGGAGCCAGTTTTGTGCCCAAGTAAGTATTATTCTAATGTTGTTTCTAGTGTATTTCTCGTTTGGTGTATTTGATGTAATGCTTCAAAGGAACTACCTGTTTGCTACATTATATGAATCGGGTGCGTAAAACGTATAAATAATGTGTCAAATATATAATCATATAGTGACAAATCAACAAAAATGTTCTTCATTTTTGTTGATTTGTCACTATATGATTATATATTTGACACATTATTTATAAGTTTTGCGCACCTGATTCACATTTTCTACATAACATATATTTTCCAAGTTTGCAGCTTTTCTTATTGTTCATGCACACTTTTTTCACACAACATCACTGTTTGCTACATTAGCAAGGTGTGAAACCATACAGTGCTAATTTACATATTATAAAGTGCATTACCATGGGGGAGGAAGAGGTGTAGGTAGTGAGCTGTTTGTGTCAACAGGTGGAATAGTTTATGAGCCACAGACACCAGTGTAAAGAGAACATAATGTTTGCACTGTGTACTTTCGTAGTAGTATAGGTATCGTAGTAGTATAGGTATCATAAGGGCAAGCTGGTTACACACAACAATGCACAGGGTAGGTATTAACTCTTAATTCGTTTATGATGAACTTGACCCCAAATGTTTAGATATTATGACCTCATCTAGTTGCTTGGCATGTACTTAATATAATAATTTTTATTAACAGGTCATGTTATTCCTAGTTGCACCATAGCCAGGGGGCTTTGCAATGTTGCTCAGAACTGGAAAAAATTAAGGAGGCTGCTACAGCATTACAAACAAAAATGCACGACTTTGTTGACCTGTTAGCTAAATTTTAATATTATTTATGTATATATTTTTTTGGTTTTAATTGAGATATTTTTGTTTTCCCGATGATGTTTCTAAATGTGATGGCCTATTTTTTTGGCCAATACCTCATCATCTGCAAAAGGTGTCCCCAAGTTTTTAAATGTTTTATACAGGGCTTCTATGCATATGAAGCACTTTACAACACCCTAACCCTAACCCTGTGAATGTGTTTTATTAAAAAATGTTTACACTCAGCAATGTGTGTTAGAATATTTCTTTGACTTTCCGTGGGGGGGGGGCAGGTCTAAAGCTGGGTAAGGTGGCACAAAATGTATGATGGCTGTCCTGTTCACATATTTGAATGTTAATGAAAGCATTTTAGGTTGTGTGTATAATTATCAGCCGGCCAGAATGATTGTTCCTTCTGGACCAGTGGCCATCTAACAAGTGATATTCACTAGTACACTGAATGCACAATGATATCTGTGGACTGAGTGGCAATCAGTCTACACATATACAGGTTCTATTTAAAGGTCTAGCACACATGGATTCTATATGACATTGAGATGGGTACTAGCAATCAGTGTAGGGAGATCAGTGTAATATATAGTGTATTGCAGCTTCGTTTGTCCATTTCACTTTACATTACCTATATATAACACTTATATCTCTACACTGAGCAAGTTTCACATAACACTGACATCTCCTTACATTGGTGGGCAGTGAGAAGGATGTCATAAATTAACACAACATAACAGGTGGAGGTAAGTTGTTATTACACTAATGTATTAATAAAAACAAATAGTATGGGGACCTTCTAGCCAATGACCACCAATGTAAGGGGACATTGGGTGGACCTTGGGTGTGACCTACTTTACAATGTGAGAGGGCTTTTAGAAATAAACAGGGGTGCTGAAGGCCCTTGTATTTTGGCCACTGGTAAACAAAACACACATGGCCAAAATCGCATTTGAACAGCTGGGGAGAAACAACAGTAGATAAACACACTGATGAATGTATTAACCCTTCAAAAGTCACACATATATAACACATGATGAACAAAAAAAATGTTGATTTTGATATGTACCCAAATTATTAAAATACACACTACAGAATAATTGCAATATTTTTTTATTGCACAAAGAAGATTATATAGATCCAACTTATAATGTATCGGGCAGGAATTGCTGCCAAGAAACAGCCCCTCTCCCCACAAAATATTCCACATATTGTTGCCTAATATCACGGGCACTTCGGGATGGCAAGCCAGAACGGGCGACTTCCATTGATGTCATGGAATCCACTGGCACACGTTGTTCAGCCTCTCCACTCGGCCCTGGCATGGCAGGGTCACTCTCCACTGGCTGAAAACTCACATATGTCTCTGCATGCCTGCGCAAATAGTTATGCAAAATGCAGCAACACAGGACCACATAATCGATTTTGTAGAGTGCCAGATGAATGGAAATCAGGAAAATCCTAAACCGATTGGACATTATACCGAAGGCATTCTCCACCACTCTTCTAGCTCGGGATAACCGGTAGTTAAAGATCCTTTGCTCGGGGGTGAGGTTCCTCTGAGGGAAGAGCTTCATAAGATGCTCCCCAAGCGCAAACGCATCATCAGCCACAAAAACAAAACTCAGCCTCGCAATTGTTTGCTCCCTGGATGGCAAGTTGAGAGTGCCATTTTGAAGCCGCTGAGCAAACTCTGTCTGGTCAATCACTTCCCCATCCGAATTGCGGCCATTCTTCCCAATGTCCAAAAACATAAACTCATAATTAGCATTGACTATTGCTAGCATTACAATGCTAAAAAAAGCCTTTGTAATTGAAGAAATATGACCCTGAATTTGGTGGTGGAACAATGCGGACGTGCTTCCCATCAATAGCACCCCCACAATTGGGAAAATTGCACTGCTCCTGGAATTGACCAGCAATCTCCTGTCACTGCTCTGCGTTGGAGGGAAACTGCGGGGAAAAAATTTAAAAGACAATTAGTGCTTGAGCACATCACATTATTACACACACATTTGTCAGTAAAAGGCTTATGCAACTTTAAGATAAGAACAACATGAAGGAAATCTTTAGCATTTTGGGGTATGACATCTACATACATTTATTTTTCACCTCCTAATGTGATAATATTGTAATTAAGCAGCTACAGCTTTGGAATATGCTGACTTTGACATTTAGCATGGGTGGGTGGGTGGGTAAAACTGCTTTTAAACATCATTAAGGGCTTGTGCCCACTGAACGTTTTTACATCCTAAATTAAACATACACAATCATAGGTTGGAATGGATGGACTGATGGCTTTAATAAACCTCATAAACTATGTACAAAAACATTTCTAAAGGAATAATTGGTTCTGGGAAAGTCCCAAAATGACACAGATACAATATACTGTTAACAGACAATGCGTTTAGGGACACATAGGAGAGAATGCTGGGGTGGTTACTAGGTCATTTTACAAATGGTTATGAAAATCTAAAGCTTTACTACTATGTGCATGCAGCCAGAGGGTACTTACAAAATAATGACATCTGTAATTTGATGTAGATCCAAACTAATCTAAATTAGGATGAGATGACAAATACATGAAATGTAATATAAAAATAAGAAACATACCTTGATATAGTCCTTCTGCAAGACTTTGATGATAGCAGAGCAGGTCTCAGGGATGATGACTCCAAGAGCTTGGAGGGGGGGGAGATGCCTGTGGTGAACTTGAGATCCTGCAGGCTTCTCCCTGTTGCAAGATATCTCAAAGTTGCAATTAGCCTTTCCTCAGGAGTAATTGCAACCCGCATACATGTATCCTGCTTCAGAATATAGGGGGACACCAGGACAAGAAGACAGTGAAAAATGGGATCCGTCATCCTCAAATAATTCCTGAAGTCATCAGGATTATTTTCCTGGAGCTCCCTCAGCAAGGACATGTGGGAAAATTGATCACGGTTAAGCAACCAATTTTTGGTCCAGGAGGTCCGCTTCTTCTTCCTCTTGCAAATAACTCGGCTTAGAGCCATAACTCCTAGCCCAACTACAGCAAGAGTGGAATCCTCGGTCTCCATTATTACTTCTCGAACGATGTCTCGGAAACTAGCGAAATGTCTTTAACCAAACAAATGCTACCGAAATCACAGCGAGATGCCCAGAAGGGTCACGGCCAAAAACACACTTGCTCTTTTGTAGTGTCGGATGTAGTGACATCATTTTTTGTCGGTCGACAAAAGTCCAGTGCAGTCTAGAGCACATTCCAACCAACAAAACACAACTCTGGAAAAAAGACGGACGACCGGTCGGCTGAAATTCATTGCGTGTGTACTAGGCTTTAGTGGTTAAGGGAACATGGCCGAGAGAAAACCAAACTCCTCATCAACAACTGCTGTGCTGTCCAGTATTTGGGGATACTTATTTCAGATGATTGCAAAATGAGCAAACAGTGGGACCAGACAGTAGGGAAAGAAAATTGAATTCTAGGATGCATTACTAGAGGGATCACCAGCAGGAGGAAGGAGGTCCCGATTCCCCTAAATGGATCTTTAGTGAGACCTCATTTAGACTACTGTGTCCAATTCTGGAGACTCACAAAAAGAGTCCAGAGGTTCTTTCCCTGAAGAAGCGGGCATGGGCGGGACGTAACGCATAGGACGTGAATAGAGGCACACCGGAAGTAGCGTTAGCGTCTATATGAGTTCAGCACTAGTGGATTTTTATGCGTTTGTACTATTTAAAAAGTGATTTAATAGCTGCTTTACTTTAATAAACCTTTTTAAAACAATATTACACTATGGGAAGTCTTTTTCACATTCACATAATCGCAGATGTTCTGGAGAGAGGATACCCAGGATTACCATAGACGGGACCTTGTTTGAGACATCTGCTGGCTGCCAAGGACCAACAGAGGACCCCTAGAGGCGAGCAGAGATCAAAGCACCACCAGTCTTGAGATAACCACTACATGCTTAACTAAAGCTGTAATAAGGTGAGAGGCTAGAGAGCACAGAGGTGTTACAACGGTGAAGATATTACATCTCATGGATACACACACTCAATGGTGAAGGGATAGACCATTGAGAAAAAGGACTTTCAGAGCACTTTTGCACAGTTGGTCATTCAATTCCCACGTTATAATTTTTTAGCACCTTGATGATTTCATTTGTATTATGTATCTATATATGTACTAATTACTGACGATTTGATATGTGAATATAGGCTAACAGTATATATTTGTGGATTTTCACATTATTTGATCGGTTTCGATTTTCACAGGATTCATTCATTTTGTTCTTTTTGCTCAATACGCACAACATGCTCATTTTAGCAGCGCAGCACTATTCGCTTTGTTACAATTTACTCTTAATCTAAGACCTCTTTCTGCTCACTTCACCAAATCTGTATGAGTTTCATGTACTACTCAACACCAAACCTCTGTAGCCCCACTGAGTAAGGCCACCACCTGGTCTTCTGTTACTTTCTTAAAGTTTTACCAGATGGATGTCCAATTTTCTGCAGATTCAGCTTTTGGCCACAAGGTTCTTGCAGCACACTCTAAATGTGGGTTTTTGGGTCCCAACCATCCATTGATGCAGTGACAGCAGTCTTGGAGTGTCCTGGGTGGAGGTGGCTTTTAGGCGGCAGGCTAGCAAAAAGCGCCCCCGCCTTCCCCTGCATCATCTGTTTCCTCAGATCCTTAATCTGATTCGGCCACCACGGATGTGGCGTACCTGAGGGGTCTGCGACCAGGCATCCTGATTTCTAATATTGTTAGGGTGATTCCTCCACGCTGAAGCTGCGGCGGAGGCACTGGTCCCCTTTGACACTCACAAGCAGTCTAGAGTGGCGAAGGCTTCCCCTCCTATTTTGACAGATTTGTCGCAAAAAAGTGGGAACGTCCAACATGTCCCTTTTTGATCCCTAAGTGATTTACAATGAGGTACCCTTTTAAAGAGTCCCTCCATAAAAAGTGGACTGTTCCACCGGTGGTGGATCCCCCGGTTTTCAGGTTGAATAAGGCAATTGTGATTCCGGTGGAAGAGTCCCTGGCCTTGAAGGATCCGGCTGACAGGAAGGCGGAAGCTGTGGTCCCGCAATATGTTCACTGTTGCTGGCTCGGCACTTAGGTCGGTATTCACCATTGCCCTGATGTCACAAACTCTGACCGAGTGGGCTTAACTTTTACGCCGTGACCTGGAGGGTGAGCAGCTCCCCCCTGCCCTTGCTGAGCTGGCGGACCAGTTGGTCCAGGGGCTGCAATTTATCTGTGATTCCTCTTTGCATGCGGCTCCCCTGATTCTAAGGTGTGTTTTTGTGGCTCAAAATTGGTCTGCGGACCAGACCTCTAAAAAAAAAAAAAAAACCCTAATTGATCTCCTATTTCAAGGAGATCACCTGTTTGGAGCTACCCTGGATGACATCATTAAGAGTCTCACAGGGGGGAACAGTACTTATCTTCCACAGGATAGTAAGGGTAAGGAACCTCATTGTAGTCCCTCAGGGTCTGCTGACAAGGGTTCAAAGCCTTTCAAGGCCTATTCAGAGGGGATCCAAGCCGAACTTGGTCTGGCAAGCTGAGAGCGGGTTTCTCTAGACCCGCATGAAGGTGTGCCCTCACCCATGCCTGGGGTAGAGGGATGTTTTCACTGGTTCCCAGACCCGTGAACTTCCTTGGTGCAAAACAAGTGGGTCCACGAAGTAATACGGTCCGGCTACAAAATCGAGTTTCGTTCAGGCTCTTTTTGGGGCGGTGCAAGACCTGTTACTTCAGGAGGTGATTGTCCCGGTTCCAACCTTGGAACATTTTCAGGGGTTTCAATAGAACCTGTTCACGGTCCCAAGGAAAGAGGGCAAGGTGCATCCCATTCAGGACCTCAAGGTACTGAACTGCTTTGTGCAGGTACAGAAGTTCAGGATGGAGTCCATTCGCACTGTGGTGGCATCCCTGCATCAGGGGGATTTTCTTGCCTCTATCGACATCAAGGATACTTACAGATTCCAATATGTTTCTGTCACCAGTGCTTCCTCTGCTTTGCCGTGGGAGAGGAGCATTTTCAGCTTGTGGCGTTACCCTTTGGTCTCACCTCCGCTCCTCGGGTCTTCACAAAAGTATTGGCCCCAGTGCTGGCATTGTTAAATCAGCAGGGGATTGCAGTGCTGCGCTACCTGGACGACCTTCTCCTGCGAACGGAGTCCCCTACTGCTCTGGTGGACAACATGGAAATCACTATATGGACTCTGAGGGAGTTCGGCTGGCTTCTAAATTATCAGATGTCTGCTCTGGTTCCTTACACAAAGTTGGACTATCTGGGTCTGACTCTGGACTCTGCTCTAGCCGGAGTGTTCCTTCCTCTGAACAAACTCCAGAAATTGCATGTGGCAATTCATCTCCTGCTGTCCAGCCAGGTGGTCTTCCCTTCGGACTTGCATGTGGGTGCTGGGCCTGATGGTTTCTACCTTTGAGGTGGTCCTGTTTGCACAGTTCCATGCGAGGTCCCTGCAAAGGGAGATCTTGGCCAAATAGGACAAGTGTCTGAAGTCTCTGGACAATCCGAAACAAAAGGGTCCCTGATCTGGGGGCTTTGTTCTCCATTTTATCAACAAGGCAAGTACTTTCTCCCCTTGTATTGGACAGTGCTCACCACGGATGCCAGTCTGTCCGGGTGGGAAGGTGTCCTGGGCTGGAGCTCCATACAGGATGTCTGGATAATGAAAGAGTTCAAACTACCGATAAATGTCCTGGAACACTGGATGGGTCGTCTTCAGGGGTGTCCAATGCAAATTCAATCAAACAACTCCATGGCCATGGCTTATGTCAATCACCAGGGGGGCACAAGAAGTGTGTTGGCAGCTCTGGACGTAGCTAGCATGATACAGTGGGCAGAATGCTTTGTTCCGGCCCCTCTCTGCTGTACACATTCCCAGGGTGGAAAATTTGACAGGCGGATTATCTCAGTCGACAAGCATTGGACCAAGGGGAATGGTCCCTTCATCTAGAGGTGTTTCATCAGTTTTGTTTCCGGTGGGGCACCCTCCGAGGTGGATCTGTTGGCATCTCAGCTCAACAGAAAGGTGCATAGGTTTGTGGCAGGGTCACAGAATCCTCTGGCGGATGCCACGGCAAAGCAGAGGAAGCACTGGTGACATATAACATCGTACGTAGAAAGGGTACATTTCGTGGTGCGAGTCACTTGGGGTTCACCCTCGCTCTTTCTCAGTGGCTCGGGTCTTGATTGATCTTCCTTCAACGGGGGGTTGAGCAGAAATTGGCTTTGAGTACCAGCCAGGGCCAGGTGTCGGCCTTGGCAGTCTTCTTTCAACAAACCTTGGCCACGCACTCCCTGGTGCGGACCTTTATTCAGGGGGTTTGACATTTGACTCCTCCAGCCCGGTCTCCGCTACCGCCTTGGGATCTCAACTTGCTGCTTTTAGTCCTCCAGAAGTCTCCCTTTGAAAATATTCGGGAGATTCCCCTGCTTACGCTGTTCCAGAAGGTGGCCTTTTTGGTGGCAATTGGTGATGGGCCGAACACCTCCCTGAACATCTCGAACAGGGAAAAAGTTCTAGCGAACATGCAAGCTTTCTTAAAGTCTATGGGACACGAACATGAAAAATCAAAAGTCCTAATTTTAAAGGCTTTTATGCACGTATGTGTATGGAGACTCGGGTACTGCACTGGGGGACATGTATCAATGCAAAAATTATTTTTTAAAACCAATAGTTTTTACCGGAGTAGTGTTTTTATTAATGCTTACATTGGAAAAATTCCTTTAAATATAGTGCCTGGGGGGTCCCCTTAATGTGCCTGTAAAGTCTGTACGATGTATGTAGCCGGTTGCAGCAATACTGACATTTCTAAAGGAAAAAATGTCGTTTAAACTTGTTCGCGGCTGTAATGTATTGTCGGCTCCTGGCAATACAGATAAAAAAAAATCCATACCAGTCCAGGGGCTTTATCAGGTTAGACATTTCATCCGTCATAACGAATGGATCTCGAGGCAGCAGCTTTTCGTTGACCGAATGTTCTTTTTGGCAGAGGGTTCAGCTCGCCCACTTCCTGGGTTCCCTGCCGCCCGCGGCCTCGCACGTTAGGCGCCTTACGTCCTTTGAGACGTTATGTGAGGAACGATCCCCTATGCGACACACTATCTTGCAGCTATACCGCCTATTGACTACCCCTGAACCCACTTATCGACCACCGTATATTGAACATTGGGAACGCGACTTAGGACTGACCTTTTATGGACCGTCAGGTTGAGAGGCTTCTGTTTTTCCAGGTATCAAGAAGCCGGCTATAAGTTGTTGACCCGGTGGTATTATACCCCCTCCAGGCTACATAAAATGTTTCCTCTCACTTAGGACACTTGTTGGCGCTGTGGAGATGATATTGGCTCTCTTCTCCACGTTTTTTGGTCCTGTCTGAGCCTACTACCTTTTTGGTCAGCAGTGCTGTCTATTATCCGGAAGTTCACGGACCATGAGCTTACGTTAGACCCGGCTCTCTTTTTATTGCATCATCATCAGTTTCCGAGACCTTCCTACAAGAGGTCTATCCTACCGCTCCTGATTATGACGGCTAGAAGTTGTATTCCCTTGATGTGGAAACAGACCCAGCCCCCCACGATCGCAATGTGGCTGCGGAGGGTCGACCAGGTCAACAAGATGGAAGATCTTATGGCCACAGAGCGGGGCACTAGAGCCAAATTCCTTGAGCGCTGGTTTTACTGGCATGAATTCTCCTTTTCGGAGGAATACAGAAAAAACGTATTGCATGAGTCTTTATCGGGCCCCCATGGTCGACCTTCTCCATTCCCTTGCACCCACCTTCCTCCTCTCTCCCCCCTTGTACCCCCACCTACCCGTGTTCCCACTCTTTTGGTTTTCTTTGTCTTCTCTTTTTCACAAGCTTTCCTTCTACTACTACTCAAGAAAATGCAAAAATCCCTCTCCTCTTCCCGCTTTTGGGCTTGCAGTCGCTGGACACGTATGAGGGGCCGAGTCTAGTTGCGACCTGGGGTGCGCCCCCCCCCCCCCCGCATCCATATACCGGCCATGTGATAGATGCCGGCGGAGGTGGGCCCCGCCCTCCTGGGTTCGAAGCTTTGTCTTGCCTCTTTATGCCTGCCGGCTACTCTGTCAGGCTGGTCATTTGTATTATACAGGTCTACACTGTCTATGGTAGCATTTATTTAACTTGTTTTATTCAAATGTGAGACTTCCATGGCGTATCCTGTGTTCTTGGTATCCTCGCTGTATTTGTACTGTTAAGCCAGCAAATTTTTGCTTGTGATTTATCGGTTGTTGGTGATTGTATTGTATGCCTTTCTTACACAAATAAAGAATTTACAAAAAAAAAATCCATACCAGACCCTTATCCGAGCATGCAGCCTGGCAGGCCAAGATAAGGGGGAGTGAGCGAACGCCCCCCCCCCCTCCCATCCTGAACCATACCAGGCCACTTGCCCTCAACATGGGGAGGGTGCTATGGGGACAAAGGCAGCTGTAATGTATTGCCGACACCCAGCAATACAAATAAAAAAAACATGGAATGGCGTGGTGTCCCCCCCCCCTCCCCCAGTCCATACCAGGCCCTTCATAGGGTCCCGCCAAAATCCATACCAGACCCTTAGCCGAGCATGCAGTCTGGTAGGTCAGGAAAGGGGGGACGAGCGAGAGCCCCCTGCCCCTCTATACATATTTAAGGGGACAAGGGCCTCTTCCCGACAACCCTGAGCTGTGGTGGTGGGGGGCTTATTGGAATCTGGAAGTTCCCTTTAACAAGGGAGCCCCCAGATCCTGCCCCCCCATGTTAATGGGTATCGGGTACATCGTACCCCTACCCATTCACCAAAAAAGTGTACAAAAAACCCACACAAAAGACAGTTTTTGAAAAGTCCTTTATTCAAAAATAAAAAAAAAAATAGTGTCCCTCGATTTTAAATTCATCGTCATTCATGACACCGTCGCACCCGAAAAATAGAAAAAATTCAAACATGCTTGGCCTCTTCAGAGGCTACCTGCCGAATGACGCTCTTGAGCTTTCCGCCCCTTGCCTATAAAACAGCTGTCAAAGTTCAAGAGCGTCATTCGGCGGGACCCCTCAGAAGAGGCAGAAGCGACTTTGAATTTTTTCTATTTTTCGGGTGCGGCGAGCATCGTGATTGATGATGGATTTACATCGATGGACATTTTTATTTTTGAATAAAGGACTTGCCAAAAACTGTCTTTTGTGTTTATTTTTTTGTACACTTTTTTGCTGAATAGGTAGGAGTACGATGTACCCGATACCCATTCACATAGGGGGGTGCGGGATCTGGGGGATTCCAGATTCAGATAAGCCCCCCACCAGCAGACTCCCATAACCACAGCCCAGGTTTGTCGGGAAGAGGCCCTTGTACCCATCAACATGGGGACAAGGTGCTTTGAGGGGCACCCCAAAGCACCCCCCCATGTTGAGGACAAGCGGCCTGGTATGGTTCATGAGTGGGGACCGCTCGCCCCCCCCCCCCCCATCCTGGCCTGCCAGGCTGCATGCTCAGATAAGGGTCTGGTATGGATATTGGGGGAACCCTAAGCCGGTATTTTTTTTTTGGCGTGGAGTTCCTCTAAAATCTGTACCAGACCCGAAGAGCCTGGTATAGATTTTTTTTTTGGGAGGGGGGAGGACCTCTATGCTATTTTTGTTTTTTAAATTCTGTCATAAGGATCCCCTTAACCTCCTAAATACAGGGCACTTTCACCCCCTTTCTGCCATTGACCAATTTTCAGCTTTCAGCGCTCATTGGCATCTATGGAAAATATTGGTCAGCGTGGCATGGCACTGCTCGCGAACTATAAGTGACAGGGATACAAAACTTGGGGAGCACTGAGAGGGGACCCAGGACTACAACATATATATATATATACATTATAAAAGTGGCGTATAATCTGAGCCGTGTAAGCAGCAGCCTTATATAGTGTGGGGACGTGGACTAAGCCCCTGAGCTATAATTGGCTAAAGGCACCCTGCCTTTGGCCAATCATGGCTCTGACAGGACATTGTGGTGTGATTGGCCAAAGCATACAGGTCAGGTGCATGCTTTGGCCAATCACAATAACTTAATGCACTGGAATCATGCAGTGCATTATGGGGCGTTTATCGGCAGGCGAACTTGCCGCCAAGCACCCCGGGTGTTCGTGTGTGTTCGGCAAACACATGAACATCCAGCCCATACCTAGTGGCAGTCATCTCTGCATGCAGGTTGTCAAAAATGGCAGGGTTATGTCGCTCCCCTTAATTGGTGGCCCACAAAGATAAAGTGATTCTTCACCCCTGTTCGTCGTTCCTTCCAAAAGTTGTCTCTGATTTTCATTTGAATGAGGACATTGTGTTGCCTTCCCTGTGTCCGAGGCCAAAACATCCTAGGGAAGTGGCATGCCCTAGATGGGGTTTGGGCAATTCGGGCGTACCTGGCAGCTACAAAGTCCTTTAGGAAGTCTGATTCACTATTTTTGCTTACGGATCGGCCTAGAAAAGGACTGTCCACTTCTTCTGCGACCATTTCCAGATGGATCAGACACACGATGACTCAGCCAAGGGTCAGGTTTCTCCTTTCCCTGTCAAGTCGCACTATACTTGGGCGCTCAGTGCTTCCTTGGCCTTCAATCATCAGTGACCTTGTGTAAATAGTGTGGTGCGCTTCAGTCACCCATCCAACGTGAGTGCTCTTTATGTTTTAATAAATAGGGGATTTTAAAACAATACTTGCACTATGTTACACTTCTTTTCATACATGTGAGTCATCCCAGAGTGTTGTGAACCCGCTGAGAGCTCACAAGGTGAAGGAGAGGAGCCATCCTATACAGCCGCAAGGTCACACACCCCAAGGTGAGATACCCACCTGAAGGGGGGGTCACAAGAGTGGAGGTGATACACTGTATCCTAATCTGTGGAATATTGAGGCACTGGTGAATGGGAATTGTTTCTGCACAACACCTAACCACGATTATTTCTTCACCACGGACACTTTTATGTCAACACTTTGTTTATTTTTAAGGATTATTCTTTCTGTGTATTTTTTTTTCGCAAATGGTGACTATTTTGTTATACCACATGTTAAATTGTTTGGGGAACATCCCCGTGGATTAAGGACTCTTTATTTATACTCACTATTCACAAGTTGGATTATTATTTTGGATATTTGCACAGCATTTGAACCTCATCATTTTTTTGATTATGTTGTAATTGCACAGGTATCTTCATTCGTCATTTATTAATGTGGGTCACAAATTATTTAATTAACACATAGTGGAAATAGCATTTACATTACACCTGAGCATAATCACCCACTTAATTGGTATTTCCAACCACACATTTTCTACACCATATGTGAGTTTTAAAACTTTTTAATTCACACTTGTGCAGCACTTTTTCTTTAATACATTTTTATCAGTTACACACTCACCTTAAGGGGAGTGATTGGTGCTAGCGGCATAAATACAAATTAACCCATAGTAGCTTGCAGATTACAATATTATTTTTGCTCAGCAAAATTGAGCAAGAGACAAAACCAGTGATTCTCATTGCACCAAACTGGCCAAAATAAACCTGGCACACAGGCATACTCAGACTTCTAGGAGACAGCCCATGCCCTCCTCTAAATGGGCCAGACCTGCTGATTCAAGCTCCCCTGTTCCATCCTGCTAAGTCACTGGCTTTAATGGCATGAATGTTGAAACTCCAGTCTTGAGTCAGAGGGGTCTGTGATGTGGTCATTTCCACATTGCTAAAAGCAATGGAAATCAACGCTACATTTACAGTGGGGATTCAAAGTTTGGGCACCCCAGGTAAAAATTTGTATTAATGTGCATAAAGAAGCCAAGGAAAGATGGAAAAATCTCCAAAAGGCATAAAATTACAGATTAGACATTCTTATAATATGTCAACAAAAGTTAGATTTTATTTCCATTATTGACTCTTTCAAAGTTACAGAAAATAAAAAAATGGCATCTGCAAAAGTGTGGGCACCATGCAGAATTTATAGCATTCACTGCCCCCTTTGCAAGGCTGAGACCTGCCAGTGTCACGGATTGTTCTCAATCATTGTCTGGGAAGACCAGGTGATGTCAATCTCAAAGGTTTTAAATGCCCAGACTCATCTGACCTTGCCCCAACAATCAGCACCATGGGATCTTCTAAGCAGTTGTCTAGAAAACTGAAACTGAAAATAGTTGAGGCTCACAAAGCTGGAGAAGGCTATAAGAAGATAGCAAAGCGTTTTCAGATGTCAATATCCTCTGTTTGGAATGTAATTAAGAAATGGCAATCATCAGGAACAGTGGAAGTTAAAGCAAGATCTGGAAGACCAAGAAAAATATCAGATAGAACAGCTCGCAGGATTGTGAGAAAAACAATTCAAAACCCACGTTTGACTGCACGATCCCTCCAGAAAGATCTGGCAGAGACTGGAGTTGTGGTACACTATTCCACTATAAAGAGATACTTGAACAAATATGGTCTTCATGGAAGAGTCATCAGAAGAAAACCTCTTCTACGTCCTCACCACAAAAATCAGCGTTTTTACTCTGCAAATGAACATATAGACAAGCCTGATGCATTTTGGAAACAAGTTCTGTGGACCGATGAGGTTAAAATTGAACTTTTTGGCCGGAATGAGCAAAGGTACGTTTGGAGAAGAAGGGGCACAGAATTTAATGAAAAGAACCTCTGTCCAACTGTTAAGCATGGGGGTGGATCAATCATGCTTTGGGGTTGTATTGCAGCCAGTGGCACAGGGAACATCTCACGAGTAGAAGGAAAAATGGATTCAATAAAATTTCAGCAAATTTTGGATGGTAACTTGATGCCATCTGTGAAAAAGCTGAAGTTAAAGAGAGGATGGCTTCTACAAATGGATAATGATCCTAAACACACCTCGAAATCCATGGGGGATTACATCAAGAGGCGTAAACTGAAGGCTTTGCCATGGCCTTCACAATCTCCTGACCTCAACTTAATTGAAAATCTATGGATAGACCTTAAAAGAGCAGTGCGTGACAGACAGCCCAGAAATCTCAAAACTGGAAGACTTTTGTAAGGAAGAATGGGCAAAGATACCTCAAACAAGAATTGAAAGACTCTTGGCTGGCTACAAAAATTGTTTACAAGCTGTGATACTTGCCAAAGGGGTCAGTACAAGATATTAACTCTGCAGGGTGCCCAAACTTTTGCAGATGCCATTTTTTTGTTTTCTGTTATTTTGAAAGTGTAAATGATGGAAATAAAATCTAACTTTTGTTGACATATTATAATAATGTTTAATCTGTAATTTGATGCCTTTTGGAGATTTTTCTATCTTTCCTTGGCTTCTTTATGCACATTAATACAAATTTCTCTAGCGCTCATCGACAGACGTAGTCCTCGGTGATACACCACCTTCGGGTTATGTTACCTCCGCAGGAGCAGGACTAGACAGGAAATTAAAAAGCTCTGGCCACACCCTAGGGGCAGTCCCAGAGGGTATATCCTCTCTCTCTCTGCCTCAGCAAATCAGTTATTTTCTGTCTAGTTAGGAGTAAGGACCTAGATACCTTGCTGGGATCTTAGGTCCTGGCAAGAAATTTTTTTCTAAAAGGATTTTTGGACAGCTTTTTTTCTCCAGTGTTCCTGTGAGATCTTCAAGCAAGAAAGCTGAACTGGGCGACGGGCTGGATGTTGAGATCCGGTGGTCACCCCAGTTCAGCCTACGAGCGCGTGCAGGCCATAGCTCCGCGCTGAGTCGGCCGCGACAAAGTCCCATTAAAGGACTGAACCCGCGAGTTAAACGTCTCGCTGAAACGCCAAAGACCATGAGTCACGGCGTCTGTATCGGTCGACAGCCCTCCCGCCCCGGTGGAGAGGGGTACTGTCAGGAGTTGGTGCCCGCCTGGTTCCGGTATGGTGAGTAGTATGTTCCCCCTGTTTTCCCTGACGGGTTTTTGTGGTGAACGCGGGCCCCTCTCTGTATGGTAAGAAAGAGTTTCTTTCTATCCTATAACATGTCACAAATCCTCCTACTTTGAGTGTGATTTTATGTGTGCAAAAGCCAGGAGGCTTGGTTTGGGAGCTAACAATCTATTGTATACATGTTTTAAAGATGTAATCTGTGGCATTCTGGGAATCTTATGGGTTAAGTATAAGCTACCTACCAGTCAGAAGCCATGGACATGTAGACTGCCTTCCAAGTCAGATCTCCAGCTAATAGCAGGCCTCCCGAACGGCCATGCGGTCCGCCAGGGCCGGTACCGCCAAACACGCCATATCCCCATGCAGAGAGAGTGTTGTGTGCCTGCAGCACACCGCTAGTCAGCACAGGCCGCCGCCATTTTTTTTGCTGGATCGCACGAGCCGCCATTTTGGCGTAGCCTCGTGTCTCCAGCATGGGGGCGGCCATGTTTTAGGTGATTCTACACCTCGTGGAGCTTGGGGGAGGCGCCGGAAGGCGTACAGAGGGGCGGAGCCGCCTCCTTTCTTCCTGGGCAGCCAGCCAAAAGACTTCCTGTTTGTCTAAGACAGCGCTGTAAGCTGTTGCAGTTCAACTCTGAACATCAAGTGGTGAGCCTGGGGGTCTATCTCTCTCTCTCTCGATCGATAGGGATCCCTAGCAGGTAACACTAAGGGGTTTTTTGTGGCGCTGAGGGTCAAAAAAAAAAAAAAAAAAAGTTTTTTCTTTACTTTGAATTATATCATCCAGGAAGTAACTGGAGTTATTATGGACCCTGCCACACAGATTCCCCCACCTGTTTCCCTCGAGGGGGCCTCGGGACCCGCCGGTGTACAGAGTATAGAGTCATTTACAGCAATTTTGGAGTCTATGGTGGCTCGGGTGGAGGCGGCCTGTCAGGGACGGGGGTCAAGGAAGCGACCCCCGCCTACCCCTATACTATCTGACACCTCTGACTCTGATTCAGAGATGGTCACTGCAGTTGCAGGTTCCTCTGCAAGGGTTGCTATCCCAGGTAAAGCCCCCTCAGACAGTGAGGAGGACGCTTCTTCTCCTGCTATAATTCAGGAAGAAGCATTGGTGGACGCACTAGTTGTGGCAGTGCAAGAAACCTTAAAACTTGAGGCTTTACCGGCAGAGGCAACTGAAACAGAGAGGCCTTTTGGGACTAATAAGCCCATCAAGACGGCGAAGGCTTTTCCTGTACCTAAATGTTTTGGAAATCAGATTAAAGGAGAATGGGAACATTCTAAACGTACCTTTACTATTTCCAAGCGTATTGCTAGACGCTATCCGTTTGAGGAATCCATCATTAAGAAATGGACAGTACCACCAGTCGTGGATCCGCCTATTTCCAGGCTGAATAAAGCCACGGTTATTCCAGTGGAGGACACTTCGTCCTTTAAGGATCCGGTGGATCGAAAGATAGAAGCGGAGTCCCGCACTATCTTTTCTCTGATAGGGTCAGCATTTAGACCAGTAATTGTTATTGGTCTAGTTTCCCAGACACTTACAGAATGGGCGAAGATGGTACGCCAAGATCTTAGGGGAAAAGATATTCCCCAGGAGACATCTGATTTGATAGAACAGATCATACAAGGGCTACGGTTTATCTGTGACGCAGCCTTGGACACTACTCCCCTATTAGGGCATGCATCTAAGTTAGCAGTGATCCTCAGACGTGTGCTGTGGTTAAAATGCTGGTCAGCTGACCTAGGTTCCAAAAAGACTTTGACCAATCTCCCTTTCCAGGGGAATCGTCTATTTGGAGCCAACCTAGATGAAATCATTAAGGATGCCACCGGGGGCAAGAGTACTTTTTTGCCACAGGCTGCAAAAGCTAAGGAACCTCGCAATAAGCGAGGACCTTTCTTTACCGCCCATAAAGGACGCCCGGCTGGTACTTCCGGGAAAGGCAAGACTCCTCCAGGAGGGTTCAAGAAGGGCTGGTCGGACAAGCAGAGGACCAACCCAGCCAAACCCGAAGTAAAGGAGTACACAGCCTGAAGGTGCGCCCCCACCCAATTTCAGGGTGGGGGGACGTTTTCACCGGTATTCAGGACATTAGATCGAGCATCAACCACTACTACCGGTGCGATTCTTCCCTTCCAACATTTAAGTACAGGAAGCGGTAGTTACCGTTCCCTGTATAGATCTTTTCCTTTACCTTTTCCTAAGATTAGTCCCGATACCTCACAGGAATCGGATCTGATTGACCAGATAGGCCAAGTAGCCTCTAGTCGGGTGACTTCGGTCCCTGAGGTTCAACCAGAAAAGATCACCTTGCCTGATAACTATCAGGTATCTGATAAATGTGTGTGAACAGAAAACGACCAGACTTTCTCGGATGGTCGGGGCCAGATACCTCTAGGGACGCCTGGTTCAGATCCAATCAGCGCCAGTGGTCCTAGAAATTCTAGGCTGGCCTCTTCAAGCCGGCCTGGCCGACTTGGACAGGTTAGTCGCAGACGTTCCGTGGGAACTTCGTCTCAGGGAGTGTCTGTAGTCTCAAGGACCTATTTACCTTCGTGCTTTACAGTCGCTGGTTTTAATGGCCTGGCCATTGAGACCCAAGTACTGAAGGACAGAGGTTTGTCTACTTCTGTCATTCCTACCCTTATTAAAGCAAGGAAAGCGACTTCCAGCAAAGTCTATTATCACACATGGAAGACTTATATTGCGTGGTGCGAATCTTTAGGATTTCCTCCACGTACCTATTCGGTGTCTCGAATATTGGCCTTTTTGCAACAAGGGGTTGAGCAGAAGCTAGCCTTGAGCACCATCAAGGGTCAAGTTTCAGCATTAGCAATCTTCTTTCAGAAACCTTTAGCTACCAAATCCTTGGTGCGGAATTTCATCCAGGGGGTGCGGCACCTGGCTCCTCCAGTCCGCGCGCCCTTACCGCCCTGGGATCTTAATTTGGTTTTGTCGGTTCTACAGAAACCTCCCTTTGAAAACATCAGGGAGATTCCCTTGCTTACTTTATCCCAGAAGGTGGTCTTCTTGGTGGCTATTACTTCTGCTCGCAGGGTGTCAGAACTGGCTGCATTATCATGCCAGTCCCCATACCTAGTGATTCATAGGGATAAGGTAGTACTTCATCCTAAGCCATCTTTTCTTCCTAAGGTGGTTTCAGATTTTCATCTGAATGAAGATATTGTACTACCTTCCTTGTGTCCTCAGCCCAAGCATCATCGGGAACATGCGTTGCATTCCTTGGATGTGGTTCGGGCAATCAGGGTATACCTGAAAGCTACGGAATCATTCCGTAAGACGGATTCACTTTTTGTGATCACGGATGGCCCCAGAAAGGGTTTGCCTGCATCTGCCGCGACCATTGCCAAATGGATTAGACAAACGGTGGTACAGGCTTATTCTATTAAGGGTCAGAGTCCTCCGTTCCCTGTTAGGGCGCACTCCACTCGAGCGCTCAGTACTTCCTGGGCCTTTCGCCATCAGGCGTCAGTGGTCCAGGTATGTAAGGCGGCCACTTGGTCGTCGGTACATACCTTTACTAAATTCTATAAAATTGATGTGACGGCATCGGCGGATGCCTCATTTGGCCGCAAGGTTTTGCAGGCCGCAATTTGAGGAGACCGGTGGTCTACCTCGAGGGTTTTTTTCTGTTTGAAAAATTTTTTTGTTGAGTCTCATCATTTAGGATGAGCATTGTAAACTTCTAGTTGGCACCAGTTGGGCTTTCTAGATTGGGATTTGATTTCCATTTTCCCACCCCTCAGCTGTGATACTGCTCTGGGACGTCCCGAAGGTGGTGTATCACCGAGGACTACGTCTGTCGATGAGCGCTAGAGAAAAATGGATTTTTGTAAAATCTTACCGTAAAATCCTTTTCTCTTAGCTCATCGACAGACGTAGTCCCCGCCCCTCTGTTTTGGAGTTGGGTTGGGTTAAATTCTCTAAGCACTGCTTTTTCACATAACTGATTTGCTGAGGCAGAGAGAGAGAGGATATACCCTCTGGGACTGCCCCTAGGGTGTGGCCAGAGCTTTTTAATTTCCTGTCTAGTCCTGCTCCTGCGGAGGTAACATAACCCGAAGGTGGTGTATCACCGAGGACTACGTCTGTCGATGAGCTAAGAGAAAAGGATTTTACGGTAAGATTTTACAAAAATCCATTTTTTTACCTGGGGTGCCCAAACTTTCGATCCCCACTGTATTATTGCACCTGTAAATAATTTTTTGTCACAGGCATTTCAAGCCCAGACATTTTCTGGCCTTCCTACAGTCAGGACTTGGCATTAAGTGCTCTTAAGGGACAGGTTTCAGCCTTTTCTATCCTTTTACAAAAACTTGTGTGCTCCTTGGGAACTCAATTGGGATCTCTCCGCCCTGCAGAAACCAACCTTTGAACCCATCAGGGAACTCCATTTGGATGATCTCTTCTTCAAGGTAGCTTTTGGTGGCTTCACATCACCTCAACAAAGGCATAATCTGCCTTTCTATTGCTATGCTCTTAAGCACTCAAAGGAGATTGCTCTTCACTGTTTGGATGTGGTCATAGCTATCAGTGTCAAATAAACAGCAGCTCTCAAAATGTGTCCCAAACAGCTCTCCGGTGACATAGGCACAAAAACAGTGAAAAACTGATCCACCACCAAGGGGAAGAAACACATTGTCTCTTACCAGATTCCAATGACTACTGGGTTGAGCAGCAGTCAAAGTGAGCTCATGTAAAATCACTTGGTCAGTGAATCCAGATTCCTTAGAAGTATGAAGACAGGCTCCAAAGCGTATAAATGAAGAAATGGAAAGCAATCATTACGCAGATATCTCGGTTTATTAAACATAGAAACAGCACACAGGGTACTCACACTCTCTCCATAAGAAATGGGCATAAAGACACAAGGTTAGATGATGATGTCGCCTATGACGAAATGCATCAGAGACCGTTTTTGACAATTCCTTTATTAAAAAATAAAAACCAGCTTCCCCGATGTAAATCCATTGTCAATCACGCCGCCCCCGAAAAAAAAAAAAAACACTCCCATGGTCAATGAAGCCTGCCTGCCTACTGCGGGCTCCACTGCTTAGCAGTTCTTATATAGGTAAGGGTGGGGCCTCCTGGGGACGTTGCCTGGTGGCACTGCCCCCCCCTTGTGGCATCACAGATGGTGCATGCTGGGTCAGCGACGTCACAAGGGGGCAGTGCCACCAGGTGACATCACAAGGTGGCCCCACCCTTCCCTATAAAAGAACTGCTAAGCAGTGGAGCCCGCAGTAGGCACTTAAATGGCAGAGTCCGCAGTAGACGGTCAGCTTTCATGGACAGCGGGACCTTTTTTTTTTTTGAGTGTGGCGGGCGCTGTGATTGATGATGGATTTAAATGGGGGGCACTGTTTTTTATCATTTAATAAAGGAATAGTCAAAAAATGTTTCTGTGTTTTTTATTAGGGATCAACCAATATTATTTTTTTTCAGGGCCGGTACTGATTCTCTGGCCACCCTTCAGGCCAATAGCTGATATTAGATGCCGATATTCTTTACATTTAAAGTTTTTATTTTTACACTGTCCTTTTAATTTTTTTTTTAATCACTTTTATTGCTGTCACAAGGAATGTAAACATCCCTTGTGACAGTAATAGGCAATGACCGGTACTCTTTATGGAGAGATCTGGGGTCTCTAAGACCCTTAACCCCTCTTCTGCACTTAAATGCATTCAAAACAAGAAGTTTGGCTGTTTTGAATGTTGCCATTTTTAAAAGTCTGGCGCCTTTAACCACTTAAGCCCCGGAAGATTTTACCCCCATTCCGACCAGGGGGTATTTTGCGATTCGGCACTGCGTGACTTTAACGGACAATTGCGCGGTCGTGCGACGCTGTACCTAAACGAATATGGCGTCCTTTTTTTCCCACAAACAGAGCTTTCTTTTGGTGGTATTTGATCACCTGTGCGATTTTTTGATCACGCGCTATAAACAAAAAAAGAGCGTCAATTTTGCAAAAATAGCAATATTTTTCACATTTTTTTATATGAAATTCCCCCAAAAAAAAATTTAAAAATCAAAATTTTTTTACTTTTTCGGCCAATTTGTTTTATGCTACCTATGTTTGGTAAAAAAAATCGCAAAAAGCGTATTTTGATTGGTTTGCGCAAAAGTTATCGCGTTTACTAACAAAGGGAAAGATTTCTGTCATTTTTGTTGTTTTTTTTTAACGTGTAATGGCGGCGATCTGCGATTTTTTTTGCGGTACTGCGACATTGGGGCGGACAGATCGGACCCTTGACTGACATTTTTGACACTTTTGGGGTTACCAGTGACATTTCTACAGTAATCAGTGCTATATATATGCACTGTTACTGTAAAAATACACTGGTAGTGAAGGGGTTAACTTTATTTGGGAGGGAGGGGCTGTGTGTATCCCTAGGGGCGTGCTTTCTACTGTGATTGGCTGGGGCTTGAGCTGTATGGACACTGATCAACGGATCTACATACTAGATCCGAGTGATCAGTATCCTAACAGCAAGGAGAATGACAGGTGGCTTGTTTACACAAGCTGCCTGACATTCTCCCTCTCCCCCGCCGATCGCCGAGTGACCGGCGGACATCGGGTCCGCCGGTCACACGCGCGGGGGGGTCCGTGACCACGCGGGAGCGGGAGCGCGCCTCCGGGGGCGCGCGCTCGCTCCCTAGACCCTCACAAGCTAGTGACGTAGCCCTACGTCACTTTGCCTGTGAGGGGCTGACTGCCGACGTAGATCGGCGTTAGGCAGTCGGCAAGTGGTTAAGGATGCAGTAATTAGTCATGACATCACTTTCGGGTTACTACATCGTAGATCCATTCAGAGCCGATTCCAGGTTTGCTCGGGTCTTCGGCAGCCAGCGGACGTGTCGGCTGGTTGCTCGGGCCTCCTGGTGGGACGGGAGACCCAGGCGGAGCAGGGGGTGGGTGACGTCCCCTCCCGCTGCATGTAATAACAGCCGAGTGGGCTTTCTTTTACCATCAACTGTTGGGTCTAAGGCATCACTCTGGTACAACCACTTGAAGCAATATCAGTCATATCGGCAAGCTTGTGACCGATACTTAAAAAAAAAAAAGAGCATATCGGCCCCACCGATAATCGGTTGATCCCTAGTTTTTATTACTTTTTTAGGGAATGGGTAGGGGTACTATCTTCCCCATACTCATTCACATGGGGGGGTGGAATCTAGGGGCCCCTTGTTAAAGGGGGCCTCCAGATTCTAATAAGCCCCCTGCCTGCATACCCCCACAACCACCGGTCATGGTTGTGGGGATGAGGCCCTTATCCCCATCAACATGGGGACAAGGTGCTTTGGGATGGGGGCAAAGCATGTTCGGGGGGGATGCACTCACTCGCCCCCCCATTTCCTGACCTGCCAGGCTGCATGCTCGGATAAGGGTCTGTTATGGATTTCGGGGGGGGGCCCCAATCCTGTTAATTTTTTTTCAATAGCCAGGTTTCAGCAATTAAAACCGTGAGTCAATTAGAACCTTGTTCTATGCATGCTTCAGATGCGCCACTTTACAGGCACACTTAGGAGACCCCTAGGCACCATATTTAAAGGAATTCTTTTTTTTTTTTTGCACTTTAACCTTTAACCACCTCCCACCCAGCCACTGCACATATACGGCCGGGTGGGAGCTTCCTCCTTCTGAGTGGACGTTCCTGAACGTCCTTCAGAAGGAGGGCGATCGCGCCGCTGCACGCGCAGCGGCGCGATCCCGATGTGTCTGTGTCCCTAGGACACAGAGCATCTCCGCTCGGCAGGAGGGCTCTCTGATTGGCCCTCCTGAACTCATGACGGCTGTGTCCAATCACAGCCGTCATGTGATGTCAACAAAGCCGTTCTAACGGTGATCGGCTTTGCTTCTCCTCTGACAGAGGCTGTCAGTGAGGAGGAGGAGAGCAGATCTCAGCTGCCAGCCAAGGATTAGTGAGTATACAGCATTTTTACTGCTTTTTACTCACTTATCTGGGTAACCAGTGAGTAAAAAAGCAGAAAAAGTGCTGTATACAAACTGATCCCTGGCTGCCAGCTGAGATCTGCTCTCTTGGAGCCTCATTGACAGCCTCTGTCAGAGGAGAAGTGGATCGGATTGCAGTCCCCAGGGTCCTGCAGTAAAAACACCTGTCCCACATCTGTCCCAATAAAATATTCTATCCCAGTAAACCTCTTTCACATCTGTCTGATCAACTGGTGCATACCTGGCACACATCATCTGACACATCTGTCCGTGATTCTCTGTCGCACATCTGTCCTTGATCTGGCGCACATCTGCCACATCTGTCTGCGATCATATGGTGCACATCTGGAACATCTGTCTGTGATCATCTGGTGCACATTTGGCCCACATCATCTGCCACATCTGGTGCACATCTGACCGTGATCATCCGGTGCACATCTACCACAGCTTTCATCCCAGTGATCAATCTGCCACTTCTGTTGTGATCATCCGGCGCACATCTGCCACATCTTTCATCCCAGTGATCAACATCTGGCACATCTGTCCATGATCATCTGACACATTTTTCCGTGATCATCTGTCACACATTATCTGGCGCACATCTGTCTGTAATCTGGTGCACATCTGTCATCCCAGTGATCAACATCTGTCACACATCTGTCCTAGGAATCATTTGCACACATCTGTCTACGTGGCTAAAAAATGATTCAGGGCCTTCAAAAATGTGATAGGTACTCAGGAAATGAAATGTGTAATTTATGCTCCTAGAAAGTCTGACGGTGCTCCCTGCATGTTGGACCTCTGTATGTGGCCGGGCTACGTAAATGTCTCCCACATGTGGTATCGCCATACTCAGGAGGAGTAGCAGAATGCATTTTGGGGTGTCATTTTTTCTATGTACATGCTATATGTTATAAATATCTTCTAAGTTGACAACTTTGTGTAAAAAAAAAAAATAAGTTTTCATTTTCTTTCAACATTTTCCATAAACTTGTGGAAAATAATGACATATTCAAAAGACTCATTATGTCCTGTAGAATATACGTTGGGGTGTTTTCTTTCCAAAATTGGGAAATTTTTTGGGTAATTCCATTGTCCTGGTGCTCCAGGGCCTTCAAAAATGTGATAGGTCGTTAGGAAATTATATGTGTAATGTATGCCTTTAGAACACCTGACGGTGCTCCTTGCAATTCGGGCACTCGCGATCGTCAGTTACACCGGAAGAAAGGCAGGGGCGGCTGATGTAAACAAAGCCGCCTGTCATCCTTCCCTGTGTAAGAATGGAGATCAGACGGTTCTACTATGTAGGACCGTTGATCTCTGTTCTTACACTAGTAGCCACAGCCAATCACAGAAACACGCCCCTAGGACACACTTAAACCCTCCCTCTCCAATACAGTTAACTCACTGCCAGTGTCATTTTTACAGTAACAGTGCATATGTATAGCACTGATTGCTGCAGTAATGTCACTGGTAACCTCAAAAATGTCAGTCAAGGGTCCGATCTCTCCGGCGCAATGTCGCAGTCCCGCGAAAAAAAACGCAGATCGCTGCCATTACTCGTTAAAAAAAAAATGACAAAAATCTTTCCCTTTGTTAGTAAACGCGATAACTTTTGCGCAAACCAATCAAAATACGCTTTTTGCGATTTTTTTTTTTTTTTTTTTTTTTTTTTTTTTTTTTTTTTTTACCAAACATATGTAGCATAAAACAAATTGGCCGAAAATGTTAAAAAATTTTGTTTTTACAGTTTTTTTTTGGGAATTTCATATAAAAAAATGTGAAAAATATTGTTATTTTTGCAAAATTGACGCTCTTTTTTTGTTTATGGCGCATTATCAAAAAATCGCACAGGTGATCAAATACCACCAAAAGAAAGCTCTGTTTGTGGGAAAAAAAGGACGTCAAATTTGTTTAGGTACAGCGTCGCACGACCGCGCAATTGTCCGTTAAAGTCACGCAGTGCCGAATCGCAAAATAGGCCCTGGTCAGGAAGGGGGTAAAATCTTCCGGGGCTTAAGTGGTTAAGGATGTTCCAAACAGTTGAATTGGCCACACCTAATGTTTTTGCTATCTCTCTGATGGGTTTGTTTTGTTTTTTCAGCCTAATGATGGCTTGCTTCATTGATAGTGACAGCTCTTTGGATCTCATATTGAGAGTTGACAGCAACATATTCCAAATGCAAATAGCACACTTGAAATGAACTCTGGACCTTTTTATCTGCTCCTTGTAAATGGGATAATGAGGGAATAACACACACCTGGCCATGGAACAGCTGAGCAGCCAATTGTCCCATTACTTTTGGTCCCTTAAAAAGTGGGAGGCACATATACAAACTGTTGTAATTCCTACACCTTTCACCTGATTTGGATGTAAATACCCTCAAATTAAAGCTGAAAGTCAGAAGTTAAAGCACATCTGGTTTGTTTAATTTCAAATCCATTGTGGTGGTGTATAGAGCCAAAAAGATTAGAATTGTGTCGATGACCCAATATTTATGGACCTGACTGTATTTGGTATTTCCTTGAACAAGTACTGTACATGAGGAAAATCACTGGGGATAAGATTACTTTCCTTCCCCCACAAAAAGAAGGCTTCTGCTTCTGAAACTAGGACAAGTTCCCTTTCCCCATCTCTCATACCTCAAGCTCCAAACCAAATCCTGGAGCACACTTCCAAAGAAAGACAAACCTCCAAACAAGCCAAGCCTGGGTCTAAGTCCTTTCCCCAATGAAGTGTGTCCCCACTTGACAAAATGGGGATACCTCTTTTGACCATCTGAACCCAAGAAATCTCAGATGTTTGCTTCTAGAGTGGTGTTTCCAGGGTTCTACAAGCTTGAGTTTTTTCCTATGACTCCACCCCCACTACCCCACCTTCATGCTCTGCTCTCAAGTCTATCATCAGAGAAGCTGTTAAAAAGGATAGATCTGCTATTTAACCGATTTTAGGGGGTTGTTGCCTTTTTTCTGGACTGGGATGATTTCCATGTTTTCTACTCAAACCTCTTCACTATACCCAAGGTAGATGGAAGCACTTGACCCATTGTGGATCTGAAAGCACTCAGCGTGTTTCTGCGAGTCCAAAAGTTCTACATGGGATAGACTAGGATAGTCATTGCCACCCTTCTACCAGGGGTCCTTCTGGCCTCTGTGGACATCAGAGATGCTTATTTACGCTGTATGCAATTTGCTGTTAAAGGACCAGTTCATGTAAACACAATGGGTGGTGCAAAGATTTAGATGAATCCTCAAGCTTTGTAATTCATCACTGGAAACAACTCATTTATTGGAGCACCTGGGCCTGATATTGGACGTGGTGCTGTCCAGGATCTTTCTCCACCATGACAAACTTCTGTCCCTCCATTCAAGTGCTCATACCCTTCGGTCCCAGAATCAGCCTTCAGTTTGTACCTGCATGAGGATCTTGGGACTGATGGTAGCCTCTTTTAAAGCAATACTGCCAAGGGTTATTCCAGACCATTGCAGCTCAACATTCTAGCTGCTTGGGAAAAACAAACTCAGTCTTTAGAACCTCTTCCTAGAGTGGTAGATTTTCAATTTAGTGCTGAAGTCGGGGAAACTCTTTCCCTAAAGATATGGAAAATTCACATGATGGATGTCAGCCTGTTAGTATAGTAAGAAGTCCAGGATGCCTTTTCAATGCAGGGAACTTAGTTGGAGGAGGATGCTCGACTTCCCATCAACATCCTGGAACAATGCCACAATGGTGCTTCTCAATTGCTGGATTTTATAGCATGGCCGTTGAAACGCAGGTATTAAGGGACAGGAGCCCTGTCATCCTTATGCTCCTAAAGTCTAGAATGTTCTCTCCCTGCAAAGTCTACCATTGCAGCTGAAAGACCCCCTTTGTTCTGTGCTAGTATAGAAAATTGCATCCTAGTAAGTACTCCGTGAGGCAAATCCTGTTCTTTCTTCGGTCTGGTCTGGACCAGCAATTGGCCCTAATTACCATTTAGGGGCAAATCTCAGTCCTGGATGTTCTGCTTCAGAGATTGTTGGCCCCTCACTACTTGCATAAGGCTTTTGTGGAGGGTGTTGCAAACATTGTTCCCCCTTAGGGATAGTCCTTTGTCTGATCTCACTTGCAAGGTTTTTTTTTCCCTTGCTTCATGCTTTTCACGGTCTTATCATGTGAAGAGTCTATCCCAGTGTTGCACAAGGATAAGGATGTTCTATGACCCAAACACTCCTTTCTCCCTAAGGTGATTTTCTCCTTCCAGCTTAACTAAGCCATTATCCTTCCCTCCTTATGTCCAGCTCAAAAACATCTCTTCTCTGTCTCAACATGGTATGTGCTGTGAGGATCTGCTTCTTGGCTACCATCTCTTTTCAAAAATCAGATTTCCTATTTGTCCTTCCTGAAGATTCCCTTAGGGAGTCCCTGCTTCTTGGTCCACTATTGCTAGGTGGATTAGACAAGTAATCGTTCGAGCTTATGTTAGGGTGCACTCTACCAGACCAGTATTTTGTGGGCTTTTCAGAATAACGCCTCGGTTTCTCAGATTTGCAAGGCTAACACCTGGTCTTCTATTAACACCTTTGTTACATTTTACCAAGTGGATGTTCAGGCTTCCTCTGATGCCAATTTTGGGTGTAGTGAGCTAAAAGCTGCTCTGAGTTTTGTCAAGCCCTTCTTTGACCTGTTGACTTGAACCTGTAAGCATTTGTTTGCTGCCCACCCCTTGTGACATTACCAACCCACCTTTCCACCTCATCCAATCAGAGAATGCTTTCCATTCACTGAGAAAATGCAAAGTGTTCTCTGAATGATGCCTGTGCTGAGTGAGCGATCCCCTGTGTTTACTATGCAGCAGGGCAGCCACTTGGCACAGAACTCAGAATGTAGGAAAATCACTGTAATAGTGGCTCTTACTACTGTCACTTGCATTTCCAATGTACCTGACCTACATTGTCTCTCCCTCTTGCCTTCAGTTAAACATTTGTTTCTCCCTTCATCTCTTAAAGTGGCCCAGAACTCAAAATGTGGAGATTTGCTATCGAATAGGGAACTTCCTGTAGTGTTATTTGTGCCTAAGCAGTACCTGAAAGTGCTTTATGGCTTCATATTTTTTTTACCTTTTGTCTTGAATTACTACTCTGAATTAGCTGTGGATTTCCTGCACCTTGGGATTCATAGCTCCAGGCCCAGACTGGCCATAGGGTACACCGGGCGTATGCCTAGAGGCCCGGAGCCGCATAGCCTTTTGGGTGCCAACCCCCTAGGCAGGTGGGCTGCTCCTTGGGCTGGCGCTACTCACCCGGCCTCTCTGCGGCCAGCTCAGTGGCATCCGGCCTCCTGATCAATTCAGGCTGTGAGAGCCAGGGGGCAGAAATCATGTGTCAGCTGACCGTAAAAAGGGAGGAGCTGGAGGAGATCCCTTTGGCCTTATGTTAGGAAAGGTGTCTCTGGAGCCACACACACACAAGGCCTGAACCATCGATAGTGAGTGCCAATATGCCAGACTGCACGTTTGCCAAAATGAGATGATTTTTGCACATTGTTGAGCTGTGATTAGATGGGATTGATTGGGAATGTCTCATTGCTGGACTGGGGTTGTCTCTTTGCTTGTCTGGGGGTGTCTCTTTGCTGGACTGGGTTGTCTCTTTAACGGACTGGGGCTGTTTCTTTGCTGGACTAAGCTGTCTCTTTGCTGGACTGGGGCTGTCTCCTTGCTACACTGGGGCTATCTCTTTGCTGGACTGGGGCTGTCTCTTTGCTGAACTAGGGATGTCTCTTTGAACTGGGATGTCTCTTTGCTGAACTGGGGATGTCTCTTTGCTGCATGAGGGTTGTCTACTGCACTGGGGCTGTCTCTTTGTTGGACTGGGACTGTCTCTTTGCTGGACTGGGATTGTCTTTGCTATATGGGGGTGTCTTTTTCCTGGATGGTGATGTCTCTTTGCTGCATGGGGTGTCTCTCGGGATGAATATCCTGTCCCCAACTGCCCCACAAATGCCAGCCCCTGCCTGCCCCTCCCCCAACCCAGGGACTGGGCAGCCCAATCTAAAATGCCCGGGCCTATTTTTTTGTCCCAGTCCAGGCCTGCATAGTTCTATAGTCTGATGAGAATTGGAGTGAGCTCTAGCAATGTCACTACTGCCCTGCTTGTTGTTCCCTTGCTGGGATCTCTCTGCTTTTGTGTCATTCATTGTCTGGATCCATGCTTCCTTCATCTCCGCTGCAGCTTCTTGAATAATTCCCCACCAGACATCAAGGGGGCAGCTCTGATATGAGAAAAATAATCTTTACTTCTCTGCTAAAGTGATCATGTCCATATAGAGATGTGGTGTGGAACATACCATGCTAAGCCAATAATGGGGAAAATGTCATCTGCAGGGAGCCTTCAGGCAATACGGCAGTTTAGATCTTTGCCCCCTACTTGCCTTTTTTTTTTTTTTTTTTTTTTGGTACAGCTTCCACAGTGCAGGTCTTTTATTTAAAAGCTTGGGCGTTGGGTCATAAGCCTAGACTGGAGGAAACATTACACCTTTTATTTTAAGCTGCATCATTTGTTTTCATTTCTCTTATTAATTCATTTTTTTAAGCTCTGCAGCAATGGATAAATAAAATTTCAAGTTAAATTGTTTGTGAGGTAGGCAAATTTCCCCCTGTGTTCTGGCACAAGATTAGAGCAGGATTTAGATGTTCTTAATTGTAGCTATTACTGCACTGGGCTAAGAGGCTGGTGTGAGGCAAAGGAGAGTGTTTTCTTCCTCGGGCAATATTAAAGAAGCCAATTAAAATCCGGAACACATACAATTAGCTCTGGTGGAGGCCGAACGGGGCCATATGAGCAGCAATGTAAATAATCTCAAAGTGACAAGAGGGCAGTATTAATTCAGTCAAGTGGCATTTTGTCCTTGGGTAACTGCCAGTAAGACTGGTTCATTCTAGCAGATCAATGTGCAGCATGAATTAACCAGTGTAAACCTAGTCTAATAGGAATTCTTACATCATACATCAGTAATCTTACAAATTCCCTTTCATGCATTGCCAGGGATATAGACAGTGTTTAGAAACGCATAAAAAGTGCTACCCATCATTCTATAAGTTAGTTTGAACACTAAAATCTCATCTAGGCTTTATTGTGTTATTGTGATTTTTCAATAAGCTAAAATCTGCAGCTTTATTAAAATAATAGCTAGTGATCCTGAAGTTACTGGAATGACTTGTTCCGGCACCTCTATTTTTTAAGAAATCAACACTCCGTTCTTGCTTCCCAAATGTTTGTAATGGGAGTTAGACTGTTTAATATTAAACATTTTTACATGCACATCTAATGTGCTTTTTATAATTTTGATCTATTTCTATATCTTTCCTGAATATTGCAAGGCACAGCAGAGTTTGGTGTACTTGTGGAACGTAGTCTGGTGCTTTTCCCCTTGTGATCAGTGAATGTTGGAATACAGCTGAGCAACATTTCATCTGAACGTGGGTGAATATGGTAGTGGTTTGTTGTTGAAGTATTTGTACAATGAGGGGGTACATCTGTTAGCTATCTTGCCTGTTAAAATCTCCCTGTAATAGTCTTAACACTGCATGAATAATACATTGTATACAATCCATTTTCTCTATCGTTCATTGACGGACGCAGCTTCATATCTTCTTAGCCATTGGGTTATGCTCCTCCCATCTGGAATAGGACACTAGGCAGGAAAAAGCTTTCACCACACCTATGGGGCTGTCGCTGCAGGCATAACCCCACACACTCTGCTACAGCCCTCAGTTTGTTTCTGCCTAGTTTAGGAGTAGGACCTAGTTCCCTGCTGGGACTTCGGTCTTAGCTGTTTTTTTGGGAACCTTTCTTTGTACTTTATTCTTTTTAAGCGTTCCGGCCTCAGAAATGTTTTTTTTTTTTATAAAAATACCCCCGGGACAGTCAGGGCTAGTACATTCCATAATGGATAGCCTCTGAACTGTCCCAGGCCACACTTACCTTTTAGAAGACATACTTACCTTGAAAATTTCTTCTCCAGCGCTGCCATCTCAGGTGTGGGCAGCTGAAGCCAGCGCATCCTCTTCTGTGTCCTCTTCATCCCAGAATGCCCTGCACCGGCCCCGCTCGTCACTTCCAGGGCAGGCGCATCATCCCTGCACAGCTTCTGGGCATGCCCAGAAGCTGTTTAGTAGGGAATGACGCGCCTGCACTGGAACTGACAAGCGGGGCCGGTGCAGTCGTATTGACTCCTGGGAGCGATGACGTTCAGCTCCCAGGAGTCATTGCAAGCAGGAAGTGATGGCACGGGCTGCGGCCGAAGAGGGAGGAAGTTGAGGGAAGGTAAGTATAATTTCTTCAAAAACAAGGTAAGTAAAGAAAAAAAAAATCAGGACTATCCAGGTGCATTCTACTAGAGCACTGATTGCCTCTTGAGCTTTTTGCCATCAGGCATCAGTGATGCAAGTTTGCAAGGCGTCAAATTGGGCGTCAGTGCACATGTTTACAAAATTCTACAAGGTAAATGTGTTGGCATCTTCGGATGCCTCTTTTGGCTGCAAGGTTTTGCAGGCTGCTGTGTAAAAGAAAATGTTTTTTTTCTCTTTGAGGGTGTATGTTTTTTTCTAGGTGAGCTCCAGTTGTTCCTAATTGAGCTCCTTGTTTACCTGGTTGGCTACGTTTAGCCTTTGGGGAATTACGTTCTTCTTTGTGTTGTTTTTCCCACCCCTCATGATAATACTGCTTTGGGACGTCCCAATGGCTAAGAAGATCTGAAGCTGCGTCTGTTAATGAATGATAGAGAAAACTGGATGTTTGACTTACCGTAAAATCCTTTTCTCTTAAGTTCATTGATGGACGCAGTCTCTGATTGATATCAGTAGGGTTATGCTGCCCCCTGCAGGAGTAGGACACTAGACAGAAAAAAAGTTCTGGCTACGCCTATGGGCAGTCCCAGGGGGTAGACCCTCTCTCTTTCTGTCTAGGATGTCAGTTTTGTATCAAAGCAGTGTCAGAGAAGTAATACCAACCCAACTCAAAATAAAGGGGTGGTACTGCGTCCAGTAATGAACTTAAGAGAAAAGGATTTTACGGTAAGTCAAAAATCCAGTTTTCTCTATCGTTCATTGACAAGCGCAGTCTCTGATGCATATCAGCAGGGACATCCCAAAGCAGTGCCATAAAATGAGGGGTAGGAACAGTAGAAAATTAAGTCCCCAAGGCTAAACATAGCCAACCAGGCAACATAGGACTCATCAAAACAAAAGATAAGGCCCACCTGAAAAAAACATAAAACACCCTCAAGGAAGGCTAAGAAGCCCCCTTAAAACAGCAGCCTGCAAAACTTTGCGGCCAAAAGAGGCATCTGCAGAGCACAGCCACCTTATAAAATTTTGTGAAGGTATGAACAGGCGATCAGGTAGCCGCCTTGCAAACCTGAACCACATCCAGAGTATGCAGTGCAAATTCCTTAGGATGTTTTGGCTTAGGCCCCAATAGGGTAACACGATGTCCTCATTTAAGTGAAAACTGGAAACCACCTTCGGAAGGAAGGACGGATCCGGACAAAGTACCACTTTATCTCGGTGAACCAACAGATAGGAAGAACGACAGGACAACGCCGCCAGTTCCGACACACTGCATGCAGAAGTAATAGCGACCAAGAAGGCCACCTGGACAACAACTGAATCGGGGGAAAAGGCATATATTCGAAGATACCGGTGCCAAGGCACCACCAGCGCATCCGAGATGTCTGCCAGAGGATCGCGCGTTCTTGCCACGAACCTTCCCACCTTGTTGTTTAGCCGGGACGTAGAGCTGCACGATTAATCGTTAAAAAATCGCTATCTCGATTCACCCCCCTAACTATCTTAAAACTGCATGTCCTCGATTCTTACTGAGCCGTTTTCTGCTCACTCACAGCTGTAAAAAAAAAAAAAAGTCTTCGGCAAATGTTTATCAACATTGTTAAAGCTGCTAGATAAGTATAAACAAAATGCTTTACAATGTATCTTTTCGTTCTTTTAGAGCAAAGGAATGAACTTCCGGCTGTAAGGTCCGGTTCACACTGATGCGATGCGGGAAGGCTGCGACCTCGCAGCCTGTTCCCGCATCACACACGCACCCCCGGCAGTTCACACTGCCATATGCGATACGCTGGGGGTGTCAATGTAATCTTAACGACACCCCCAGTTTGATCGCATATCGCAGTGCGATTGTGCAGTTCGCACAGGATCGGATCGCACAAGTGTGAACCGCTGTGCGATCCGATCCTGATGCGGCTGCAAAAACGCCTCCTGTGCGTGTTTGCTGCGGGTGCGATGCGAATTTAGCCATACAGTTTGTATGGCTAAACTCGCACCGCACAGCCGATCACATGTAATGTCGGAGCAGTGCGCTCCGACATTACATGCGAACCCCGCACACGCACAAGTGTGAACCGGGGCTAAGGGAGAGCAGTTTAACCTCTTAAAGTATTTTTTGCTAGAAAATTACTTAGAACCCCCAAACATTATATATATTTTAGCAGATACTCTAGAGAATAAAATGGCGGTCATTGCAATCTTTTATGTCACACGGTATTTGTGCAGAAGTCTTTCAAACGCAGTTTTTGGGGGAAAAAATACAAGTTAGCCCAATTGTTTTTTTATATAATGTAAAAGATGAGCCGAGAATCGTGATCTTTATTCTAAGCAAAAAAATCGTGATTCTCATTTTAGCCAGAATCGTGCAGCTCTACCGGGACGCAAACAAATCCACATCAGGGGATCCCCATTTCGCACACAGCATCTGAAACACCTCCAGGTGCAGGGACCATTCCCCCTGGTCCAGGGTCTGGCGGCTCAGATAATCGGCCTGCCAGTTCTCCACACCCGGAATGTGAACTGCCGAAATCTCCGGGACGTGAGTCTCGGCCCAAGACAGAATACTGGTCATTTTCTGGGCCGCCCGGGCACTCCTGGTGCCCCCTTAGTGATTGATGTAAGCCACCGCAGTGGCGTTGTCCGTCTGCACCCGTACAGGGCGGCACAGCCTGAACGCAATTCCAAGATGTTTATCGGTAGGGAGAATTCCTCCACCGACCAAGTGCCCTGGGCAGACAGGTTGCCCAGAACGCCACCCCAGCCCGACAGGCTGGCATCTGTGGTAATCACCGTCCACAGCAACGGTCGGAAGGATTTCCCCTCCGCTACGGCCAGGGACTGGAGCCACCACAGAAGATCCACTCTGGTTTGGCGACTCAGAGACACCCTCAGGTCCAAGGACTGAGGGAGCCTGTCCCATCTGGCCAGTATCTCCGCCTGGAGAGATTGCGTGTGAACGGCCGACACGAAGACCGTGAAGGCCGATACCATCAACCCCAGGGACCGCATACAGGTGATACTGAGTGATGAGAACTCGTTGTCCCTGAGGGACCCAACCTCGTCCTGCAGGGTCCGGAGCTTGTCCTCCGGTAGAAACACCTTTGCTTGGGCGGAGTCCAGGACCATCCCCAAATATGGGAGACGAACCGAAGGAGACAAAAGTTGACTTCTGAACGTTGATGGTCCATCTGAACTCCTGGAGCATCTGAACCGTAGTGGACTGATTGGCACTCGATCTTAACAGGAGATCATCCAGATATCCCAAGACCGCAATGTCCTGTCCCCGTAACGGGCCCAGAACAGGAGCCAGCACTTTGTTAAACACCCTTGGAGCCGAAGCGAGACCAAAAGGTAACGCCACAAACTGATAGTGTTCCTCCTTGATAGCGAATCGGAGGTACCTCTGATGACCTTCGAATATGGGGATGTGTAAATAGGCATCCTTTAGGTCGATGGAAGCCAGGAAATCTCCCGGGCTCAAGGAGGCCACCACCGAACGGAGGGATTCCATGCAGAATTTTTGAACGCGCACGAAGCGGTTCAGAGCTTTGAAGTCCAGAATCTGACGCACCTTGCCCTCCTTTCTGGGCACAGTGAACAGTGAACATCCTGGCCCTTGAAGGGTTTCCCCTTGTCCTGCGCCTTGAAGGCACGAAAGGACCCCTGATTTGGTTTAAAGGAAGGGCCCCGCTTACCGCGTAAGAACTTACTCCTAGGATTCTGGGGCAGCAGAGTGCTCTTGCCCCCAGTGACTCCTTTAACCAATTCATCCAGGGATTCCCCAAAAAGACGAGACCCCGCATAAGGGATGTCAGACACCGTCTTCCTGGAAGTCTGTCAGCCGACCCGCTTTTCAACCAAATCAAGCGGCGGTTAAGTACCGCGACACCCGACAGGTGAGCCGCCAATGGGGCCTCATCCAAGGCCGTATCACAAAGCTACATAACCCCATGATGAATCTGGTCCACCATCTCCAAGGTAGTAGGGGGGCAGAATCAGCCACGAGGGTGCGTCTGAGCACCTTGGTCCAATCTGCCACAGCTTGAGCCACCATGACTGAGGTCGAAAATAGGTTTCAGCATGGAACCCGCCACCATATAGGAATGGCGGGCAAGGGATTCCAGCCTCCTATCCGTAGGGTCCCTATCGGTGGGTACCAGAGTGGCCCTGTTCTATCTGGACACAGTGTGATCCACTTTAGGAGCCACAGACCAGCGCAAATCCGTAGGAGACGCAAAGGGGTAAGGGGCTTGAAACCATTTTGGTATCACAAAATTGCGCTTCAAATTGCGCCATTGTTAATTTGCAGTTTTGTGAAACTCAGCGGGGCAAGGAAACACCTGTGCCGCCTTATGGGATCTGCGGGTACCAAAAGAGGACCGCTTGCCCGGAGGATTGGGCTCATCCTCCAAATGTACTATATTCTTAATAGCAGTAATCAGCGCAGCTATAGCTGTGCATTCTTCGGCCGTCCCAGGGGGGGAATCATTCCCCTCCTCATCCTCCGCCTCCCCTTCAGACTGGGAAGAACGAGACCCTTCAAGGGGCACACTATCTACGGAAACCATATCAGAATCAGAAGAATGAGAAAGCCTAGGCCTTTTTCTAGTATCCCGTTCAGCCATCAAAAGATCCACTTTGGACGCTAAATTCGCAAGTACAGCAGGCAGAGCAGAAGATCCAGAGGAACCTGAATCATCCACCAAAGCTGGGGGAAATTTGCTGTCCTGGGACTCCATAAGAAAAAACTTTTTTTTTTTTTTTAAAGGTACTGGGCCTTTAAGCGCACAGCGATCCCACCGCAGTACACCGCTAGGGAGGACTATGCAAACCGACCCCGCAAGCAGGAATAAACTGATAGCCAGAAGAACACATTGCCACACACAAGATGGCGCCGTAATGTGCCAAAACACACTACATTCATTGCTGCAGAAGCGCCCACAGTGAAGCCAGCAGCTTTCCCACACCTAAAATGGCGGACCAGCGGTTTTTAACCCCGCAGCGGTCGCCGCACATGTCTGACCCCAAAACACACAATACAGTGGCACTCAGGAGAGGGACCCCCACAAACCCCCACATAGCGATCCAGACGCAGTACAGCCCCCGCAGGGACCGGGAGTAAGGGAGCCCCAAAACGCACAGACATGAGGGGATACCACGGACACATCAGACTGCCAGCAGGGCCGGTGCAAGGATTTCTGCCTATACAAGCGAAGCTCCATTTTGGCGCCCCCCCCCCCCCCCCCCTGCAAAAATGTTCCTTTCAATAATTTTTGATTAATGCGGCGCATTAGCAGGGATAGGCACGGACCAAGGCTGTGGCAGACATTTTCCAAAGTACAGACCTTAGTGAAGGACACCAAGGTACATTTGAAATTAAAACCATCAAAAAACATTCCGTCTACTCTCTGGCCTAGTTCTACAATTACAAATAAGTTTAAAATAAGATATATATAGACTGCTTGTGGTATACTGTTATAAACGGTTTAAAATATTTTCAAAATTCTTACCTTATATTTTTCTGTTGTATTGAGTCGCAGCAGCAGCATCAAAGTCCTTTGTAGACGTGGATGAAGTAGCAATACGCAAACATACGTCAACACGGCAGTCCCCAGGTCCCCCATAGATCCCCCTTCAGTGCAGGCCAGGGCAGGTCTCCCATAGATCCCCTTTAGTGCAGGCCAGGGCAGGTCCCCCATAGATCCCCCTTTAGTGCAGGCCAGGGCAGGTCCCCCCATAAATCCCCACTTTAGTGCAGGCAGGTCCCCCATAGATCCCCCTTTAGTCCAGGCCAGGGCAGGTCTCCTGTAGATCCCCCTTTAGAGCAGGCAGGTCCCCATAGATCCCGCTGTAATGCAGGTAGGTCCCCCATAGGTCCCCCTTTAGAGCAGGCCTGACTAGGGTGAGGGTCCCACATATTTATACATCCCCCTTTAGAGCAGGCAAGGGAGGCAGGTCCCCCATAGATCCCCCTTTAGAGCAGGCAAGGGCAAGGGTGCCCCATAATTATACATTACCCTTTAGAGCAGGCAAGGGCAAGCAGGTCCCCCATAGATCCCCTTTTAGAGCAAACAAGGGCAGGCAGGTCAACCATCCCCCATAGTTCCCCCTTTAGTGCAGGTAGGTCCCCCATAGATCCCCCTTTACAGCAGGCCAGGAGGAGGGTCCCTCATATTGATACATCCCATTTAGAGCAGGCAAGGGACTCCCTTGCCTGCTCTAAAGGGGGATGTATAAATATGGGGGACCCTCACCTCACCCTGGCCTGCTCTAAAGGGGAATCTGTGGGGAACCTGTGATGGCTGACCTGCCTGCCCTTGCCTGCTCTAAAGGGGATTTTAAATATGGGGGACCCTCACCCTGGCCTAGGCCTGCTCTAAAGAGGGATCTATGGGGACCCCCTAGATCCCCCTTTAGAGCAGGCCTAGGCCAAGGTGAGGGTCCCCCATATTTATAAATACCCCTTTAGAGCAGGCAATCCCCTAGATCCCCCATTAGAGCAGGCCTAGGCCAGGGTGAGGGTCCCCCATATTTATAAATACCCCTTTAGAGCAGGCAATGGCAGGCAGGTCAGCCATCCCAGGTTCCCCATAGATCCCCCTTACAGCAGGCCAGGGTGACAGTCCCCCTTAAAGCAGGCCAAGCAGGGTTCCCAGACCTCCAGTCCAGTGAGTCCACCACAGCCTACTGTTACCGTCCTCCTTTTCTTCTCAGTCCCTCCCCCAGCCAGCCCAGAGTCAGTCACAGAGAGATCACTGCGCAGCCGCGCACGCAGGTCTCTCTCCAGTCTCCACCACTACTCCAGTTTGCAGGCGGTGCCAAGAGCTAGATCCGAAAAGGAGGCGGGAGTGGACAACCCAAAGGAGGCCTGAGGCTCCGCCCCCTAGCGATCGCATCAAGGATTGACTGAGCCAAGATTATTTTCAGCAGACAGCCGCAGAGTGAGACTGAGACAACCGCAGAGTGAGTTGCGGGCCGGTGTTCCGTGAGAATTACCTACCCGTGAGAAAAACCTACCCCTCGTCACTTCCGGTGCACGGTAGTGTGTGTAACGCGACCGGTTACATTAAAACAACTCGGCTGCAATACGAGTCATCTCCGCTCCTGTCCCTGTCTCTTCCCTGATCTCGGCTAGTAAATATAAAAGCGGCGGCGGGTGTATGAAAAGATAAATCACGGAGCCTGGAGCCGCTTTTATATTTACTAGCCAAGATCAGGGAAGTGACCGGGACAGGAGCGGAGATGACTCATATTGTAGCACAGCTGTTTTAATGTATCCACCGCGTGGGTAGGTTTTTTTCACGGACACAGTCATCATTTCATACTAGTGCGCATGCGCACTAGTCAGCTCCTCAGCTCTTCCATTACGTATCCGGGGCTGTGAGCATGCGCACTGCGGCGCTGCTCAGCTGTTCCTGGCAGGAAGTGACGAGGGTAGGTTTTTCTCACGGGGTAGGTAATTCTCACATTACACCGGCGCGGTGGACACTGCAAGGACCGCTCAGACACCTTGCCGACCCCTGCCCAGAAGCCTAGGCTACAATGAAAGTGCGAAAGTGCGAAGAATTCATGCTGGGATTTGTAGTTCTGCCACGGACTACAATAAAGGAACAGGGCATGCTGGGACTTGCAGTCCTATCCCAGGATGCAATAGAGGAGCAGGTCATGCTGACAGTTGTAGCTCTATCACAGGCTGCAATGAACGTGCAGGCAATGCTGGGAGCTGTAGTTCTACCACAGGCTGCACTGTTTGTACAGCACATGCTGGGACTTCTAGTTCCCCCCCCCCCCAGTGTAAACACACCCAGGAGGTCTCCCTGTCCCATTTGCAGCACACAGGTGTACATGTCCCAGTCACAGATGATACGACCCACCCTCCAGCCCAGTGTCCCGGCCCCCTGCCACCCCCAGGACCCCTCAAGCCTGCTCTGTTTACCTGCTTTGCTTGTCAGACACTCTGCTTCACCACTGACGCCCAGTCACTCCCGCCTTAGCCAATCGCTGCCCGGTTACTTCAGACTGGCGGGCCGCTCGTCCAATGGCGAGGCGCGGTGGGCGGGAGCCTCCATTTAATACTTGGAAGCGTGTGTGGTGATGTCAGGGCGGGCTGTGTGTGATCCCGGAGTTCTACAATACACACCCGGGACCGGACACACCCGGGACAGGACACAGTAGCACACCGGAGCGGGGCGCCGGCAACTCCGGATAATAAAGTATTTAAAAAAAAAAAAAAAAGGTTAATTTTCCCGCCCCATCCCCGGCTGCGGACCTGCCCGCCCCAAGCGGCCGCTTGGTCCGCCTGGTGGTTGCGCCGGCCCTGACTGCCAGCCCCAGATAGAGGCCCCACACAGAATGTACTTACCGTACCCGATGGCGTGGGTGCCTCTCATCGACGGGAAGCCTCCCATCCTAGGTGATGGGGGTGCCGTCAGCCAAAAAACGCAGGACGCTAGCAGCGCACGGAACCGTGGGTGAGACGTCCAAGCGAGGTGGTTATCTCGCAGGCTTTTTTCCCTGAGGACAGGGATAGGTCATTTGCAAGACCAGGGAGTATGCATAGCCTGCTAAACGCTCGATGGCGGGCTGGGACTCCATAAGGCCCTCTGTCCTGGAACACCAGGACGACCAGTGCGACTCACAGATCCGCAACGCCGTTGTCATCCGAAGAATCGAATAACTAAATGCTGAGAAATAAACAGCTAGTAGTGTAAAGAAAACACACTTGAGAAAATAAAATCATAAAACAGAAGAAAGGCTGAGACATGTAGCCCCAGCACAGGGAGAGCCTATCTCACTCCTAACTAGGCAGAAGACAAACTGAGTTGGGATGGCTGATAGCAGGGGGGTATTGGACCAGTGGGACATACCCCATAGGTGTGCCTATGTAAATTACTTTGTTTTTCCCAAGTCTTATGCCTAGCTTGCGCCTATGGATAAGAGGTCAATACCCATTTGTGAAGACTGAGTGGGCGGCGACTGTCAGAGGACGTAAGAGAAAAGGATTTTACAGTAAGTCAAAAATCCAGTTATTTCAAAAGCATTAATGATTGCTTAGAAAACAGTTAACATTTAGTGGTTATAACCACACTTTAGGGGGTATGAGTAGGAGATAAACTGGCATATTTTAGTGAGTGCTAAATTTAAACAAAATGTGTTTTAAAATTGGGTATAACTGAAAAATAGTTGGCTCATTAACGATTTTCTGTGGCAAAGATCCTCTGGGGCACTGGTGCCTAACCTGTGGCCTTTGGACAGCAGCAGTAAGGAGTGGAACTCATGTTTTGTAAAAGGGCTGTAATGGCCATGATCCCTAGCAGCCTTCTGTAACATTTCCCCAGTCTCTGACTGTCTCTTGCCACACTCTTAAGTTGGTCATAAGAAAAAAGGAATCTAAGATTCCTGCATCTATGGTAGTGCAAATGGTCGAATTTCCTCTGCCAGGCTATTTTATTCCAACAGTGGCGCTCAAAGCAGCTGTTTGGCTGCAGATACTATTCGGCTGAAAATGGTAGGCCCAAGTCCTTCAACAAAAGTTGAGTAAATTACTTTTATCCAATTGACAGGACCACTCACTGTTAGAATTTCTAATAAATTCAGAGGAGTCAGCTGAAATTCAATCAGGGTATGACTACCTTTTGTCCCCAGTCTGTAACCATCTCCTGTAATATGTATGCAGTCTTCTGTAGCATTACATACTGTAAGCTAAATATTATGTGCAGCCCCTTGGTTATGTCAGGGGTCGCAGTTAGGGGCCCTTTATCCTTGATAAAAATTGACCAGTGCTCCGTTGAAGACAGCCAATGACGAAACACGTTAGGGCGTGGACGCGTGGTGACCATAGCAACTTTACGTCCCGGACGTCTGACGTCACACCAAACCCGGAAGTCGGAACCCGGAAGTCGTACGGCGCTACTAGCCGCAACTTCGGCTCCACAACGGGACGGCGGGAGTCGTACAGGTAGCCCGGTCTGGGACAACTGATTTAATATTTGGATGCTTTCTATTTTATCTCGTTTGTGAGTGCATTTTTGTTTGCCTTATTTAAATAAATACCTGCATGTTTATGGAGTTACGCTATGAGCGTTTTATTTTCATTTATACATGATATGGTATATATGGAGTGATCCAGCCTGCAGTCTTGCGGAGGTCCGGAGCTGTGTCAGAAAGAGTATCTTCTGAGTATAATATTGGTCCTGGCTTTATATCTCCTGTGGTGAGCCATCATCCTTGGGAAGTTCCTGGTCTGTGAGATAGAGGCTGTCTAAAAGACCCCAACCCCCCCCCCCCCTGCACGTAAAAGCATCCAAAACGTCAAGTTTGGCTGTTTTGAATGCTGTCATTTTTTTTAATCTGGCGCCAGACAGTACCCGGAAGTGATGTCACTCATGACATCACTTCCGGATTTTTGCATGGAGACCCGATCAGAGCCAAATACGTCTTTGATCGGGTCTTCGGCGGCCGTGCAGGCTGGTTGCCCCGGTCTCCCGGTGGGACTGGAGACCCGGGTGAGCCGCGGAAGGCGCATCGGTTGTCATTACAAGACAGCCGACCATCGGCTATGGATGCCAGTACCAGGGTGATGCCTCTAGCTGCAGGCATCACTCCGGTACATGCACTTTTCCAAAATATGGGCAATATCGGTAACCTCCAGGGCCGATTCCGATATATCGGGAAAAGTGCATATCAGCTTTGCCGATAATCGGACGATCCCTAGTACAGAAGTATGATCTATGCTTGGATGGATCATTCCATTCACTTCTAGTGAAAAGAAAGTTGGAGTTCAGCTTTAAAATTAACTTTTTTTTCTTTTGCAAATTGTGTAACAAATTGTAGTGTATACAATCCAAGCAGGCTGATCAAGCAAACTTGAATGGCTGCATTATTTTAAATTATAAGCAATCAATTATTTTCATGTGTTAAGGTATGAAAAGAGCTATGTTCAATGCAGCCCAAAGCAATGGTGGCTTTAATTGAATTTGGATCAATCCATGGTAAATGTGGATGCTAATGAGCCATTTAGTACAGTGTCAGCTGTTTTTATGTGCTTATGTAATTAGGTGTTCCTTCTCTTCCCACTGCTTGTGAGCGTTGCATATCTTTAGCCCAGACAGTTGACCTCATTTTGCCCCTTTTTATCATACTTTTTTTTTTCCTGCTTCTCACTTTTGTTTCAATGTCTGTAAGTAATAAGCGGTTTAACCTATGGTTCTTTAGTTCTAAAACAAATATAAATAAAGGTGACAAGTACCAGCCGACAATTAAGATATATAGATGACATGCACATGGACATTTGCAGGCATAAAATATGGCTAGTGAAAAAATGGCAGCGGTTTCTAACACCCAGAAAGCCACAGGTGGGGCACAAAGCCGGTCATAGAAGTGAATGGATGTATGCCCCAGTACGTGTGTAAACACCAATGTTTCTGTGTGGAATTTTCACATTTAGGAAAATACGTGGTATGCACAATGGTGGGTACACTGGCATTTACACAAACATACTGCCATTCACTTCTATGGCCTGCTGTATATCCTACCTGTGTCTCCTTGGGTGTAAGAAAACACTATGTTATTTATGCTAGGCATATTTTATGCCTCCAAAGGTTGATGTGCATGTGGCCATATACACAGGCTTTGGCAAAAAAAAAAAAAAACAATATTGCACTGACTGAGCAAATTTAAAAATGCTAGCTTTGCTGTATTAGTTTTAATAATTTTCTTTGTGAGTAAAACAACTAATGCTGGTCATAGACTATACGAAAAACGAACACTCAGCCTATGAGAGCAGACTATCGTGCCCTCATGTAATGACCAATAAATAGTTCAATGGACATAGATGAATTTGTTTTTTGTTAGTTTTTTTCACATCCACCTAGTGCAAACAGTTTGGATGAGAAACACATTAACCTTTCAATTTATCCTTCGCTCGTCAGAAAATTTCCAAACTTGTCCTTCGTTTTTTTGGCTCAAAAACATCACAACTCATTACCGATTTGTGCCCATTAACTGGCCGAAAAAGTGAACAAACTGTCCAAATTACCTAATTTTAGCCGATTTTTCATATAGGTTATGGCCACCATTAGTCTCCATGCACACTAGTATTTTTTTAAGCGCCAAGAAGCTATTAGCATTTTTTTCTGCTCCTAGAAGCTAAAAAGTATTATCCTGTGTGTCCATGCACACTACTTTAGACTATTAGCATTTTCTGAGCTTTAGCATCTGGTAGCAGAAAAAAAAATATTTTGTAGAGTTTCTTGGAGCATTTTTCCAGCAGAAAATAAAAGCAGACTGCTTCTAAATGCTCCTAACTGCTTCTAAATGCTACTAAGAGTTTTTTTTTCTTCATGTACTGCAAAAATGCTAATAAAACGTTAATGCTCCTAAAATGCTACTAGAAGCTGGCACAAAACTGCTCTTTATCAGCATTTTTTTCCCCAGCTTTTAAAAAATGAATTTTTTAATGAAAATAACTGCCATAAACTGGACACAATTTAAAATGTGTGTGATCCTGTTGGTGCTTTCCTGCCATCCTTTGATCTAAAAATCAAAGGAGCAGGGTGGAAAATAGTTTATCGATCAGTGACAGCACCCTATCAGTTTCTGCCAATGTTCAAGTATTCTGACAGCTGCAGGTGCCATAATAAAATAGCTGGAAGAAGTGATTCCTCCATCTATGCTGTGTAGCGTAGATACGGGAAGCAATAGCTTTCCCTCGTATGTGTATGACCAGCACTAAATGTCATTTTTAGGTGGACTTTTTTTTTTACCATTTCTATCTCCAGATCCCAAGTAGACATATACGTAAAATATTGCCTCCATATTTCTTTAAACAGTGTTGTACCTTTTTTTCCCCCAGAAAACAATAGTTTCTGGTGGCCTCTTTATAGGTACAATTTCTATATTACAAAGGAGAAAGCAGTGTTTGTGTGAGGAGTTTTGAGTCCAGCCACATAATCCCATAAAGATAGTAAAGCTGGGAGGACTGCTAATATAATACACTAATGCCAGTTAAACATCAAGAATCAACACATTAGGATAAAAATGTGAGTGCTACTCTTGCTTGCTTGTTTTAATACGCATCATTCATATCCTTGCTTTACCACCTGTGAGGCTACTGGGAACACCCCCTTCCCCATTGCACATAAACATGGGCAGGGTCCTGAAGCCCTCAGGATTCAGTGTTGTCATCCTTGGACAGGTTCATTGGCAGAATCTCCAGGTAAAAAAGGCTGAAAAAATAATTTAAATGACTGATAAGATGAAATATAGTACTTTTCGGTTTGTAGGTTTAGATATGCTTTAAAGCATTTGTTAACCTTAAAAAAAACAGACCATGTTCCCTTAAAGCATGTTATACAGCAGAGTGCTTGTCCTGTGTCATTTGACCCACCGTATCACCTAAAAAACCTGGCTGATCCTGCCAGTTTCTACCCTCCCCTCTGTAAACTGACCACGATTTATTATGGCAACTGAGGCATGACACCGTGGTCAGTTTACATGCCTCTGTCATCCGCAGCTCTGCACTGTCCTCTCCTCTCCCTCCCCGCTCGTGTCAGTGCCCGCCCACCCTTCCTCCTGCTCTCATATTTAATATAAAATCATCTGATCTCCTCTGTAATATAACAATAAGTATCCCTGTGTTTGTTATAGAAAAAATATGCCGCTTTTTACCTATATCCGAGCGGCTCCCGGCGATCGCGTGACCGCACGGCTCTCTCTCCCCTCTCTTCCCCTCCTCCCCGCTGGAGCTGTCAGCCGGGCAGAAGAGAGAGCCGAGGAGTCAGTTGACCAGGAGCCGCTCTGATATAGGTATCTGCATATTTAAGACTTATTGTTATATTACAGGGGGGATAGATTGATTTTATATCAGTGCCTTAACAACCACTTTAAGGTCTATGTTAACACTAGCATTAAATGTCTCGTATCTGCTCCGGAAAGCTTTGGTAAATCTACCATTGAAAGATTTTTTTTTTAGATATTCATTTGATCAGTGCAAAAAAAAAAAAGTGTTGCCAGAAATTTCTCAGGTGTCTAATTACTCTCTAACTATCTTGGGATTAAGGAATGATGCATAGGGTTTGATTTCAATAGTTCAGCAAAAGAAATCTGGGAGGGCTGACACTACTCGTCCACAAAAGTGCTGTGTGTGGTCAGCCCATAATAGGAATAGTTTGTGGCACTGCTAAACAGTGGTCTCTGGCCAAAGTTATAAGTAGGATAGAACCTGGAACTGAGGGAAAAAGATAACAGCCTATCAGAATTTCATCACCAGGTTTACTAAAAAGTATGTATTCCAAATATGATCCCATTAAAAATTCCAAAGGCATAACTTATGAGCAGATTACAAATGGCAGCAGTGTAAAAACAAAGAGAGGTCTGTAAGGTGAGGAATAGCTTGACAATAGATACACAACCATAGACAATTATACAGCTGTATGAATCTAAAATGTGTATATTTTAGTTGCCAAAACACTTCCCAAGTTTTTGTACACATGAAAATGAAAAAGTGAATTAGAGATTTAAGCACGCACATAAAATAACCAGGTCACTTTTTTGACATAAAGCAAGATTTGGGGAGGATCAATAAATATGAATAACATGGCACAGATCTCCACTTAGTATGACTACAGTATTGTTTCAAAGTGCACCAACCGATTTCTGCTTGTACTTTACTGAAAGTGCTTGGGTTCACAAAGCTGGGAAAAAAAAGGCAGACTTAGGAGGGATATTAATGCTGATGAATAAGAGTGGTGTTGCCCACAGCAACTATTTAATGACATAATCTGATCAATCTTGCCATTGGCTCCATAGACTACCCATGGTGATTTCTCTGATCTCAGGCCTCTAATTCTAGAAGTGGCTGTTCTGTTACTAGAGTAGGAAAGTTACATTGGGGTATTCAAAAAGTTTCCACACATTTTTATATTTATTGGAGTTAAAAAAGTGCGGAAATCTTTTTGAAGAACCCTCGTACTTTTGTCTTTAGTCTAGCAACACACATTCACTTTTTTGGTTCAAAGCAGCCTTCATGTGCACAGCACATGCAGCTGACAATAATTATACATCAATATGAAAAGCAGCAATACTACCTGCAGCCTTAGGCTCACACCTATGCGTTTTTTAATGCTTTCTGCAGAAACGCACTACAGTCCATGTAACATGGGTTCCTATGGTATACCTTCTTTGCTTTTTTCAGCCGCTGTGTTTTTGGAAAGGGTCAGGGACTTTTTAAAAAAACAAACAGTCCACTTTTGGTTCAATAAACTTCAATGGAGAAGATGCAGAAAAGCATGTAGTACGTTTTTGAAGCAATTTCATTTTTTTATTCCCCCCAACAACAAATTGGCCAAAAAAAGCATAAAAAATGCATGAAAAATGTGTGTGCAAAAAGCACTGTAGAAACGGATTAAAAGCAAACTGCGTAGGTGTGAACTAAGCCTTACCCTTTTTTTTTTTTTTTTTTTTTAAAGGAATATAAAGAACAGGCAATACTGCACGTCACATCACCAGTGTGCACATACCCTTGGTAGGTACATGCTTACCTCTGAAAACACAGAGACATGGCTTCTGTTTTTTTAGGTGATGCGTATGATGGTCCTTCATTCAATGAAAACATAATTGGGAAAAAATTTAGGACTATGAACCAGTGTATTACAGGTAAAAAGAGAAATGTCTGTTATCAACAGCAGCTAATTGTCTTTCATGTCTCTTGCTACTTTCCAATAGTTATAGGCTGATCCCACTAGGTTACTGCACATCACTGCTCTTTGTGTGGAACTGTTAATTAGCCAGAAAGTGCTTCAGTCACCAAGTGCTTGCCTTTGACAGAGATCTGCAAATTAAAAATGAATGTGTGTGTGTGTGCCAACAGTATCAGGTGTTTAAAATCTGATGCAATATTCCATAAATAACCTCTGCTGCATCTACAGCTCATATCTACAGTGTGTACAGAATGTGGGACAAGCTCATATTTGGCAATATGGTTTGTAGAAAACACAGGAAGGAAGCCCTTGAATGAGGGGGAAATGGGGACTCTGGGGTATTAACACCATTATACACACAGTGCGCAAAAGGAATACCCATTTGTTCGTGGAGATGCTTAGTAATAGGTTTTATCTTTGGATATTTGGAACAGTGGTGTATCTGCACACAATGGGTGAGATTTTCTAAATGCAAATACAGGTCGCTCTCAAAAAATTAGCATATTGTGATAAAGTTCATTATTTTCTGTAATGTACTGATAAACATTAGACTTTCATATATTTTAGATTCATTACACACAACTGAAGTAGTGCAAGCCTTTTATTGTTTTAATATTGATGATTTTGGCATACAGCTCATGAAAACCCAAAATTCCTATCTCAAAAAATTTGCATATTTCATCCGATCAATAAAAGAAAAGCGTTTTTAATACAAAAAAAAAAATCAACCTTCAAATATTATGTTCAGTTATGCACTCAATACTTGGTCGGGAATCCTTTTGCAGAAATGACTGCTTCAATGCGGCGTGGCATAGAGGCAATCAGCCTGTGGCACTGCTGAGGTGTTATGGAGGCCCAGGATGCTTCGATAACGGCCTTGAGCTCATCCAGAGTGTTGGGTCTTGCGTGTCTCAACTCTCTCTTCACAACATCCCACAGATTCTCTATGGGGTTCAGGTCAGGAGAGTTGGCAGGCCAATTAAGCACAGTAATACCATGGTCAGTAAACCATTTACCAGTGGTTTTGGCACTGTGAGCAGGTGCCAAGTCGTGCTGAAAAATGAAATCTTCATCTCCATAAAGCTTTTCAGCAGATGGAAGCATGAAGTGCTCCAAAATCTCCTGATAGCTAGCTGCATTGACCCTGCCCTTGATAAAACACAGTGGACCAACACCAGCAGCTGACATGGCACCCCAGACCATCACTGACTGTGGGTACTTGACACTGGACTTCAGGCATCTTGGCATTTCCCTCTCCCCAGTCTTGCTCAGGGTCCGGTCACCTCTTCTTGTTGTGCAGCGTTTTCTGCCACACTTTTTCCTTTCCACAGACTTCCCACTGAGGTGCCTTGATACAGCACTCTGGGAACAGCCTATTCGTTCAGAAATTTCTTTCTGTGTCTTACCCTTTTGCTTGAGGGTGTCAATGATGGCCTTCTGGACAGCAGTCAGGTCGGCAGTCTTACCCATGATTGCGGTTTTGAGTAATGAACCAGGCTGGGAGTTTTTAAAAGCCTCAGGAATCTTTTGCAGGTGTTTAGAGTTAATTAGTTGATTCAGATGATTAGGTTAATAGCTCATTTAGAGAACCTTTTCATGATATGCTATTTTTTTGAGATAGGAATTTTGGGCTTTCATGAGCTGTATGCCAAAATCATCAATATTAAAACAATAAAAGGCTTGCACTACTTCAGTTGTGTGTAATGAATCTAAAATATATGAAAGTCTAATGTTTATCAGTACATTACAGAAAATAATGAACTTTATCACAATATGCTAATTTTTTGAGAGGAACCTGTAGATTGCACAGTTGCCCTCTGGAAGAGCAATTGCTCCAGAGCTTAGTAAATGAGCAGAAGATCTCTGCTACCTTCCATCATCCAATCATGTGCAAGCAAAAATGCTATTTTTTTATTTTACTAATATTTGCCTTGCATGTAATTGGATATTCCGTGCAAAGTGAAGATTTACGTCATTTACTAAGCTCTGGAGCAACTGTACTTTGCAAAGTGCACAGTCTTTTTGCCTTTAGTAAATCAATCTCTATGTGTTTAAAGTCAACCAGCTGCCTACACACTGGGACTGATTTATGAAAAGTGCAGCAAAAAAAAAAAAAAAAGCCCATAGCAACCATATTCTAAGTTTAATTCTTCCAGTGCATATTATAAGATAAGTAGGAAAAAGATGCTGTTTTCTACAGGCATATATAGAATTTGTTCCAGTTCTCATAAGTCCGTCCCACAGCATAAGATATTTATAAAATTGGTGCAGAGTAATCAGGCACTTAACCAGTTGAGGTCTAGCTGCAAGTCATTTATATACTGTATAAATTTCCCAATTTTATATTTGATTTTTTAACTTCTGCACCTCCAAGGGCTCATTTACACTGACAAGGCCATTTATAGAGCATTTTTAAAAGCATGCAATGTTTTTAAATGGTATCGTTCACACTATGCATTTATAGAGGTGTGTTCGGTTTAGCTGTGTTTAGAGAAAATGGAATGCCGTGCATCTTGCGGCTGATTTTAGATACTGTGAATGCATCTAAGTGCATGTAAAAGCAAGTGCATTTAAAAGTAGAAGATCTTGATCTGGGCATCATTTTTTTTTTTTAACTCCACAGAAAACATTCTGCCTTTAAAAAAAACCCAAACAAACATTGGAAGCCAGTGATTTGTAGCCACATTGGTAATCAAAGAAGTTTCCATATAACTTTGTAACAGACTTTTTTTTTTCCTACACCAAACAGTTGTATATTTAAAAGTGGTGGAAATTGGTATATCCTGAGCACCACAGGGGGAGTACAAAGGCAGCTAAGCACATGCTAATTAGAAATAGTCCTTTTTAGCACTTGGTTAGGCAAATTTGTACAGATGTTGGAAGCCAGTGTTACTATACTAACCTCTAGGAATATGTGACACCACCTAAAGTAAAACTGGTACCTGGTGAACCAACAGTGAACAGTGAGTGCAGCATTTCCTGTGTCTCGGAGTGCCTTACCGTAAGTAGTGGATACTAATGAGTTAATCGGCTGTATTACCGAGCAAACTTGGAATGATACATTGGATAAAACATTTCCAATAAATGAACTATTCTGCTCCAAAAATATAAAAGAAAATAGCAGAATATGCAAAATGCAATTGGGGAATGCACATAGTATCTCATATCTTTTATTTACAAAACTATTCTGGCTATATCTGTGGAAGAACTGTAGGCTTGAAATTGCCAGCCTCTGTGTTACCAGTGTCTGATGGTATTAACCTATGGCTTCCAATCAACTTTCAGATTCCAGTCCAGGTTTGAATCTGGCCAGCTTTTGGCAGCTAAGGACTCACAGACATTACATAATAACTGGCAGAGAGCTAAACCAAAAAATATATTTTCAAAAAAGTGAAAAGTTTACCAACATCAAAAAGTTTAGCAAAATGATGAATTCGGCAATGCTTGTCTGTCCTAACAATGGCAATGCTTGTTCTGGCCTGGGTGTATAAGGTTATGCCCCGTACACACATACCGATTGTCGGCCGTAAATATTCGACCGACGACCGATCGGCCGATTGTAGGCTTGTTAGTATGATGCTTCCGACAGCCGACAGCGCATTTTTGGCCGAACAGAATCTGTCGTGCAAGCATTAAAATTTTTGTTGGCCAACACCAGAACGGCCGATTTTTCGCCAGTCAGTACAGATTTCGGCCGACAGACAGCAGATTTGCAAGACTGGGCATGCTCAGAAAAGAAAAAAGACAAGGAAAGTTAACCATCACATGACATCACTTCTGCAGTCGGCTGTTGTTGGCCGACAAAATTCGTGTGCAGTCTTTTGCAGTTTTCAACAGACACGACAGCCCGGGGACAAAAGACGGCCGATCGTTCGGCCGACGATCGGTACGTGTGTACGAGGCTTAAGGGATGTAGAATGACGGGCTGAAAGCCCTTTGCTTGAGGATCATTGCTATACAGCAACACATTTTTTTTTTTTTCACACGTATTAACTTTAAAGTAGAACTCTAGGCAAACCTTTTTTTTTCCCATTTTGGATAAAGTAAGGGAGGGTTATAAATCTTTTTTTTATTTTTTTGCCATATTTGTCCTATTGGGGGGGGGGAGTTCTTTACTTCCTGTCCGATAACCAAAACAGGAAGTGAGAGGCAATCCCTCCAAAAGGTGAGGGAGTCCTGGGATATCAAAACTAGTGCCCCCATTAAAAGATTACCTCTCTATTACTGTTCTGGCGTCAACTCAAAATTTGAGGATTTTCTTTGACTTTCAGTGATAACAGTAAACTGAACAAATAAAGAGGGTGAATCTCCCTAGTGGGGGCACAGACAGCAATAAAAATCTGACAGGTGTCAGATAATCCCTGCTTTATCCAACCCTAAAAAGATAACGTTTTTTGCCTTTAGTTATATTTTAACTTGTCAGGCAACTTTTTACACACATCCCGGGGGAAAAAAAACCTAAAAAAATCTTTGGCCACTTTATGGTGAGCACTGATAACCCATCAGAAATACAGCAGTTTCAGCTTTGAAGTACTAAGCATTAAATCTTCCAACCACAGCCTGACCAGATAACCCTTTTTTTTCCTTTCAGAGAAAAAGGTTTCACAACCCCGCCATAAAGATCAGATTCAGATCATATTCCTGTTCCAGCTAAATTAACGTGCGTGCCAAACAAAAACATTTTTTTAGATCTAGATAATAGTACGAAAGGATTACTACTCTCAGGGACTTCATTAGAAAGATTTCCTCTTACATCCTGTCCAGTGCTAACATTTTCAAGAGGACAATTCTGTAACGGAAATGCAAAATCACGGGTTCTAGTCTTTCTCACTCTACTAAAAAAAAAAAAGTGTGAAATTTCTTTCTATGTTTCTATTGGAGAGTTCCCATCATTTATCTGGTAAAAAGCAGTCAGCAGGACATTTAGGAGAAATCCCTTAAGTCCCCGGTTAGCAGTATCAAGACCCAAGAGATGTTCTAGTCTTTCCCCACGCTATTCAAAACCAAGAGAACGTTTTGGCTTGATCTACACTTTAAATTAGCTTAATAAAATGGGATTTTTGACTTACCGTAAAATTAATTTCTCTGATGTTCATTGACAGACACAGCTTCTGGTATTCTTAACCATTGGGTTATACTGCCCCCTACTGGAGTAGGACACTAGGCAGAAAAAAATTCTGGCTACACCCATGGGCAGTCCCGGGGGGTATACTCCCTCTCTCTGCTATAGCCACTCATTTTTTTTTTACAGCAGTGTCAGACAAATTACAACTCCACAGAGGGGTGGGTGCTGTGTCCACCAATGAACATCACAGAAATGGATTTTTCGGTAAGTCAAAAATCCCATGTTCTCTTTCGTTCATTGACGGACACAGTTTCTGGTTTTCTTAACCATTAGGACGTCCCAAAGCAGTGTTAAACATGAGGGGTGGGAAACAACAAAAAATTCCCAAGGCTAAACATTAGCCAACCAGGCAACAGAGGCTCAAACAACTGGAGCCCATCTGAAAAAAACAATACACCCTTAAAGAGGATCAGGTCCTCTTAAACAGCAACCTGCAACACCTTGTGGCCAAAAGAAGCATTAGCATATGCCAACATATCTACTTTAAAAGACTTTGTAAAAAAGTGCACCGACGACCAGGTGGCCGCCTTGCAAACCTGCGTCACTGACGCATAATGACGGAAGGGCCAGGAGGCACTAAGTGCCCTAGTAGAGTGCACCTTGACAGGGAAAGGAGGAACCTGACCCCTGATGGAATAGGCCTGAACCACCGTCTCTCTGATCCATTTAGAAATGGTCGCAAAGGAAGCGGACAACCTTTTACGAGGTCTAGCCGAGAGTCTGACTTCCTGAAAGACTCCGTAGCTGCCAGGTACACCCTAATTGCCCGGACCACATCCAAGGCTTGCAAGACAATTTACTTCAGGTGTTTAAGCCTGGGACACAGGGAAGGCAACACAATGTCTTAATTCAAATGAAAATCAGAGACCAACTTAGGAAGGAATGACGGACAGGGGCGAAGCACCACCATATCCCTGTGAATCACCAGATAAGGTGAATGACAGGAGAACGTCGCCAGGTCTGACACCCTGCTTGCAGAGGTGATAACCACCAAAAAGCCACCTTCTGAGACAGCTTAAGCAGGGGAAACTTCCAAAGATTCTCAAAGGGAGACTGCCGGAGAACTGAAAGTACCAAATTGAGGTCCGAAGGCAGCAAAGTAGACCACACTGGAGGGACACAGTGCCAAACACCCTGAAGAGAGGTATGCACCAGAGCTGTAGCCAAGGGGCGTTGGAAGAAGGCCGCCAAGGCTGACACCTGGCCCTTTATAGTACTCAAGATCCACTTCTGTTAAACCCCCCGTTGAAGGAAGGTCAATTTCTGAGCAACCAAAAAAGAGCCAGGATGAACCCCAAGGGATTCACACCACGCAATGTACATCTTCCACGTCCAATGTTAGATCTTACAAGAAGTAGATTTCCTAGCTTTTAACAGTGTAGGAATCACTGATTCAGACAATCCCCTATCCTTCAGCACCTGGCTTTCAATAGCCAAGCCGTCAAAACCAGCGACTGTAAAGCAGGCTGGAAGATTGGCCCTTGGGACAGCAGGGGAAGTCTCCAAGAAAACATCGACAACCAGCCGCACAAGGTTGGCCTACCCGGTGAGGCCAGTCCGGGGCCACTAAAACGACCGGAATCCCTTCTGCCTAGATCCTGTAGAAGTCTTGGCAGAAGCTTGAGAGGAGGGAAGGGGTAAATCGGATGATACTAACCCCACAGGGCCACCAGCGCAACTGTGGCTTCTGCCAAAGGATCCCGTTACTGAGCCATGAACCTATGTACCTTTCTGTTGAGCCGAGATCCACCTAGGGGGTGCCCCACTGGAGATTCAACTGATGAAACACTTCTGGATGAAGAGACCATTCCCCCTGGTCTAACGCCTGCCAACTGAGGTATTCCGTCTGCCAATGTTCCAGTCCGGGAAAGTAAACAGCAGAGAGGGCTGGAATGAAACGTTCTGCCCCACCTGAGAATGCCAGCTCTCTCCAGAGCTGCCAGGACACTTCTTGTGTCCCCTTGGGGATTGACATAAGCCACGGCAATGGCATTGTCAGATTGAATGTGCACTGGACAGCCTTGTAGACGATCCATCCAATGTTCCAGGCACAGCCTGTTGGCTTGTAACTCAGGACCTTGATTGGTAGTCTGGATTCTTCCAGGGTCCAGACGCCCTGAGCAGAACTTATGCCAAGGAGCCTCCCCACCCGGACAGGCTGGCATCCGTGGTGACCACTTTCCAATACAAGGGTAGGAAGGATTTTGTCCTGTTGTAGCACCGGAGAACGATGCCACCAAATCAGGAACTCTCTCGTACCCCGACTAAGCTGGATTGGGTTGTCCAGAGACTGCGTATTCTTGTCCCATGTGATGAGAATCTCCTGTTGCAGGGACCTTGTATGGAACTGCGCAAACTGAACCACTTCAAAAGGTCCCCCCCTATATACAAGTCCGGAAGAACGACTGGTCAGCAGGAGATTAACCTGCATTGTCTGAAGTTTGTCCGGAGGAAGACATGCTCTGGCTAAGGCCGGGTCCAGAATCAGCCCCAGATAGTCTAGGTTCTTAGAAGGGTCTTAGAAGGGACCAAGGCTGACTTCCAAAGATTAAGAATCCAGCCAAACTCCTTCAGAGTTTATATGGTGATCTCCAGGTTTTCCGCCAGCGCAGCAGAAGACTCTGCTCACAGAGATCGTATAAATAGCCTAGGGCAGCGATCCCCCGCTGGCGTAACAATGCCAGTATCGAGGTCAACATTTTAGTGAAGACCCAACAAGCGTAGGCGAGACCAAATGGTAACGCCCCAAACTGATAATGTTCCTCTACCACTGCAAAGCAGGGGAAGCATTGGTGACCGACGCATATTGGAATGTGAAGGAAGGCATCTTTGATGTCTATGGAGGCAAGAAAATGCAAGAACCTTTACGGAGGGCAGGCACGAAATTCTATCCTGTATATGGATCGTATGAATTTGTGGACCCACTGGTCTTGTACCAGGGAGGTCCACGGGTCCGGGAACCAGTGAAGACGTCCCCCCACCCCAGATACAGGTGGGGCACACCTTCATGGTGAATGAGCCTTGTCTGCGGGTCTGGAGAAGCCCATCCTCGACTTACCAGACCAAGTTCGCTTGGATCCATCAGAGAAGGCCCTGAAAGGCTTCAATCCCTTGTCAGTCGATCCTGAGGAACGAACAAACTTCTTATATGCCGAAAAGGAGGGCCAACGTCTGCGACGAGGGTCTTTCCCCAAAGTAGCCTGTGAAAGAAAGGTCCCCCCCGTGAGACTCCTAATAATGTCATCCAGGGTAGCTCTAATAATGTCATCCAGGGTAGCTCCAAACAGGCAATCTCCTTGAAAAGAAAGAACAGCCAGGGCTTTTTTAGACTTGGTCTGCAGTGACCACTGAAATTTAGAGGGGCTGGGGGGAACCCAGGGGTCCCACCATTCCAGGGAGGGACCCACATTGACACCAAAACCCTCCAGGGGAAAAGGTTGGGACAGCTACTTACCATACCATGAAAACAGGGTGGGCAGCGCTCCGGACAGACCAACCCTCCATAGGAATGGGGGGGCTGTCGTCCAGGAGGAACGCTGCCACTCAGGTGGAGGCCAGGTTGTATGCGCCCTCGGGAGACATTTAACTCGCAGGCCAGCCCCCGTCAAGTGGGGCTGTCGCGCTAGCGTGGACCTGAGGCCTGCGCGTGCTCGCTGGCCAGACTGGGGGGCCCTCTGGATTTTTAATAAAATATCCAGCCCATCACCAAGTCCAGCAGTTGACTGCAGATTCTCACAGGAACAAAATAACAAAGATAGGAAAAAATTCCATTTAAAAAGGAAAAAATTGTCAGGACCGAAGATCCCAGCAAGGAGCTAGGTTCCATACACCTGACTAGGCAGTAGTGGCTATAGCAGAGAGAGACGGAGTATACTCCCTGGGACTGCCCATGGGTGTAGCCAGAATTATTTTTGTGCCTAGTGTCCTACTCCTGTAGGGGGCAATACACCCAATGGTTTAAGAATACCAGAAACTGTGTCCGTCAATGAATATAAGAGAAAAGTACAAATATATTATCCACATGTACATTGCCAATAATCATTGCTACCTTAGGAAACACAGAAATACAAATAAGGACATCTATAAAGACTGGAAATCAAACATGTTCTGCACTCTTATATTTTTGACTCATTGAATAATTTAGTATTTAACTACTTTGTGTATGTCTGGGCAAAAAAAAAAAAAAAAACATACTCAGTATTTTTCTGAAAAGCATGCAGAAATCCCTGTGTGCTTTGTCTCTGGTAAACCTGTTAGAAATCCAGTGGGCTCCTAGCTACCTTTAAAGTGGTTCTAAAGACTCAAGGTTTTTTCTATGCACGAAGGTAAAAAAAAAAAAAAAAAAAAACCTTTGTGCAGCTACCCCTTCAGTCTCCCTTAATAATTACCTGAGCCCCAGCAATGTGCACAAGAGCCTTAGCTCTCTGAGGACTCTTCCCAGACTGGGGACTCTCCCTCCTCATCAGCTCCCGCTGCTGTCAATCACAGTCAGTGATTGAGGGGGATAAGCCATGGCTCTGTGTGTAAATGGACACACAGAGCAGCGGCTCAGGAGCGAGCCGGCTTGGGTGCTCCACTGCAATCTGCTTGCTCTGGGGGCACTTGGTAGGAAGGACAAGCCAGGAGCACTGGCAGTAGACTTGAGAAAAGGAGGATCTGGGATGCTCTGTGCAAAACCGCTGCACAGAGCAGGTAAGTATAACATGTTTGTTATTTTAAAAAAAAAAATTACCTAATATGACTTTAATGCGCTGCCTCTGCTGCACTGAATCCCAAGCAGTGTGGTGTCAACGTTGCTGAAGTTCTCCTCTGCTGGACTACAGAACAGCCCTCCTCTTATCTTCATAGCACATGTAGGAGGAATTCCTAGTGCAGCAGGAGAGAACTTATGCACGCTCATAGGACTGCTAGGGATTGCAGTGGCACTTATCAGCCCACTGGCATACTGGCTAGATCAGCAGGTATAGTTGCAGCAAGAGAACAGAACATGAGGAAATGTGCATATATTTCAGATATGTACCTATTGTATGTTTTTTTTTTTTTTTTTTTTTTACCTTGCCTAGACATACACTTTAAAAAAGTGGGTAATTGTAGTAAAGTGCCAGCAATGCCCACAGTTCGGTTTGCATTATTCCTGTGGTAGTCTCATGGCAAAGTGGAACATAAAGCCAGTAAACATAATGGGCTTGTTTATAAAAAGTAACGCATGGAAATTTGGGGTGTTGCCTATAGCAGCCAATTAGATTCCAGCTATCAGGGTTCCATTACTAGATGGAAAATAAAAAGCAGACGTCACATTAGCTTCTATGAGTGGCATCACTAGAGTCCTTTGTTCTACGTTGATATAGTTCTCAGGCTACTATGACACTGTGCTGTTTTAAACGCAGCAGGAAATGGCTAGTGGTTTTTCTCTGCCATGAGCCCCTCAAATCTTAGAAGGATATTTTCTGTGGCTAAATCTCTGTAATGCAAGGAATAAAAACATGAATGTAAAAGTTATGGTATATTATCTAATGTACAGCATCAGTTGTGAATAATGTGTAGTTATTACAGTACCCTTTCATAATGTTACGGGCTATTTCTTTTTTTTTTTTTTTTTTTTTTTTTTCTACATTTTAATATCCTGTAGTAGCCGTCCTGCTTTGTGTTCCTGATGTTGCTGTGTAAATAACAGCATTTGATGTCTTTGAGTTGACGGAAATGTCTTAGTATCAGCGTTGATTCTGGAACATGTGTCCCCGATGCACAGAAATTGTCCCATTTTGCATAAGAAAAGTGTCTCTGCTCAGTCTAAGGGCTCCTGCTTTATTCGAATAACAGAAGGTGCACGTGATGTCCTTTTCAGTTCTCGTCTCAGTACATATTCACTAAACTGAGAAGAGTCAACGCCTCCACCGCAGGAGCCCACAATCTCAAATCCTCGCTGCTGCAACCTTTCCAGCACCTGCAATTGGAAAGAAAGAAAAATAAATACTATTGTTTTATACCAAAAAAACTACCAACACAAAGATGGCAACAATTTTGTAATTTTTATTGTAAGATAAAATAGGAACTCTACAAAGGTTCAATGTATGGTTTTAAAGTAGAGCTCTATGTTTACAATGACTTTAAAGCGGAAGATCACCTAAAAAGGGAAGTTCCTGGGAGTAAGTACCTATTTCTGAGAGGTACCCGCTTCCACTGCGACTCATGAATGTGCAGTGGGGATTTGGCAGTGAAGCCACAGGAAGTCACACCTGGCTTCCCACAATCTAGATGGCGGCTCCGGGGAACTAAAAACTGGCGAAGTACTGGCATGGGTAATGACAGTGCTGAATCTCTGGGCTAGTAAGTTTATCAGAAGTCAGCAGCTACAGTATTTGTCCCGGGGAGGGAGGGGGGTGGGGGAGAAGATCCCCGCTAGCTGTCAAGAGAGGGGAATTGGGGGGAGGGGCTGGTCTGTTCGTAGCATGTTATGAAAGGTGAACTTTAATGCTTGGCTATCAAACAACCCATATACATCTGAATGAGTATCCTGGCTGGGATGGCAATATCTATGTGATCACCAAATGATTCCCATTCCTGTTCATAACACCAATAATTGGACATTTATAAAGAGCCTGCATAAATACACATATGCTGAGTATGTAGGGAAAATGGGATTTTTGACTTACCGTAAAATCCATTTCTCTGATGTTCATTGACGGACACAGCTCCTGATCTTCTTAACCATTGGGTTATACTGCCCCCTACAGGAATAGGGCACTAGGCATAAAAAAAGTCTGGCTACGCCTATGGGCAGTCCCAGGGGGTATATACCCTCTCTCTGCTATAGGTACTCCATTTTGTTACAAGCAGTGTTAGAAGAATTACAATTCCACAGAGGGGTGGGTGCTGTGTCCGTCAATGAACATAGGAGAAATGGATTTTACGGTAAGTCAAAAATCCCATTTTCTCTTTTGTACATTAACGGACACAGCTCCTGATCTTCTTAACCATCAGGACGTTCCAAAGCAGTGTTAAACATGGGGGGTGGGAACAGCAAAAAATTCCCAAGGTTAAACAGTAGCTCAACCAAAACAACTGGAGCCCAGGTGAAAAAAACAATACACCCTTAAAGAGGATCAGGTCCTTTAAACAGCAGCCTGCAAATCCTTGCGGCCTAAAGAAGCATCTGCAGATGCCAACACATCCACTTTATAGAACTTTGTGAAAGACCAGGTGGCCGCCTTGCAAACCTGCATCACTGACGCCTGATGACGGAAGTTCCAGGAGGCACTGAGTAGAGTGTGCTTTGACGAGGAACCTGACCCCTGATTCACCGTCTGTCTGAAATGGTTGCAGAGGAAGCGGACAACCCTTTCCGAGGCTCATCCGTAAGCACAAATAGTGAGTCTGACTTCCTAAAAGACTCCGTAGCTGCCAGGTACACCATAGGTACACCCTAATTGCCCGAACCACATCCAAGGCATGCAAAGCAATTTCCTTAGGATGTGTTGGCCTGGGACATAGGGAAGGCAACATAATGTCTTCATTCAAATGGAAATCAGAGACAACCTTTGGGAGGAACGACGGGCATGGGCTATGAACCACCTTATCTCTGTGAATCCAACACCCTGCTCGCAGAGGCGATAGCCACCAAAAAGACACCTTCTGAGACAGCCTAAGCAAGGGAATCTCCCGAAGATTCTCAAAAGGGAGACTTCTGGAGGACTGAAAGCACCAAATTGAGGTCCCAAGGCAGCAACGGAGACTGTACTGGAGGAACCAAATGTCAAACACCCTGAAGAAAGGTACGCACCAGGGAGTGTGTGGCCAAGGGTCGTTGGAAGAAGACCACCAAAGCCAACACCTGGCCCTTGATATTACTCAAGGCTGATTTCTGTTCAACCCTCCGTCAAGATCTGAGCCACTGAGAAGGAGCGAGGATGAACCCCAAGAAACTCACACCACGCGATGTGTGTCTTCCGCTTATGATTGTAGATCTTCCTAGAAGTAGATTTCCTAGCTTTTAACAGCGTTGGAATCACTGATTCAGACAAGCACCTATCCTTCAGCACCTGGCTTTCAACATCAAAGCCAGCGACTGTAAAGCAGGATGGAAGATTGGCCCCTGCGACAGCAGATACTACCTTAGAGGAAGCTTCCAAGGAACGTTAGCAAACAGCCGCACCAGATAGGCGTACCAGGCCAGTCTAGGGCCACTAAGATGTCCGGAATCCCTGCTGCCACCATCCTGTGTAGAAGTCCTGGCAGAAGCTTGAGAGGAAGAAAGGCGTAAATCAGACGATAATGACCCCACGGGGCCACCAGTGCGTCTGTGGCGTTCGCCAGAGGGTCCTGTGTCACGAACCTCTGCACCTTTCTGTTGAGCCAAGACAATAACACATCCACCTCGGAGGTGCCCCACTGGAGACACAACTGATGAAACACCTCCCGATGAAGAGACCATTCCCCCTGGTCCAACGCCTGCCGACTGAGGTAGTCCGCCTGCCAGTTTTCCACTCCGGGAATGTGTACAGGCTGGAACAAAACATTCTGCCCACCCGAGAATGCCGGCTACCTCCAGAGCTGCCAGGACACTTATTGTGCCCCCTTGGTGATTGACATAAGCCACGGCTGTGGCATTGTCTGATTGAATGTGCACTAGACATCCTTGGAGACGATCCGTCCAATATTCCAGGCACAGTCTGATTGCTCGGAGCTCCAGGACATTGATCGAAAGTCTGGACTCTTCAATGGTCCAGACCCCCTGAGCAGAATTTCTGTTGTGAATGCCTCCCCACCCAGACAGGCTGGGATCCATGGTGACCACCGTCCAATACAAGGGGAGGAAGAATTTGCCCGTTGGAGTGCCGGAGAACAACCCTTTTGTACCCTGGCTCAGGTGGATTTGGTTGTCCAGAGACTGCAGTTTCTTGTCCCATTTGATCAGAATTTCCTTTTGCAGGGAACTTGTATGGAACTGTGCAAACGGGACTGCCTCGAACTTCGACACAATCAGGCCAGCACCCGCATGCAAGTCTGGGGGGATGACCATCTACTGGACAGCAGGAGGTGAATTGCAGCCTGCAGTTTCTGGAATTTGTCCAGAGGAAGGAGTACTCTGGCTAAGACCGAGTCCAGAGTCAGACCCAGATAGTCTAGCTTCGTGGAAGGACCAAGGCAGACTTATGAAGATTCAGAATTCAGCCAAACTCCTTCAAGGTCTGTAAAGTGATCTCCAGGTTTTCCACAAGCGCAATAGGAGACTCTGCTCACAGGGGAAGGTCGTCCAAATAGCCCAGGACTGCGATCCCCCATTGGCGTAACAATGCTAGCACCAGGGCCAACCTTTTCGTGAAGACCCCAGGAGCGGAGGCGAGACCAACAGGTAACTCCACAAACTGATAATGCTCCTCCCCCACGGAGGAAGTGCTGGTGCCTGAAACATATTGGAATGTGAAGGTAAGTGTCCTTGATGTCGATGGAGGCAAGAAAATCCCCCTGATGCAGGGAAGCCACCATCAGGCGAATGGACTCCATTCTGAACTTCTGCACCCACACAAAGCAGTTCAGCACCTTTAGGTCCAGAATTGGATGCACATTGGCTTCCTTCCTGGGGGCCATAAACAGGTTTGCATAAAACCCCTGAAAACGTTCAGAAGTCGGAACCGTGAGAATCACTCTTTAAAGTAAATGGTCTTGCACCACCCCAAAGAGAGCCTGTAAGCGGACCGAGGACAGTCGCACGTTTGAAGAAAAGAACCTTTCTGGAGGGTAAGAACAGAACTCGATCTTGTAGCCGGACCATATGACCTCATGGACCCGCTTGTCCACGGGTTCGGGAACCAGCAAAGACGTCCCCCCACCCCATATACGGGTGAGGGTGCACCTTCATGCTGAAGGGGCCTTGTCTGCGGGTCTGAGGAAGCCCGTTCTTGACTTGCCAGACCAAGTTCGCATGGATCCTCCAGAGGCCCTGTAGGACTTTGATCCCTTGTTAGTCGACCCTGAGGGATGAAAAACCTTCTTATGAGCCGAGGAGGAGGGCCCATGTCTGCGATGAGGGTCCTTGCCCTTAGAAGCCTGCGGGAGAAAGGTACTCTTCTCTGCTGAGAGACCTTTAATGATGTCATCCAGGGTAGCACCAAACAGGCAATATCCTTGAAAAGGAAAGATCAGTCAAGGCCTTTTTAGAATTCTGGTCCGCAGACCAGCATTTGAGCCAAAAGACACGCCGAAGGACCACTGCCGAAACAGAGAGCCGAGCCACTAGGGGAGCCGCATCCAAAGAGGCATCACAGATAAACTGTAGCCCCTGGACCAGCTGGTCCACTAGCTCAGCAAAGGCAGGGGGAGCTGCTCCTGCTCCAGGTCATGGCCCAAAAGCTTAGCCCATTCGGCCAGAGTCTGCGAAACCAGGGCAAATGGTGAATATTGGACTCCGTGCTGAACGAGCCAGGGTGTACATATTGCGGGCCACAGCCCCTGCCTTCCTGTCAGCCGGGTCCTAAAAGGCCAGGGACTCTTCAACCGGAATGGTTGCCTTGTTTAACCTGGAAACCGGAGGGTCCACCACTGATGGAACAGCCACTTCTTAAGAATCACTGTTGGCTAGGAGGAAAGCTGCGATTCGGACCGACACCCGGTCGTATATGCGACCTCGCGAGTCATTTAACTCGCAGGCCAGCCAACGTCTGGTGGGGCTAAGCCGCGGCCAACCTAGCATAGAGCTGAGGTCTGTGCGCGCTTGCTGGCCAGACTGAGGTGACCACTGGATTTAGATTATCCAGCCCGTCGCCCAATCCAACAGTTGATTGTAGATCTCACAGGGAAAAAAAAAAATAAATTAATTTACCAGGACCAGAGATCTCAGCAAGGAACTATGTCCTACTCCTGTAGGGGACAGTATAACCCAATGGTTAAGAAGATCAGGAGCTGTGTCTGTCAATGAACGAAATTGAAAAAAAAAATTGACCTAAACATTCCTAAATATATCTCTGCAAAAAAAGGTGTATTTGGTGTATTTTGTTGAAGTTTTAGGGACATTTTTCTTCTAGCTCCCCTCCGGTGTTACATACAGATTCTGTGATGTACTAAAGGCAAGTGTGAATTGCCAGCAGATATGGGTCTAACCTACACAGGAAATTTTATAAGAATAGCAATGATTTAGAATGGAGGAAGATGTATAGTAGTAGCATGTCATGGTGCGTGTGTGTAAAATTATTACTACAACATGCTACTGTGTAGCTTACAGTATAGACAGCCAATTGTTCCACAAGACAATCAAAGGCTGGACAATCACACAAGCAATTTTCTTGCAGTTTTAACCACCTTTCAATTACAGTTTGAAATGATCCCAACAAAGGGTCAAACTTTATGGTAGGTTGCTTTAAGTCATATGATTGTGCAACTTAAAAGTGGTTGAAATTGCTGTATAAACTGGCCGTGCGTATCACCAGCTTAAACAATTGCAGCAAGTTTGCAGCATGGCTGAGCAAGTAAAAACGGTCAATGTGGCCTATGTAGAGTATATATTGTTTCACATAAGAACCTTGACTGCCACTGCAAGCAAATTAGAAGCCCTACAACTCCATATCTTTTCGCAGGTTAATAGAAAAGAACAAACAGGCGAAGCGCCTCTAAGTGCAGTACGTTTATTGAAATGAAGGTACACAAGATATAACAACTCACATGATAGTAAGTCAAAGTAGGCTTAATCTGGAATCAATCGGTGAACGTTAAGTCCAAGTCCGGGAGAAGAGGTGACCTATGCCGGTAGGTGGGAGTGGAGGACAGGACAAGCCGGCTGCTGTCTTCCGGGACCGGCTGATCTCCGCGTATCAGGCTGGAACGCAGCGTCGGCCGCGTGACGTCACCAAGGTCAGAGGGGTACACGGTGCGTTTCAGAGCATGCGCCAAGCTCGTGGGGAGCATGCGCGCTCTCTTTTCAAGAACACTTTCACTGATTGATTCCAGATTGAGCCTACTTTGACTTACTATCATGTGAGTTGTTATATCTTGTGTACCTTCATTTCAATAAACGCACTGCACTTAGAGGTGCTTTGCCTGTTTGTTCTTTGCATTGTTCACAGAATTGTTCTTCCTGTGCGGTTGAGCTGGCCCTTTGTTTGCAGACCGAGGCACATCCTTCAGCCTTATTCATCTTCAGTGTTCCGTCACCTGACGGACTTTTATATACCCACTTGTCATGTATCTTAGGTAATTTGTTTTAACCTTGCTTGTTCAAGTTTTTTATTTCTGTTATACCCTCACACCGACCCCACCACATCAGACCAGAGCGCTAGCTTATTACTTATTTTTCGCAGGTTAATGGATACAGTTATGTTTTCTTACCTGAACAGAGTTGAGGTGGCAGTATCCATTGAGTGGAAATCTAATAACATGTGTGGAGTCATGGTTCCAGCCCGCATTGACAGAATTACACATCACGTCACCAATTTCAGGAAAAACTTCCTCTATTAGAGATTTTTCTCCACTCAGTGTAATCCTTTCTCCAAGATCCGGAGCCACCCTGACGACCAGACACTCGCAAGGCCTGCAGAAACGGCCTGCCTCTCTGTCCTGCTTCCATCGCTCTAACTCCAGCAGCATTGGCTGAAGCTGGAAGTACTTGGCTTCTTCGTACAGGAGAGTGTAATCCTGGAACAATATGTTGATTAAAAAAATAAATAAAATGACATTATCACTGTAGGCTCAGCATATAAAATGTCAGTCTGGTATCAACAGCAAGTTCTACCAAATGTAATAAAGAGGTATCAAGCACATTTTACAGGAGGAAGTTGTTATATACTTTGTCACAAAGCCTAAAACCTACCCATGTACTGTAGCTCCAACCTAAGATCCCTCCAATCGATTTACTGGAAAACGTTTGTTCGCAGTGCACGTTCAGGGCAACAGTGGCATCATCCTGAACATACAGTACGCAGAAATCCTTGTGTGACTCTGGAGTTGGTGAGAGCCTGGTCTCTGTACTGGGAGCCCACTATGCACCTTACTCCAAGCAAAAACACAGGTATGCATATATTTGGCCTCACTGATAGCCCTTCGGTGAGGCCGCATTTGTGTGTACAGTTAGCGGGAAGAGGTTAAGCAAGTAAAAAGCACATAAAAAGGTAACCAGCAATTTAAAGTTATGCTATGCTAAAGCGAATATGTAACAAATATAAAAGATATACCGTAATCTCAATTTGGCTGCAAACATAGAAATACACTTTGAGTGCCGGTTCACACTATAGTGCTCCTTCATTACATGCGATCGGATGTGCAGTGCGAATTCAGCCATACACTTTGTATGGCTAAATTCGCACTGCATCCGCACAAAAGTCGCACATGACCCTTTTTTTCAGCCGCATCAGGATCGGATCGCACAGTGGTTCACGCTTGTGCGATCCGATCCTGTGCGAACGGTCAGATCGCACTGCGATATACGATCAAACTGGGGGTGTCGTTAACATTTCATTGACACCCCCTGCGTATCGCATATGGCAGTGTGAACTGCCAGATGTGCGGGTGTGATGCGGGAACAGGCTGCGAATTCGCAGCCTTCCCGCATCGCACAAGTGTGACCCGGCACGAATGGTAATGCTTTGTTATTTTATTTTTCCATTCTTATATTTTTATTTTTTCTCCAGTAAACAAAAAACCACATACAAAAATAATAACAAACATTCAATAATACTGTCTTTTAACCCACCTCCCCCCACTCCCCATCCTCTCCTACCCTCCCCGTTTCCCATTTAAAATTATTATATTACCTAACCAGAAATTCTAAATATTCGCTATCTTGGGTGCCAGACCTGGAATTTCTAACCATGCTTTCCATAGTTTTTCAAATCTATTTATATCTCCCCCTTCTTATATAAGCCAGCTTTTCTCTTATTATATTATTAACCATTCTTAGTCAAATTTGTTATATATGGTGGTCCAGACTTTATCCACTTCCCTGTAATGGCTTTTCTAGCTTGATACAAGCATCTTAAAACTGCTGTTCGCTTAGCCCCATAACCCACTCCTTGCTCCATGTACCCCAATACACATAGTACTGGATCGAATACTGAGTTTATTCTAACCAACACCTCCTCTATAGATATCTTGTATCTATGTAGCTTGGGGCACCTCCAAAGCATATGAATCAAATCCCCAACTGCAGCTTTACATCTGGGGAAGGATGCATCCGGGCGTCCCCCAAACAAAAACAATCTTTTTGGCGTGTAAAATGCTCTATGAATAATGTAAAACTGTGCGAGTTTGTGGGCTGCTGAGAGGGATAATTTATCTATTGAAGTTACTATGCCATCCCATTGTACATCTGCTCAATTTCCCATGTCCTCCTCCTTTTTTCCAATACTTTTACATGTATATTTGTTATATATTTTGAGATCAGTCTCTTTAAGGATGTGGCCTCTATCAAATTTTTCAACAAAGGGATTTTACTCCATTCTAGTCCTCCTTCCTTAAATTGTGTTGTCAATGCATGTCTCAATTGTAAATACATATAAGAATCTCTATTTGAGAGCCCAAATTCCTCTTTCAGCTCCCGAAATGTCCTCCGTATCCCTGCTTTATATACACTAAACAAAATTCTAAACACAACACTTTTGTTTTTGACCCCATTTTCTATGCGCTGAACTCAAATATCTAAGACTTTTTCTATGTACACAAAAGGCCTATTTCTCTCAAATATTGTTCACAAATCTGTCTAAATCTGTGTTAGTGAGCACTTCTCTTTTGCCAAGATAATCCATCCACCTCACAGGTGTGGCATATCAAGATGCTGATTAGACAGCATGATTATTGCACAGGTGTGCCTTAGGTTGGCCACAATAAAAGGCCTCTCTAAAATGTGCAGTTTTACTCACACAGCACAATGCCACAGATGTTGCAAGTTTTGAGGGAGCGTGCAATTGGCATGCTGACTGCAGGAATGTCCACCAGAGCTGTTGCCCGTGAATTGAATGTTCATTTCTCTACCATAAGCCATCTACAAAAGCGTTTCAGAGAATTTTTTCAGTACATCCAACCGGCCTCACAACCGCAGACCGCGTGTAAACACAAACCCAGGACCTCCACATCTAGGATCTTCACCTCCAAGATTGTCTGAGACCAGCCACCTGGACAGCTGTGGCAACAAATCGGTTTGCATAACCAAAGAATTTCTGCACAAACTGTCAGAAACCGTCTCAGGGAAGCTCATCCGCATGCTCGTTGTCCTCATCGGGGTCTCGACCTGACTGCAGTTTGTCGTTGTAACCAACTTGAGTGGGCGAATGCTCACATTCGATGGCGTCTGGCACTTTGGAAAGGTTTTCTTTGGATGAATCCCGGTTCTCACTGTACAGGGCAGATGGCAGACAGCGTGTATGGCTTTGTGTGGGTGAGCGGTTTGCTGATGTCTACCTTGTGGATTGAGTGGCCCATGGTGGCGGTGGGGTTATGGTATGGGCAGGCGTATGTTATGGACAACGAACATAGGTGCATTTTATTGTTGTGCCATTCGCCCCCCCCCATTTCCCAGCCCCCTATTTGTTGTAACTGGGCTGCCAAGAAATTGCTCCATGGATGGGGGGACAACCAATCCCCCCATCTCTCAGCAACTGTAGTACTCGCAGACGAACTCTAGCCTTTCCTTTCCTCCAAATCAATTTCCTAAAAAGACCCTCCAATTTTTTTAAACCAAACTCCAAGAATCCATATTGGAGAATTATGCAAGATATACAACAATTGAGGCAGCCATATCATTTTAATCAGGCTGCAATGACCCACCACTAATAAGGGGAGACAGCTCTATGTCCCGCACTTTAAATTATTTTATTAACGGCTCTAAATTTTTCAATACATACAGCTTAAGGTTTACTGTTATATTTATTCCCAGGGCTCCAGCAGACGTCCTCTGACGAAACGCGTAGGGTGGAGTCTATTACGTCACATCACTTCCGGTACTTGGAGCCCGGGCCGTGGAACACGGAAGCTTCCCGGCTAGATTACTGATTGTGGACAGCCTACCCTGTGAGTTACTACTTTCTCAATTCTCGATTGCATTGTATACGGCACCATGGGGTTTCCTCTTTCTCTTTGTTTGAGGAATTAGAAAGCCTGCAAACGCTTATCATACTGGAGGAATCCCTGGGAACTATCTCCCCTATTTCACAGAAGCCACAAAAAGCTGTCGTATATAGGTTGCGACACCTAGTGGTCACACTGGTGGATGCAACACAATTTTTTTCACTTATTTGGAACTTTTCCTTATTTTGTTTGTTGGCACAAACACTCTTTTCTAAGAAGAAATCTCATCATTTATTGATTTGATTCATTTCACCATAATCTTATAATTTATAAAGCACAATTTATCACTGGTTAATCACACTGTATAGCATATCTGTTATTTTGAATAAAATTCACTGTCTCTCCAATTTTCTTTGTTGATTTATTGCACTAGCACTTAGCACTTCATTATTGCACCTTATTCTGAGGTGAGGATAAGAACTGGTCATTCCTTAGACCGCAAAGTCACTTGTGCACTTTACTTTAAATTATTTTAATAAATTTGGGCATCACCATTTATTTTGATACACTATTTATTTACCTTGGTATACCACCCACTTGGCACCTAATCACTTAAAAGGTAGCGCCGTTTCAACCTTTTGCACTTATTTTCACTTTTTAACCCCTGGGGGTTTGGTTGTTGGCAGCTTACACCTTATAACTAATATACACCTTTTACACAACTCCATAGCGCTGGTCACCCTCGTATCTTATCGCCATATCTATTCTAGAAAGTGATGAGTGCGTACCTGAATGGCATGAAAAGATTTGGGCTGTTGGATAGCGTTCACGCCATATGTCCCTCAACCCCATCTCCTAAAGTATTCTATACAGTGGTGTATAGGAGCTCTGTTCCGGTCTCCTTCCCAAAGGGAATCTATCAACCTGAGTGTTCATCACCATATTAAAATTTCCTACTATAAGGACTGGCACCCTTTGTTTGTCAACTGTAGATTCCAAGAGATGATTAATTACTTTATTTTTAAAAGGAGGGGGAATGTACACATTCACAAGTACACATGGCATCTCGGCCAGCACACAATATATAAATATGTATCTTCCTCCCCCTTCTATTTTAACTTGTCTACAGTAGAACCCCACTGATCTGTGTATTAAAATATGTTTCTCTTGAATAGGATGTATACACTGAGTGGTACTGATAAGGAAATCCTTTAAACGTGACAAACAAAGTAAAGATATTCTAATTAATTGTAATAGCTTGTGAACCCACTGATTTTATATCTATCTATATATCTATATCTATCTATATATCTCTATCTATATATCTATATCTATCTATATATCTCTATCTATATATCTATATCTATCTATATATCTCTATCTATATATCTATATCTATATCTATATATATATATATATATATATATATATATATATATATATACACACATATATATCTATATACATACACTTGTGTTTAAGTTCCAAGGTGCCTGACTCATACTCATTTTTATCCCTATACCAAATAAGTGCGTCTATTTTTTCTGTCCTAAATCTGCACAAAAAAAAAAAAGGCTCCTCCCACTTACCCCCCTCCCCCCAAAATCCCATTGGGGCATTAATTGTGGTCCCATAATCCACTCGTAAATACTAGGATTCCTTCTTATAAAAAATACTTTGTGTCAGTGTCAAAACACTTGTGACTCTAAACAACTACACTCTTAAATCATAACGCCATTCCAATGCTCCTATATCCAAAAAGTGTTAGGGTCCTTTCACACGGCCGCTCCGTGTGTCCGCAAATCATCCTTTTTTTTTTGCGGATGATTTGCGGACATAATGTAAGTGAATGGCACTGCGGATGTCAGCGGAATACCATCCGCTGACATCCGATTTTCCTCCTTTCAGTTCTGTTCCGTTTTTTGGAACGGAACAGAACCCTATTTTTTCATCCGTGTAAAAAACGGAAAGGAAGGAAAATCGGATGTCAGCGGTGTCATCCGCAATGCCATATACTTACATTATGTCCGCATATCATCCGCAAACGGATGGGATGATATGCGGGCACACGGAGCGGATGACACAAATGTCATCCGCTCCCTGAAAAAAAAAAAGTCCCGCAGCGGGCTAAAGCAGCGGAGCGGCTGTGTGAAAGAAGCCTTACTAGACCAAAAATAAAGACCCTTGTGTCCCCATCTTAAGATTTGTACCTCTTCTCACAGGACTTACAGTGGGTACGGAAAGTATTCAGACCCCCTTAAATTTTTCACTCTTTGTTATATTGCAGCCATTTGCTAAAATCATTTAGGTTCATTCTTCTTCCTCATGAATGTACACATAGCACCCCATACTGACAGAAAAACACAGAATTGTTGACATTGTTGCAGATTTATTAAAAAAGAAAAACTGAAATATCACATGGTCCCAAGTATTCAGACTCTTTGCTCAGTATTTAGTAGAAGCCCCCTTTTGATCTAATACAGCCAGGAGTCTTTTTGGGAAAGATGCAACAAGTCTTTCACACCTGGATTTGGGGATCCTCTGCCATTTCTCCTTGCAGATCCTCTCCAGTTCTGTCAGGTTGGATGGTAAACGTTGGTGGACAGCCATTTTTAGGTCTCTCCAGAGATGCTCAATTGGGTTTAAGTCAGGGCTCTGGCTGGGCCATTCAAGAACAGTCAGGGAGTTGTTGTGAAGCCACTCCTTCGTTATTTTAGCTGTGTGCTTAGGGTCATTGTCTTGTTGGAAGGTAAACCTTCGGCCCAGTCTGAGGTCCAGAGCACTATGGAGAAGGTTTTTGTCCAGGATATCCCTGTACTTGGCCGCATTCAGCTTTCCCTCGATTGCAACCAGTCGTCCTGTCCCTGCAGCTGAAAAACACCCCCACAGCATGATACTGCCACCACCATGCTTCACTGTTGGGACTGTATTGGACAGGTGATGAGCAGTGCCTGGTTTTCTCCACACATACCGCTTAGAATTAAGGCCAAAAAGTTCTATTTTGATGTCATCAGACCAGAGAATCTTATTTCTCACCATCTTGGAGTCCTTCAGGTGTTTTTTAGCAAACTCCATGCGGGTTTTCATGTGTCTTACACTGAGGAGAGGCTTCCGTCGGGCCACTCTGCCATAAAGCCCGACTGGTGGAGGGCTGCAGTGATGGTTGACTTTCTACAACTTTCTCCCATCTCCTGACTGCATCTCTGGAGCTCAGCCACAGTGATCTTTGGGTTGTTCTTTACCTCTCTCACCAAGGATCTTCTCCCCCGATAGCTCAGTTTGGCCGGACGGCCAGCTCTAGGAAGGGTTCTGGTCGTCCCAAACGTCTTCCATTTGAGGATTATGGAGGCCACTGTGCTCTTAGGAACCTTAAGTGCAGCAGAAATCTTTTTGTAACCTTGGCCAGATCTGTGCCTTGCCACAATTCTGTCTCTGAGCTCTTCAGGCAGTTCCTTTGACCTCATGATTCTCATTTGCTCTGACATGCATTGTGATCTGGAAGGTCTTATATAGACAGGTGTGTGGCTTTCCTAATCAAGTCCAATTAGTATAATCAAACACAGCTGGACTCAAATGAAGGTGTAGAACCATCTCAAGGATGATCAGAAGAAATGGAAAGCACCTGAGTTAAATATATGAGTGTCACAGCAAAGGGTCTGAATACTTAGGACCATGTGATATTTCAGTTTTTCTTTTTTAATAAATCTGCAACAATGTCAACAATTCTGTGTTTTTCTGTCAGTATGGGGTGCTATGTGTACATTCATGAGGAAGAAGAATGAACTTAAATGATTTTAGCAAATGGCTGCAATATAACAAAGAGTGAAAAATTTAAGGGGGTCTGAATACTTTCCGTACCCACTGTAGACTGCTCACTTCCTTCTAACCAAGTTGCGGCTGCAATAGGTGTATCAGAAAAATAAACCACTCTTTGTGCTGCGACTCTCAGTCACGCCGGATATAGCATAGCATATTGCACATTTAACTGCCGCAGCGGCCTCTTGATATCTATAAATCTCACCCTTCTTTGTACTTCTGCAGAGAAGTCTGTAAAGAATGTGATTGTTACCCCAATAAACTGGATTTCTTTCATTTCTCTTGATTTACGCAAAAACATTTTCTCTGTCCTTTTCTCTGTCCTTAAAAAAAAAAAAAAAAAAGAAGTGTAATAATCACTGGTCTTGGGATCTCTCCCAAGGCGGGGGTTCTCATCAGGACTCTATGAGCACTTTCTATGGCAAAAAGGGGGACAGTTCTTCCTTCCCAAACACCTCCAGAAGCCATTTTTTCAAAAAATGTCTCATGTTATTCCCTTCACTTTTCTCTGGCAGTCCAATTATGCGAATATTGTTCCTCCTCAATCTGTTTTGCAAATCTTCTAATTGATGACTCTGTTTCTCGGCTATTCCCTTAAATAGCTCAATTTCTTGTTTCATAGGTATTATTTCATCCTCAACTCCACTGACTCTGCCATCAGCTCCGTAGTGCGTTCCAGTACCTTTTGTAAATCTTGTCTAAAGAATGACATTTCCTCTTTTATACATTTCAGCTGATCCGACATTTCTGACAGAGCAGACTTGCATCCATTTACTGCCATTAACACCTCTCCTAAGAATGGCTCCTCAGTCAATGAAACCTCTGAAACAGAAAGGTCAAGTAATCCCCCTGCAACCGAGGTAGAGGGCTCTGAAGCCATTTTACAGGACTTGCTACTCAGACTTGACCCCTTAAGGGTTGATGAAGGTGACAAAGATATCTTAGATTGCGACTCTTTCACATTATTTTGAGATGGTTTATGTGCAAACTGTTCCAATTTGGATGCAATTTCCTTGCCTTTTTCCTTTATTGTTTGTTGGGGCTGTGAGCTGGAGGCCTCCTGTAGCACAGATATATCTCCTTTTTTCTTTGTCATTGCTTTTAACCTTGTATTCCTGATATCTACCAAATAAGGGCCTTGTTACTAAGCCTATTGCCCCACTCCAAATTGTTCTAGATACAGAATAAATAATAAAAAATAAAAAAGCCAACTTTACTTATCTGTCTAAAGTCCAGGAGTCAGACAGTCAGTCAATCAGGGAAAACCATTCTGTGACTCTCATCAGGATAGGAGGAGCACAGGTGAGCTACATGTGCTGCTCACATCAGCGCTGAACCCCCCCACACACACACATTTTAATGTTTAAAGAGTAACTCCAGTTGTGTTAAGAAAAAAACATTCCCCTCTGGGTGATCAATGTACATTGCAAGGATTTTAACAAACTTTTTGTTTCAGATTCCTACCTTTTGTTTACTCTGAAGAAATAGCGGTTTGTCTGTGTCCATGTGCAATGTGAGCCCGCATGGTAGTGATTTTATAATTAATTAGCTGCTGCATACGCAGGACTCTAATGAGGAAAGTGTCTGCATCCCATTAGATGTGATTTCACTTTGGGACCATCTCACCAAAAATGACATTTTTCTTGCAGGGGATGCCAAAAATCTGACTGGCACCTTAGGGCAGACCTCTGGAAAAATCAGTGAGCCAATCACACTAGCAGGAAATTACATTTTCAGGGGGCAATGTACAGAAAGCCTCCATGTTGCCATAATGCACTGCATTTTACAGAAAATCACACTGCAGATTGAAAAGGAAAGGTAATTTTTAATAACATTCAATTACAATATGACTTGTGTCGCAATTGTATACGCTATATTCTTTTTTTTTTTTTTTTTTTTGCTATTTTTTGGCCCATGAAAGTGGAGTTACTTTCTTTAATCTCCAATAGGCCTGTGTATATACAGAGATCAATAAAAACCCAGCTAAGGTTCTAGTCTTCCCCTAATCTACTCAATTATTAAAAGCATTTTACAGTGGGTACAGAAAAGAATTCGCCCTTCTTTAAAATAATCACATTTTGTTGATTTGCAGCCTGAAATGAAGGCAGACAAAGTTTTTGTTTTATTCAGCTGCACAACTTCTAACATCTAAGTGAAAGATATAACACAGTGTCAGGAAAAAAAAAAAATAAAATAAAAACAGAATCACTGAGTTGGAAAAAAAAGGATCAACCCCTGGTGTCAGTAGTTTGTTGTACCATCTTTTGCTTTAATTACAGCCTTTGGTCTGTTGACATATGTTTCTACTAACTTTGCACATCTAGACTTTGAAATATTTGCTCACTCTTCTTTGCAGAACTGTTCAAGTTCAGTTACATTTGATGGTGACCGTTTGTGGACTGCAGTCTTCAAGTCATTCCCCAGATTTTCAATGTGGTTTATGTCTGGGCTCTAACTAGAGTATGCAAGGACATTCACCTTTTTCTCCTTCAACCACTGTGTGGTCATTTTTGCTGTGTGCTTTGGGTCATTGTCATGTTGGAAGGTAAACCTTCTTCCCATTGACAACTTTCTGGCAGAGCGCAGCAGATTTTCACCTAGAATTTGAAGGTATTTTTCCACATCCATTCTTCTTCTATCGAGACAAGTGCTCCAGTCCCTGCTTCAGAGAACTCCAACCCCCCCCCCCCCCCCAATAACAGTATATTACCACCTCCATGCTTTACTGTAGGCATAGTGTTATTTGGATGGTAAACTGTATTGGATTTCCATCAGACATATTGTTTGGTGTTGAGGCGATAATAACTCAATTTTAGTCTCATCTGACATAACACCTTTTTCCATGTGGCCTCAGAATCTTCAAGGTGCATTTTTGCATCGTGACTGAATGTGGCCTTTCTTGAGGAGTGGCTTTTTTTTTTTTTGCAACCCTCTTATGCAAACCACATTTGTGGAGAATTTGATATTTTTTGTCACATGCACACAATGACCATACTTTGTCATAAATCCCTGCAACTCCTTCAGAGTTGTTGCAGGCCTCCTGGCAGCCTCTCTGACCAGTTTCCCCCTGGATCTTTCATCCAGTCTAATCCAGGGAGGGTCTGTGTTGTACCAAATACCTTCCACTTCTTAATAAGAGACTTCACTGCGCGTCTAGGCATTGATAAAGCCTTTGAACTTTTTTGTATCCATCTCCTGACTTGTGCCTGTGCACAATTTTACCACAGAAATCTTTTGACAGTGCCTTGCCACCAATAGTTGATTGTGTGCTTCAGTTGCAATACAGGGACTGAAATGCTCCAGGAAAGTTTTTTTTTTTCATGCTGAGCTAATCAAAATGACCACAGCTGATCACAGTTGAAAGTCAAATGGATTTGTGTGCTATTGAGAAGGTAATAAGCTACACCTGATTGAGTTTAAAAGTCATTTTTAGGAAGGGGGTGATCTTTTTTCTAACTGTTTTTTCTCATTCTATTTTTTTTTGTGTTGGTGTCATATCTTTCACTTTGGATGGTATAAGCTGCACTGAGTAAATACAGCTGGATAAAAACAAAAACCCTGTCTGTCTTCATTTCAAAATATAGCCAGTAGTAGATGGCGCAAAGTTAGAGGAAACAGAAGATCCAGGGTGACAGCAGGATAGTAATGGCACCAGCAGACATACTAAATTAGATGCAGCAATAGCAAACAGGCAGAGGCAATCAGAAGGCAGCTCCAGGGAGATGAAAGAATCTCTGTTTAAATCCAAAAAAACACACAAGCAAGGAGCGCTACTCTAAGTGCAGCATGCATTAAAACCAATATTGTATTTATGCAATTGGCAACTTACAGTGAAAAGGACATCAGAGTGCATATCAGGCCTGCCAGGGGCCAGGAGGATCATTAAACCGGGACCCGCTTGCGGGACAAGGACATCCGCACTAAGATCTGTATGCCCGATATGCTCTCTGATGTCCTTTACACTGCAAGTTGCCGATTGCATAAATAAATTAATGGTTTAATGAATACTGCACATGCTTGTGTGTTTTCTGTCTTCATTTCAGGCTTCAAAGCAACAAAATGGGATTATTTAAAATGGGGGGGGGGGATTCTTTTTTTATGCCCACTAATATTTCAGGTTCAGGCTTGTGTTGCTATTGCAGATTTTCCTTCGCCTCCTGTCCAGTGAAACCAGAATAGTAAATGAGGGGAATTCTGTCTAATGGAGCCCCTGTAAAACCCTGCCAGGGGGTTTTATTCTTCCCCACTGTACCTAAAACTAAAAAAAAAATAAATGATGGCTGGATGTGCACTTTTCACTTTTAACCATATACGTAACAGAAGGAAATATTGTTAGTAAGGAGAAAGGGTACTTACTTTAAAATCATCAGAGATGAGGAGTTTTGATGTACGTAAAAAGTTCAATATATAACGAAACATCTGGCCATCTCGATCGATAAAGTAATGCTGCTTTAAACTGTCCAAAACAATGGGCTCTGTTCCATCGAATAGCCTCCCAATTCTGCAGAGAAACAAAAAGAATTCAAATAAACCAACACCATTACGTTTGCAGACAAAATTATGTGATTAAGCATTACAAAATACAAAAGAAAGGTGTAGAATTATAAGGCAGTGAACGCGCCATTCACCAAATATCCACTGCAGATGAATCTTCCTCGTACATGTTTTAAATTTCAATGAATGATTACCCATTTGGGAATATCTGATGAATGTCACATTTACTGCTTGTAAATATGCCGCTAAATGTGCTAGATGGCAATCTTTCTATTATGCCAAGATAAAGTGGTACAAATGCATGCCTTGCCAGCTGGAAAATAAACTATCTTATACAAACTCATGACACCATTTCAGGCTCATTTGTCCACTGGGTGTCACTGTTCATGTAAAATCAATAGACTGAAAATGAGAAGGTACTATGTTGTATATTAGTGTAGAGAACATTTAACAGATCTGAAGTTTAAGCAAGTTAAATAAAATACATTAAAAATAAGGTTCCTTTACACAACGTGCATATACTGTATACCATTCTGATGTTTTAGTAGACCGGTAATTAAAGTTCACTCTTCGCATGAATCAAGTCACATGTCACAAACAAAATACTTTACTCTGGGTAAAAAAGTTCCGGTTTCTTGCCATAATTAAAATAAAATGATTTTGGGCACCATCACTTAGCCTAAAGTTAAGGGAAAACATCACGTGATCTTTGGCTATGGAGGCATTGTGTATGTTTCATATTATTTCACACTGCCTATTGTTTTCAGTCTACCAGCCAGGTAGAATGAGGAAATGGCACAGAGGTAAGGGCAGTGACAAAGCTCTTCAATCACTATGCAGCAACAACAGGCAGAAAACAGGGCCTGCATATATAAAATACATAAACACACTCACTCTATATTATCAAAAGAATTCAGACACCTGCCTTTAAACGCACATGAACTTTAATGACATTCCAGTCTGAGTCCGTAGGGTTCAATATTGACTTGGCCCACCCTTTGAAGCTATTCCAGCTTCAACTCTTCTGGGAAGGTTGTGCACAAGGTTTAGTAGCGTGTCTATGGGAAGGTTTGACCATTCTTCCAGAAGCACATTTGTGAGGTCAGGCACTGATGTGGACGAGAAGACCTGGCTCACAGTCTCCGCTCTAATTTATCCTAAAGATGTTCTATAAGGTTGAGGTCAGGAAGGGCCCGTCCCCTGTTTCCCAAAAAGTTGGGAGCTTGAAATTGTCCAATATCTTGCTATGCTGACGCCTTTAGAGTTCCCTGCACTGGAACTAAGGGGCTAAACCCCACCCCTGAAAAACAACCCTACACCATAATCTCCCCTCCACCAAATGATTTGGACCAGTGCACAAAGCAAGGTCGATAAAGACATGGATAAGCGTGTTTGAGGTGAAGGAACTTGACTGGCCTGCACAGAGTCCAGACCTCAACCTCCTAGAACACCTTTCATCTTTTTAATGAATTAAAGCAGAGAGTGTGAGCCAGGCCTTCTCTCCCACATCAGTGCCTGACCTCACAAATGCGCTTCTGGAAGAATAGTCAAACATTCCCACAGGCACGCTATTAAACCTTGTTGACAGCCTTCCAAGAAGAGTTGAAGCTGTTATAGCTGCAAAGTGTGCGCCAACTCAATACTGAACCCTACGGACTAAGACTGGGATGCCATTAAAGTTCATGTGCGTATAAAAGCAGGCGTCCCAATACTTTTGGTAATATAGATATAAATCATGGGTGTCCAACCTTTTGGCTTCTCTGGGCCACATTGAGTGTAGAGAAATTTTCTCGGGCCGCATATAAAATATATACTATAGTTAAGGTAGATAAGCAATAAAATGCCACTGTGCCCTTCCCGTGCCGCCGCGTCCCCCCCAGCACTAATTTAACACTAGAGGACAATCAAATGCAATGGAATCAGTATACAGAGGTTTACTTCTTCTGAGAGATATTAAAGAAACACTCTAACCATCATGGTCACTTCAGTGATTTGAAGTGGTCATGGTGGTAGGAGTCAGAAACACTGCACATGCTGGGATATTTACAGTTATGTGCTGAGGGCTAGTTGCACTCCTAGCACATATGACTTAGACAGCCAGAAAATCTCATGTCCTTATTTATACATGTATGAGCAAGGACATGACATATGACAAAACACAACTAGTTATTGAAAAACATATAGCAACAATTTACACATGCTAATGCACATACCTTTTCTACCTATTTTGTAGACTGCTGGCGGGTACTGCTACTGCTGGAGGAAGCAGCGGCTGCAGTAGAGAGCAGAGCCGCTGCTTCCTGTGTGGCTCCTGTCACAGGCGGAATGCATTTCATATCACTCGGCCTGTGACAGAGCCGGAACTACACAGAAAGCAGCGGCTCTGTCACTGACTGCCGACATCCTAAGTCTCCCGCAGCATCCGGGAGATTGCACGGCACTTGCAGCCCAGTGCGTGCCCATCCAATGCAGCCTAAACAGTGCCCATCCAATGCAGCCTCACCAGTGCAAGCCCATCCAATGCAGTCTGCAATGAAGAGAGAGGAGAACCACTGGATGACACAGAACGGGGAACTTCTGCTTACCCGGCGACCGCTGTCATACAAAGTCCTGCCTCCTGGACTGGCTCCTATGATAGACGTCACCAATGTGCTGTCTATCACAGGAGCCAGTCCAGGAGGCAGGGCTTTGTATGAGAGCGGCCGCTGTGTAAGCAGGAGATCCCCCCTCTATTTGTAATCCAGTGGCGCTCTCCCTCCCTCCCATCCCCTCCAAGGTGGCCTCTGTCTATAGTTAGTTGGAAAACGCTGTGGCCGTGCCCCCAACTCAACTTTCTTCCTCCCCAGCAAAAAAAAAAAAAAAAAAATTGTCAGGGGGCAGTGGGCCGCATTGCCTGCGGTTCTGGGCCACATGCGGCCCCCCGTGCCGCATGTTGGACATGCCTGATCTAAATGATGGGCATTCCAAGTCAAACTGAAAATTTTATTTTACAGGTTAAAAAAAAAGGAAAGACATTTTAATGGTGTGAACATTTCAAAGACGGCCGTACGTTCGTCAGAGACGATCCCGGCCATGGTGGTTCTCAGGACACAGCAGTCATTTCTGTGGACATTCAGCATGTGGAACGCCTGATCCTGGATAATCGACGCATAACCAGTTGTGAAATTGCACAAGAGACTAATCTTTCTGTGGGAAGAGTGAACACAATCATTTATGAACGTTTGCATTTTTGAAAGGTTGGAGCATGCAGGGTACCAAGCCAGCTTTCCGTTTTTGACCAGCAAAGACGACTTGAAGTTTGCACTGCGTTGAAGGAGCGTTTTTACAAGGAAGGACAGGATTTTCTGGATCGCATCATTACATGTGATGAAACTTGGGAACATCATTTCAGTCTCGAATCAAAATGAGCACCAAAGCAGTGGAAGCATGCAGACACCCCACCACCAAAAAGAGTTCCTTGGAGGTCAGTGTTACGGAACAGGGCACCCCTGAGCAGGTACCTCCGTTGACAGATGCTCCTAGTGCTTCCCGAGGGCTCCAAGGACTCCACCAGACACCGTAAGCACTTCAGACTCCACGAACCGCCGCAGCTTGGTTAGGGTCTTGGCATCTCCTACCCACCCTGGACCAACGACAAGGCCCCAGGTTCCTGTGGGTGAACCTCTCTTTCCCCAGAGAGTGCAGCACGACCAAGCTCTTATAAGAGCTTAGTGATTCTCTAAGGGAGTATGGAAGACCATAGCAATCCCTGCAGCAGATTCCCCCAATAACGAGACAAAGCTCCGAGATGAGGGTAAAACAGGAACAACATTTATTGGAAGAACAGAGCACACTTTTATACAGAAATTGGAACATCCCTCCCCCAACAACCGCCTTCCCATTGGTCAATTGCAAAGCACTTGCAGTTCTCACCAAGGTCCTCTCCAGTATATGCAAATGAGGGCTTGAAAATGAGTCAACAGGGATTGGTCAGATAGCTTTGACCAATGCAAGGAGACAGAAGCCCCAGGGGGCAATCAATGCACACAACAGTCAGACACAGAACAATGGTTCCCTAACGAGCCCTCAATACACATCACTCTGAGTGTCAATAGACCGCCCGTCTCCTCAGAACTTCCTGTAATGCCCATTTTAGGAGTTGGCTTCCTGTTCCTTACAGTTTACAGGAATACGTTTTAGCTTCCAGGAGAGGCAAGGCTCCATTAGCCACATGTTTAAAGAAACACAAAAAGACACAAAAATGCATAACTCCCAGTCTACTGAACAGAACCCCTACATTCAACCCATCCCCAGATAGCCTGGATCTGAGCGCTCAACATATCCAAACAGCGCTCAGATGCCACAAACACAGTCAAATCGCCATGGAGCCAAAGTCTTTTAAAGTCTGGTCCATAGTCCAAAGGCAGCAGGCGGGCAACCAGGCTCCTCCAATGCAATGAGGCGAGACTGGTCTCGTCACAGTCAGCATTTCCGCACTGATGACGAGGTGAAGCAGGCTGTCCTAGGATGGTTCAGGCGAACTGACAAATCTTTCTATGCCAAAGCTTTTCAGGCATTAAATGCTGGGATAAGTGTATAAATGTAGCAGGGAAGTATGTTGAAAAATAAATGCAGTTTGCACTTCTTGAAATGTATTCTTTTATTATATAAATTCAAAAAGGTCCAGGTTTGACTTGATTGCCCCACTCGTGTGTACATATATATATATATATATATATATATATATATATATATATATATATATATATATATATATATATATATATATGGAACGGAAAATTTATATCAAATACTTACCGCAATTTTCCTTTCCTGATGGACTCCATGGCAGCATACGTTCGGGTAGGCCCCGCCTCCTCTCCTACCTCATAGGACCCCACTCCCATAAATCTTTGCTCCCTTTCAGCATCAGTGTTCTGTAACTAGCCTACTCAGGAATTGGGAGGGGACTCCTGCTGCCATGGAGTCCATCAGGAAAGGAAAATTACGGTAAGTATTTGATATCAATTTTCCGTTTTCCTGACAGACTCCATGGCAGCATACGTTCGGGAAATAACTCGCTATACACTCCCGGGTGGGAAGATGCTGAACAAAGAAAAAACTTTAATTGGCACTGTCAATTGAAAAAACTTGAACGCCAAAGTTAACTGAAGATAAAGCAGCAGGTTCTACACAGTAATGTGTAAGAAAGGTATTCACAGATGACCAGGCGGCTGCTTTGCAGATCACGTCAGGCGCGACGTGTTTAGAAACTGCCCAGGACGTAGCGATGCTTCTGGTAGAATGAGCCGTAATCGCCTCTGGAGGAGCCAAGCCTTTTGCTCTATATGCCCATTGTATAGCCTGAACAATCCATGCAGCCACTGCTCTCGAAGAAGCACGCATTCCCTTCTTATTCCCATGGAGAAGAACGAACAGGAAATCTGATTGACGGAAGGAGGATGTGGCCTCTAAGTATTGACTCCCACGTCCAGAGGATGGACTAAGGACTCCTCATCTGTTCTGAAGGTGGGAAGAACTATTTCAGAATTTTCGTGGAAGACAGATGTTACTTTAGGGTTTGACCCCAGCATAGGGATTAGGACCACTTTGTCTTGAAAGAAGGTCAGAAAAGGCTCTTTGCAGCCCAGATTGTGTATCTCTGAAACCCTCTTAGCAGAGGTGATAGCCACCAGAAATACCGTCTTCAGCGTAAGCTCCTTGATGGACATGGAAGCAACATCTTTTGAAGTAAAGAAGTCCAAAACCAACGGAAGATCCCATTTCGGGAATCTTGGCTTTCTCTGCGGCCTTAGCCTGACTGCACCCTTAAAAAACTGTTGGATCAGTTGATGTCTTGCCCACTGAATTCCGGTGAAAGCAGACATGGCAGAAACTTGTACCCGGAGAGAACTAACCGAGAGGGATAGATCCAACCCGGACTGTAGAAAACTCAAGATTTGCTGAATAGTAGGAGCGACTGCTGAACCCAAACTCCGAGATTGATGACTCATAAACCTTGCCCAGATCCTCTCATAAACTCTGTTGGTACTGGCTCTTCTTGAACTCATAAGAGTGGGAATCACCTCTTCTGGACATCCGAGGGCCTCCAACCTCCCCCTCTCAAGAACCAGGCCTTGAGGTGTAGCCGCGCAGGGCATGGATGAAGAGTAGGACCCTGCGATAGAAGGTCTGGCCTGAGAGGAAGAGGGATCGGATCCCTGAAGCTGAGAAGGGACAGCAGAGGAAACCAAGGCCTGTTGGGCCAGAAGGGAATTATTGCTATGACCTCCACTTCCTCCATCTTCAGTCTCCGAAGGAATTGGAGTACTATTGGCACCGGAGGAAAGGCATAGGCAGACTGGAAGTTCCATCTGTCTGTGAGGGCATCCACTCCGAAGGCTCGGGGATCCCTGAACCTCGTATAATACTTCTGAAGTTTCTTGTTGCGTGGACTCGCAAAGAGATCCACCTCCGATGAGATTCCCAGAGACAGAACCCAATTGAACACCTCCTGATGGAGGGACCATTCGTTGTTGTCCAATTGAAATCTGGACAGGAAGTCTGCTTCCGTATTCAACACTCCTGGTACAAAGACCGCCGAGAGATTGGCCAGATGTTGCTGGGCCCAGGACATAATTGGTTCCGTTTTGTGGAGTAGAGACATGCTGCGGGTTGCACCTTGCCTCTTGACGTATGCCACTGCCGTGGTGTTGTCCATCCTGAGTAACACTGAGGCTCCCTGAGTCAGATGGTGAAAAGCCTGAAGGGCTTTGAAGGCGGTTCGTAACTCTAGGATGTTGGATACCACTCCGTGACTGGAGAAATTCCACCTGCCTTGTGCCACTTCCGCCAGGCAATGGGCTCCCCAACCGGTACTGCTGGCATCGGAGGTTATCGTCACCCAGGAAATTGGAGCAATTGAGTGGCAGTTGGTTAGATTCTCACGGCGTAACCACCACGGAAGACACCCCTTCATGAATGGTGTTAGGTAAAGGACTTGTGATAAGTTCTCTGTCGTCCATTGATGGAGAAACCCTTTCTGGAAGGGTCTCAACTTCCACAGAGCCCACTTCACCATGGGCGAGGTAGCTACTAGAGTCCCTACCACCTTTAGACACTGACGAGCAGTGAGATGGGAGGCAGCAAGAGCCACCCTGCTCTGGACTACTGGGATTTTCTCTTCTGGTAGAGATATGGTGCAATTCAACGTGTTGGACAGTGCTCCGAGAAATACCAGGGACTGCGTGGGCACCAGATGGCTCTTCTCCAAATTGAGAATCCACCCGAACTCTCGAAGAGTAAGGATCACCTGCTCCAGATGTATCAGTAGCTGGGACCTGTCCTGGGACAGAAGAAGAAGATCGTCCAGGTAATGATGTAATCTGATACCTCTGGTTCTGATGAGGGCCACAATTGCCAACAGCGTCTTGGAGAAGGTGCGAGGCGAAGTCGAGAGCCCGAAGGGAAGACATGTAAATTGCATGTGGACATGGTTGACAGCAAACCTGAGGAACTGATGGTATTCTCTTGCCACAGGAATGTGGAAGTAGGCATCCTTTAGGTCTATTGATGCCAACCAATCCCCTGGAAGGACCGAATGTTGTATTGTGACTAGGGATTCCATTTTGAATCTCTCTCGATGGATAGATCTGTTGAGATATGTAAGATCTATTACCGGGCACCATGTGCCATTCTTTTTCTGGACGAGGAAGAGAGGTGAATAGACTCCCTGACCTCTTTCCGCTTCGGGAACTGGTACAACAGCTCGCTGATCCAGTAGGGTATCCACATAACTGAGAAGAACCTTCTTCTTTTCTGCTGCAGGAGGGAGGGAAGTTGCAACGAACCTGGGTTTGGGAGCGTTGTCGAACGTGCCCTTGGGACACAATATTTAAAACCCAGGGATCCTGGATCGAGGCCGCCCAGACGTCCCGAAATTGGAGCAACCTGGCCCCTACCGGAACAGACTGGACGGGCCCAACCTCAAAAGGATTTAGCGGCCTCCCGGTCACCGGACGAAGAGCCTTTGGAATTTTTCTGAAAGGAGGTTTGTCTTGACTTCCAGCTTCTTCCATAAGATTTTCCTGGTCTGTAGCTGCGCGCTTCCCTCGAACGATTAGTATTCTGTCTTCTTGGGAAGGAACGCTTCCGAGCGCCTGGGCGTTTATCCTGAGGGAGGAACCCAGATTTTCCACCCGTGGCCCGAGTTATGGCTGCATCCAATTTATTCCCAAAGAGGGAAGAACCCTCAAAGGGAATTCGGCACCAAGCCTGTTTGGAGGCAGCATCGGCTACCCAAGGACGAAGCCAAAGGGCACGTTTTGCCATAACAGAGGACAGCATAACTCGGGCCAAGAGGCGAATGGTGTCTAGAGACGCCTCCCCCAAGAAGCCTGCGGCCATCCTCAGCTCCTGAACCGGGGAGCTCCGAAGAACTTCCTCCGAAACTCCTCCAAGAGTTTCCTCAAGGGCGTTGATCCAAACTTAAATTGCTTTACAAATTGTAGCCGAGGCCAAAGCTGGCTTACAGGCCATACCGGCTGAAAGATATGCCCGTTTAAGGTCAGCATCAATCCTCCTATCCAAAGGATCCCTGAATGATGCTGTATCTTCCATTGGAAGAGTGACATGCTTCGCAAGACGCATCACTGCGGCATCCACACTGGGGGAAGACTCCAGATATTTTACCTCTTCCTGTTTAAAAGGATACATCTTTGTCATTTTAGTGGTCATGGAATTTTTCCTCTCCACTTTGTTCCACTCTTCAGAGATTATGTCTCCCAGCTCCCCTAAAAATGGAAAGTTTAACCGCTCCTTGCACAGCTGCTTGAAATATTTCTTCTGCTTTGGAGAAGAGACAGCAGGATCTTCCCACTCAAGGGCCTCTCTAACCGCCTTCACTAACGGGGAAACGAGGCTGAACTCAAATTCAGAACCGGAGTCATCTGAATCAGATTCGGAATCTGACGGAAGAATGCAAGGATGGCTGGGCTGGGAAGACTCAAACGGATCCTGAAGCAAAAGATCTCTATCAGGGGAGCGGGACGGCTCTGCAGGAGCATTTGTCTTGTGAAAATCAGCGAGAGAGTCCTTGAGAACTCTGCGCATGACCTACTCAATATGTTGGTCTGATTTTTCCCTTTCACTCGTAGCTTGGGCATAACAGGTTTTACATAGGGAGGAACCTTCCGGTATCACAGCGCGACATCCCCAGCATTTCTTCCCCTGCTGGCGTTCCACTTGGCCATAATGTGTGGAAGAGTGGCCATCGCGTCCCCTACTATGGGGGGAGCTGCGTTTAGATTTGGATGAGGAGCGCCGGTGCTGCGGTTTTTTATGTCTGTCTTCGCTGCCTGCACGTGGCTGTTGATCAGGCCTAAAAGAGCTGGAGACAGACACATAGAGCAGAGCATAAGAAACACTAAAAAGACACTCAGATCAATCTAGCTACAGGATCCAGCACATACCTTGGAAGAGCTGGCTGGCCACTAGGGGGCGGTGACGAGATGTCCATAGCTTAAGCAGATTTTGTACTGAAAGCTAGCTGGAGGAAGGACAAAAGACTATCAGTCCCATGCCATACTAACAGACCCCAGGATAGGAAGATTCTTACCTCAGTAAAGTATACCAGAGACTGGGGGAGGCTACCGATCTTCCGACCTTCCCACCAGCTCTGGTCAATTAAACTGTTTAAATATGCCGCCCCGAGGTGATCCCGAGGTACTGCGCATGCGCACGTGACATCAGACATCGCGTCTGCGCGACGAAAAGACCTATCCGGAGCGCACTGCGCATGCGCAGAGGCGCCGGACAACCCGGAAGCGGCGGACGCGATCGCGGCCACGGCCGTGAGGAGCGGAACCGACAAGGAAACGAGAAAACCGGCAGGATAACAGGTGTGAGACCCAATTAGACCCTATAACAATGGCACTACTGGTATACTACAGAAAGAAAACATAGACATGGCAAAACGCTAGCAGGCAGTACAAAAAACATACAGATAGACAAAACGGATAAGAAACTTGGTCCCATATCAGGGCTTACCACCCTGCCGACAGCATAATCGAGCCCAGGAGACGCAGCACCAGCTTATATCTTCAGGCAAAAAAGGGCCACCCGCAGCAGCAGGGCTCTCTCGGCCAGACCACAGAGCTCCTGCAAAGGGTCTCTTCCATTGCCCCCTCCATACCCCGCTAAGAGCCAGGGCTTATCGGAGACTCCATGACTCAATCTGCCACCGTTTCATATAGGACCGAAGAAAGTAGGAACATAAAACTATATGTATGAGGAGGACGAAAAAAGAACACTAATGCTGAAAGGGAGCAAATATTTATGGGAGTGGGGTCCTATGAGGTAGGAGAGGAGGCGGGGCCTACCCGAACGTATGCTGCCATGGAGTCTGTCAGTAAATATATATATACACATATACACAGTGGGTACGGAAAGTATTCAGACCCCCTTAAATGTTTCACTCTTTGTTATATTGCAGCCATTTGCTAAAATCATTTAGGTTCATTCTTCCTCCTCATGAATGTACACATAGCACCCCATACTGACAGAAAAACACAGAATTGTTGACATTGTTGCAGATTTATTAAAAAAGAAAAACTGAAATATCACATGGTCCTAAGTATTCAGACCCTTTGCTGTGACACTCATATATTTAACTCAGGTGCTTTCCATTTCTTCTGATCATCCTTGAGATGGTTCTACACCTTCATTTGAGTCCAGCTGTGTTTGATTATACTGATTGGACTTGATTAGGAAAGCCACACACCTGTCTATACAAGACCTTTCAGATCACAATGCATGTCAGAGCAAATGAGAATCATGAGGTCAAAGGAACTGCCTGAAGAGCTCAGAGACAATTGTGGCAAGGCACAGATCTGGCCAAGGTTACAAAAAGATTTCTGCTGCACTTAAGGTTCCTAAGAGCACAGTGGCCTCCATAATCCTCAAATGGAAGACGTTTGGGACGACCAGAACCCTTCCTAGAGCTGGCCGTCCGGCCAAACTGAGCTATCGGGGGAGAAGAGCCTTGGTGAGAGAGGTAAAGAAGAACCTAAAGATCACTGTGGCTGAGCTCCAGAGATGCAGTCAGGAGATGGGAGAAAGTTGTAGAAAGTCAACCATCACTGCAGCCCTCCACCAGTCGGGGCTTTATGGCAGAGTGGCCCGACGGAAGCCTCTCCTCAGTGTAAGACACATGAAAGCCTGCATGGAGTTTGCTAAAAAACACCTGAAGGACTCCAAGAGGGTGAGAAATAAGATTCTCTGGTCTGATGAGACCAAAATAGAACTTTTTGGCCTTAATTCTAAGCGGTATGTGTGGAGAAAACCATGCACTGCTCATCACCTGTCCAATACAGTCCCAACAGTGAAGCATGGTGGTGGCAGCATCATGCTGTGGGGGTGTTTTTAAGCTGCAGGGACAGGACGACTGGTTGCAATCGAGGGAAAGATGAA